>NC_136488.1:122830131-123112631 GCF_053919585.1 Euprymna scolopes
ACTAAAATAGTTTTAAGAGGTCAAAAATAGGTAAAAAATGGAAAAACATCTTTATACATATGCATATTAGTTTATTGTTAATTTTTAATCAATTCATATGCGTTTAACGTTGGTGCAGTGGAACCGTCATCGGCTTTGAATGCTTCGGTTTCGATTATAACTGATGGCACTCAATACGGCATAATCGCGTTGACACACCGGTTCTCGTCAGATCACCGAAGTTAAGCAACGTTGAGCCTGGTTAGTACCAGATGGGTGACCATTTGGGAATTCTAGGCGTTGTATGTGCTCTCCGCTTATCTCGGCATTTGTTTCCAGTCGTCCTGTGCTTCACTTGGCACTGGTATTTAACAATGTCGTCTCAGGAGAGGTGTGGTTGGAGATTGCGCACCTCCTACCACAAACATTTCACGCGCCAGCAACCCTTCGTGGGTATCCTTAGTCTGTCCAAGACTGAAGGAGCCTGTTTAATGGCACCCAATCGCTTTTTTTACTTTGTAATCATATAATATACGAAATCTGGACAAATTAAAATATCATATTTAAGCGTATTTTAAGCCCAGGCAAATCCCTACCCCCGCTAGTACATACGTTCTCGTGCAAAAGAGCAGAACACAAAATGTTTTAAATAATAATAATAATAATAATAATAATAATAATAATATAGCAATAACAAAGACTTTCGCTGGCGAGGACTACTATTGACCGTAACCAGTTATACAGTCCTTTTGGAATTTTCCTCTCTATTTTTCTTGTTATGTACTGAATATTTGTTAATGAAACCTATATGAAATATGTTCCTTATTAAATTTTAAAGATTTTCTATTCTGAAAGAAGTTAAAAACAAATAATCTAAAAAAGTTATTTTAAAGTTTTTTGTTAAAAAAATTTAGACTTTCTCATTATTCAGACCTGTATTACAAAGAGGGGGTTGCAGAAAAATGAGTTGTAGTGTGAGGAGAAATACAAACTGAAACAGAGAGAATATTCAGACCTGTAATAATACAAAGAGGGGGTTGCAAAAATGAGTTGTGGTGTGAGGAGAAATACAAACTGAAATAGAGAGAAGTATAGTTTTAAAATATAATCTTAAAAAGATAAGATACAAGTTAGAAAAGCATTTCATCCAAGGCATGAAAATTGTTAAGCAAAATGTTTTTACTATAGGCTCTCAAAATAAAGGTAAAAGATTCAATTTGAAATTTATTTATCTTCAAAGTGCACTTTTACAAATTTTACAAAGTAAGGTATAAAAATTTAATTTAAATTGAATCAAAAAATTACCTTGGATTTATAATGTACATTTTGTTGCAATTTAAAAACATCATCTTTCATCTATCAATTAATGATATAGATATAAAATTTTCAATTATTTTTTTAAGTGCAACAATATATATATATATATATATATATATATATATATATATATATATATATATATATATAAACAAGTAATATTATTTATAAATTTCAATGTCGGTCTGGTGCCGTCTATATAGGCAAGACGACCCAGCGTCTTCAGTTCAGAATCGCCCTACATGTTCCCCGTTTCATCCGAGATCATCAACCTACCACCAGAAAATCTCAACTGAAAGAATCGTCCATCGGCCAACACTTGGTCGATAAAAAGGAGTGCGGTCTTGTTTTCTCTCCGGAGTGTTTTTCTGTTTTGTACCGAGGACGCACAAAGTTCCACCTGTCTGTCCTCGAAGCACTTGCCATCATTGCCAGCCCCCCTACTTTGTGCAAGCAGAGAAACCTCCGGCTTCAATTAGAATTATTTGGGTAGTTAGGTTTTTTTTTTTTTTTTTTTTTTTAACCTCCTCTCGGCTCTTACTCCATACCACTACCAAATATTCTAAAAAAAATAATAATTTTAAGACTTATGACCCTTGAAAATGTTAGTCTGAACGAAAAGCGCTTCGGGTGTATTTTAACGATCTTGTTTTTAATCGACTTATTTATTTTATTGAATTGTACATGTGTTACATGTAACTTGCCCCATTTTTTTTCCTTTTCCTCACCCCGTTTTCCATCTTATTTTAGTTGACTGAATATATGCGATGGTTCACTTCTTTATAATTATTCTAAAATTTTGCCAATCGAATAAAGATATATATATATATATATATATATATATATATATATATATATATATATATAGTTCCTGAAGTTGTATCGCCCAACTCCAACGGAGGAGTTCGTCAACAAAAAAAAGTGCAGGATCTAAGACGTTATTATATAGATATACTAGCAGGAAGACCAGATGTTAAATAGGATCGAATGTCTTTAGCTTTCAGTCTGTATCATCATAACATGTTTTTTATTTTTTTTTCTCTTCATTTTATATTTACTCTCGGGTGGGGGCGAGGTTTAAACAAAGTGCAGTTAATTGAAATAAACGTCGGTAAATGTATCGTCTTTAACTCTTCCCAGGCACACCTGGCGTTTCCATGAATCAAGGACTCTTCATTACTTCTGCTGCAAGCACTGAAATGCCGATATTCTTTTTTTTATTATTATTTTATGTACGTGATAAAATAAAATAAAACAAAAGTAAAGACTATATTTTCCTTTTACAGATGCCCGGCACGAACGAGGACTCTACCACCACTTTTGATCCAAATTAGATATATTATCCAAGTTTTTACACACACACACACACACACACACACACACACACACACACATATAGTCATATTTCTATTTCTATCTCTACAATTTTATAAATGCAACTTTGTCTCCGCGTGTGAGTTCGTTCCTTATATACTTCGAAACGGCTGAACAGATTTTCTTTAAAATTTACAGAACTTTAGTTTATAAACATGGGAGCGATCTTAGTTAAGTTTTGTCTCAGAATACCCCGGATAATTACCGATAATCGATAATCGAAACCGTTATTTTAATTTATCCATCATTAGTAAAGCCATTTTTCCATGTCGTCGCTTAGCAACAATGATAGAACAACAGGCCGTGAAAATTCTACTATGTATAGCGTGTTTTTGTTTTGTTTTGTTTTTGTTTGTTTTTTGCATGACATGATCTGTAGGTTCAAACTCCGCACGTATATTTATGGGTTTTTTTTCATTAACTGCAAATAATTTTATAAGACTTGAAAATTTACGGGTTTTTTTTTTGTTGTTGTTTTGTTTTGTTTTGTTTTGTTTTTTTGCATGACGTGATCTATGTGTTCAAACCCCGCACGTAAATTACTTAATTTTTTTTTCGTTACCTGGAAAGAAGTTTAAATAAAATAATTTTATAAAAGAAACAGTAGGTTCTCTAGGGTGCAATATAGAATAAACTATTTTTTAACTAAGTTACTGCATGGAGGCATGTGGAGCTTCCTCTCCGGACAATTTCACGGATTTCGATGAAAATAAAAATATAGGAGTGTGAAATATTTGTTGATCACCATCTAATCCCGGGCAACTTCGGGTCTCTCTGCTAGTATATATATATATATATATATATATATATATATATGTGTGTGTGTGTGTGTGTGTGTGTATGTGTGTGTATGTGTGTGTGTAGGGATATATATATATATATATATATATATATATATATATATATATATATATATATATATATATATATATATATGAGAGAGAATATAGTATACCAACATGGCTGAGTACCGTTTTCTATGCATCCTCCATAGAATAAAGATGAGTTGTTTGTTTTTTTGTGAAGTTTTATTTTATTGCCTCGGTGTGTATTTCTTTTTGACGGAGAACATGTTTGGTTTCTGAGTTCATAGATAGAAACATCCGTGATTGACAGACGAATGTGGAATGTTCTTCTACTAACAAAACGGGCCGTAAAAATGTACCGATGATTTTGCTTTGAAAATATCATGAGAATATCACGAATGAAATACTGGTCCACGAAATGTAGCCTAATATTGTTTTTATATATAATTTGTTATATCGAAAACAATTTTTCCACATCTCTCTCTTATATACATATATATATATATATATATATATATATATATATATATATATATATATATTATATCTATCGCTAGTTTAAGCCACTATGATGAGTCGTAGACGACGAAACACGTGTCAGTGGATATTTATAGTTTAAAGACTATATATATATATGTATATATATATATATATATATATATATATATATTAGTGATGGGACAATCCAATATTTTTCCGGATTCCGATACAATTACCAAATTTCGTACTAAATTCCCGATTCCGATACAATTACCAAATCCGATTTTTATTGTTTTATCAATCTCTAAATATTTAACTATAAAATTGTTATTTTGTCCCGATTACCGTAAAAACACAAGTGTGCCTCAAACGTAAAAACACAAGTGTGCCTCAAACGTAAAAACACAAGTGTGCCTCAAACGTAAAAACACAAGTGTGCCTCAAACGTAAAAACACAAGTGTGCCTCAAACGTAAAAACGGACTTGTAAGTGGGTGGTCTGGAGATTTTAGTCTTACTGGAAGTTTAAATCAATAAATATTCATTATTTTATTATTACTACAAGCAGTGGAAGATGTGTCTTAAATAAAAATCAAACAAAAAAGATAATTTAAGGAATCGTTTTGGCATCGGAAAATAGGCTTATTTTTTGCGATTCGTGTACCGATTCCGATACCCCAAAAAGCTCCGATTTTTCCGAATCTGATTAATCACTCCAACACTAATACATATTACACTAATATATATTACACTAATATATATTACACTAATATATATTACACTAATATATACGTACACGACATAATTACGCTGACACACCGGTTCTCGCCAGATCACCGAAGTTAAAAAACAATGATCCTAGTTAATACCAGATTGGTGACCATTTGGGAAGGTTAAGCGCTGTATGTATCACGCCGTCGTAGAAATTTCCAGGTTCATATCTGTAAGCACGTTTGATTCACTGGGAGATATGCACCCCAGTCTTTGTTAAGATATGCATCTAGAAGAATGAAACTCTGATGTAAAACCTGAGGTTTACTGTCTGCTGTGTCTTGTGTCAGCCATTGCATCGACAAAGGTTAGCAGTGCGGTCAGTTTTGCACAACGCATCCATCATTATAAAAAAATCATCTGTGCTGATTTCCGAGCAACTTTAGTTGTTGTGGCGAAGCTCATACGTCGAAATCTACATGAGTATATATATATATATATATATATATATATATATATATATATATATATATATATTAAAATAGTCAACCATATAGGAGCCTATCCGTGACCAGCCACACACACACACGCACACACACACACACACACACATTCAGATTTATATTATATATATATATATATACTTGTTTATTGTTATATAAACATGCTCACATCCCGCTGCTACAAATAGCCACTTGTTTCAATCAAACAACAGATATCATCAGGCAGCGACTTGACTCCCGAGTATATATATATATATATATATATATATATATATATATATATATAATTATTACTATAATAATCTTACTATAATAATCTTTAAATACCTACAGACACTAGTGTTTCATCATTTTGGGAATCATCAGTGCAGGCTGTCACGATTACTGCCGATATATATGTATATTTTTCTTTACAAAAACATTTTTGGTTACATATGTCACCTGCGATGTCCAGCTTCCACAACAAGTATATGTATTTATACTTGATGTAATATCTACGAACTGACAGCTACATAGAATATTCTATGTGATTATAGTACCCCCTAATATACCGGACCGCAGAGAGGGAGGAAATAGGAATATATATATATATATATATATATATATATATATATACACACACAAAGAGAGAAGGATGTGCGTCTGTACTCCTACGCCCTAGAATGTTTATATCGATGTAAAAGATCGAATAACTCGCTGAAATTATCGACGTATCTAGTGTATCGATCAAAGATGAAATTAATAATGTTGATTATGGTTTCATCGATTTGTTGGCAGAAGCAATTTTGTCGAATTCCAGACAATGAAACAAGAATTCCTCAAAGATATTTAAGACAGGAACAAAACACAATGTACGAGAGTAAGCGAGTTATTGATAACAGAAGAGAAAGGAAGAAAAGAAAGAACGAAAGAGTCGAAGTAAATAAGTTATTGATAAAGAAAAAGAAAGAAAGAAAAAAAAGAAAAAGAAAGAAAGAAGAAAGAAAAATGGTTGCTAAAGAAAATAAGAGAAATATTAAAAGAATTTAAAAGGAATATTTTATACTGATAATATGATGGTGAAAATTAAGAAAGAGGGGATCGGATTAAATGTAAAAATGAAAGAGAGTATATTTTAGGTTAATCAAAAGAAAGAAAGAAAGAAAGAGTAAACGTGAAGAAAGAAAGTAATTTAAAAAGAAATATGTACCCAAAGAAAGAAAGAAAAGGAAAACAAGTAAAGCATCCATGGTCCAATCCATCCACGGGCAATAAAATGTGCTCAATATCCGGAGATTAGCTTCTGTTCGCATCACTTCTGCCGAAATATCTTGTGGGAAGGATGTCGCGTACTTCTCTTTTTTTGCGATTACATTTTAGTGTTTTTTATCCGTTCTTTTATTTTTTAAAATTGTTGTGCTAGTAACGATGGAGTTGACATATAATAATAAAAATCTTTTTTATTTTTTATTTATTTGGGGGGGGAGGTCCAATGCATGGGCAACGTCCCTCCTTCTCACTAGTCTGAATTATAAAAGAATGTAAAAGAAAACTGCCTTTTTTATTCGTTTTTCCAAGTTCCCTGTTTACCAGGAAATGTTCATATTTCACGCGTTACATAAATTGATCTGATTCAGTCATGTGTTTGACGTGTCATGTTGGGCTTCTGAGATGTGATTCACAAGTGACGTTCACACAAGAATTTGAATGCCTACTCGACACGATCCCTGAATGACCACGGTCTCTCTCTCTCTCTCTCTCTCTCTCTCTCTCTCTCTCTCTCTCTCTCTCTCTCTCTCTCTCTCTCTCTCTCTCTATTCGATGATTTGTCAGGACAATCTGACATGAGGATACGTCCTTCTACTTGTAAACTCTGGCCAAATATTTAAAATAACATAATATTTGCAGCCCAAATAAGACCCTTTCTTTATAGCTACCAAACACTCATTTATACAATTAATGATGCACTTAAGTGATGTTCCATCTACTAACCATATTAAGCCACATGCTCCACCAGACTAGATGAATTTTTGTGTATGGAGTCCTGCACGACTAAGAGACCACAAGAACGATATACTATAATAGAGTAAACTGATCAGTTGGAAAGAAAAAATGTAATGTCCTTCACTTTGTTACTAATTGAACATTTGAGATGGAAATGAAACTTGAATCGAACGCTTGAATATCTATTTATCTCATATAGGTATCAAGTGTTAACCCCAGAGGTCCCTCGTTTACTGAAAACTTACAATGAAAAATATGAAATCGGCTGCGTCGCTGCATATCCATACGATTACATTACGATCGGTACCCTTTAAAAAGAACTGAATAAGATTCAAGGTGGAATCTGAAAAAAAAAAGTCGTGAGAAGTGACGTCAGAGATAAACCTTGGTGTGTCGCTTTTATTACTTGTCTTGCTCTCTCTCTCTCTCTCTCGCTATTTCCTCTTGGATCTCATTCTATACATAATGTTTTTATATATTCGCGTTCTGAGCGGTTGAGGCACGCCCTCTTCCTGTACTTTCGTCTAGGGAAACATAATAAACATGTAAACCTACAAAACGTGACATTGTTTGTTTGTTTGTTTGTTTTTTCAGCTTTATTTCAATTCGACAAGTGTACAGTTTATATGTAGCCGCAGATGTTTATGACGAATTAGAAGAACGAATACTACAAATTTTTAACATCATCTCAAGCTTTGATTCGTTAGCCTTCAAATCATGAATACATACACGAATGTGGCATTGAAACAATACCTTTTATCACACATCCAACTGTTTTGCATATGGACAACCATTGATTGTGTCCTAAAAAAAAAAGTAGACAAAGAACTGTTCGGTAGAAATATACTGTGCTGAAGGGAAAATGAGATCGGTGGAAGTCAAGTGTGAATCAATAGGTCGGGGAATCGATAAATCAATAAGTTCAAACGTCCGTTTCAGGTGGGTCGTTAATTTTACTGTGTAATTTCCACCCCATAAAAATTTGGACGATTTCGGCCGCATTTAATGTATTTCACACTTTGTAATAAATGTTCTACTTCCAAATCAATATATATGGGGTGGGTTTTAGAGGCGGCGAAATTTCAATTGACAACTCTATTTTGCTTTAATTGGCAATGTTGTGGCCCTAGGAAAGGGTCACAGAGAAAGTCGCGAACAAAAAGTTTACGTAGAAAGAATATATTTTACAAAAAAAAAGTGAGTACAAAGAAAGTTTGTCGGTATTTATCGACTATTGAGTTAGACAGTCTAAAGTCTCGCGTTGGGTCGCGATATTTCACCGCGAGAGTATAATGGTTAAAAGACTCCATCACGAGTAAATGGATGAGTCCCTATAACACCCTCCTTCCAAGTCTTTACTCCGCAAGTGGTACTAGTACCTGTTTCTATTTTGTAATGCTGTTTTTGTATAATGACCCTCTCACGGTATAGTAGGACGTCATCAAACATAGAAAGACTATCCTGTATTTCCTGATCTTTATTTGTGATTACTGTTTTGTAGCACTAACAAATTCGTCTTTTTGTCTTTCGCGTTTAATTTCATACAGTGTGATTGTCAAGCATCAACGCATGTTTTTTAATGTTGTGAATTGAATAATACCAGACAGACATTTGTTTTTATGTAGTTGTTTTTAAAAATAGTCATTGATAGGATTATTCGTTTTTTTTGTTTTTGTTGTTTGTTGTTGTTTTTTTTTGTTGTTGTTATTTTTGTTGTTTTTTTATTGTTTTTTTGTTGTTTTTTTGTTGTTTTTTTGTGGCTTGAGATGCACTTTTATTATTGGATGAATTTGAGCTTTAAAAGCAAGGAGCAGGAATGAAGGCAACTCAGTATAAAAAAAACTAAAAGTAAATAAGGAGTCAACATGTTTTATAAAGTTAACTATTCAAAAGCAAGTTTAAATCTGTAAATAGTTCAAAAATGCTAGGGGACAATCAAATAAAAACTTTACGTCATCCGCTGTTAACAATAACAGAACTGTCTAATCCACCAAAAGATGTAAAACGATCATTTAAGGAGCTCCAGTTTAGCCTTGGGCAAAAAATGTCTGAACTGAAGTTCAGATGTTGTATCCCTATCTGAAGTAGAGTTGCTCACGCTGATTTTCATAATTTTCGGGATACTCTCTGGACAGAAGTTTCTCGCCACGGTCTTTTCTTGCCTCTGTTTTGAGTATTTGCTGACATCGTTCTGCCAAACTATCTGACAGTTCTTATGGTTTGAGTTGGATTTTAATGTAAGCATGCTGTTCCTGACAGTGAGGTTCAATTTTGGTGGGGAATATGTTTGGAAAATTTCTACTACGCCCATTCGACTGAGATTGTTCCAAAGAGATTTTTACAGAATTACTTGGAAGTGAGTGTTTGTTCCTGTTGTTGTGCAAATAAGCGCGGATTTCTTTTGACTTCTTTTGGACATAGATGATAAGGGATACCCATTGATCGAATTAAACTTTCGATAGAACGACTGTTTTTACAAGTTTTTCACATCCTTCATTAATATTCCCCGAAGAGCGAACAGTACATCTTTTCTTCTTAAATATTGGTTGGAGTTCGAGTCTGACTGAAATTTTTGTGCGCTTTCCCCAGACCGTTTGGAAAAACTTCAAGTAAATTTTCCTTTAGCTCTGACTTGAGATTTATTTTCTCTGTCGTTTGAATTTCCACTTATTGACGAAACGTATTTACATGAATATCCCACAAACTGATTTGTTGCATCCAATTTTTCCCAAATAGATTTCTCTCTGTTTTTATCACGCACACTTAATGTCGTATCGTTAAATTTAATATTAGTGAATAATTCGTCTTCAAAATTTATTTTCGATTCAGTAACTGTTCTAGCTGTTTTGCAAGATAGTAGATTTTATAATCTGTTCCATGTATACAAATTTATGATTGAAAACTCTGACTCCGAATCTAACTGAAACTTCGCGTTTTTATTTAATATTTTCGCCAGCACACATGTACCAATGTTTTTATCGTTTTTTTCGTCTGTTCTAGTGTGTCGTTCCAGATTTTTAATTTTGTTATTTGTTTTATAAAAGGGGCTTCTCTGCCCAATTCCGTCACAAGTCATGCAAGTTTTTTGTGCTGTATGGACGGTATTTGCCCCAATGCAGGGCTCCACATCGATAATATGGGCTTGATGATAGCTAGGGCTAGGAAAACAGCATATTCTTTCCATTGTTTTAACTCTCGAGTGTGTATCCGTTGATATCTTATATGCTTTTATATAGAATGATGTGGTTCTCGGTAGATTAATTGTGTCTAACTGTGTCGGATATATACTCGAGAGCCAAGACAATAAAAGGAATATTCTGTTGTCATAGCCGTAGTGATGACTTACTTTGATTAACAGTGAATTGCCCCCTCTGTCCTTTCTTTATTATTTTCTCTGGAGAATAGACCATGGGTAGTTTTAAAGTTTTCCACCATTTTTTATTTCTCTCTTTTAAGAAGAGGGAAAGACGCGTAAAAATAATTTACGATTGTTATCATAGGCTTTTTTTTCTTAACGATTAACACAATGTAGAATGAGAACAAAATACAGGCTTTTGTGTCACTTAAAGTTCACCGTCTTTTCTTGGCAAAAAAAAAAGTTTTAAAAATTTTATCACAATTTATTAAATTTTCTCTCTGAGCAGAAAACACAAAGGAACAAGTGAAGCATGCATGGTCACCCATGATTGCACAGTGAACGAAGCATAAAAAAATGACTAAGTTCAGCATTTGCACCCCTCATCGCCATTTAACTCCAAAAGTCCCCAGCGGACGTTAAATCCTGGTAAAAATGAACAAACGTTGCAGTTTTAGGCCTTAACATATGTAAATTGAAGTTTTTTACCATACAAAAAAAAAGAAATGACTAAGTCCATCATTCCCCCTCCATTTAGCCTCAAAGGTCTCTAAGAACTTAACATATTTAAATTTGAGTTCAGCACCAATGCAAAACTACTAAATAGACATATGCAGAAATCGTTGAACAAATATGGTAAAATAGTCCCAAAATGTCGTGCCTTTATTAGCCCTAAAAGAGCCCCTGGGGCACATCCAAGAGTTATCACAAAGTATAGACAAAACAAATTTATATAGAAATCAGTTAGTTACAACTTTTCAGAAAGTTTTATAAAAATCCAAGGCATCAATTTTTTTAATAAGCATAAAAGTGCCAATTTTAGCCATTTTAACCCGGAAGGCACCCTAGGTGGCTGGAACCCGAAATTCCCCCCCCCCCAAAAAAAAACAGTTCTGTTACTTTTTTACTCATATCATGTTTGATGTTTGTGCAAAATTAAAAAAAAACACTCCAAGGCGTAGTTGTTGAGATAAATACGGACATCCGAACCGACAAGGGTGAATTCACAGGTTCATCCTCCTTTTGCCGAGGGACCAGAAATAAACGAAAAACCGAGAAGTCCTTTTTTTCGTTCACAAAAATAAACTTATTGACTTTTCATTTATAACTAGTTTCCGTTCAAACAATTTTATTATTGAAACAGTCTTCTTATGTTTGTTGTGTGTTAGTGTGGCGTATTGAAAGTTCAGTGTAACTGTCAGAGATGCTTCCTTGTCCTTAAAACGTTTAGTCGTCTAAATTCTGCAGTACTGACTCTTTGAATGATTCGTTGTTAGTGTTTGTGAACACTCTCTTGTCATTCGAATACTTCGTCGCAAGTCGTTGTTATTGAGCTGAGCTCATTGAATGCAACGTTGTCAGTTCGAATGCTTAGTCGTCAGCTGTTGTGATAGAGACAGTCACAATAAGAAAGGGTGATAAAGTCGCAATAGGAAAAGGTGATAGAGAAAGTCGCGAACAAAAAGTTTAGAATATCGTGAATACAAAGGCAGGTTGTTGGTATTTACCGACTGTTGAATTAGACAATTTATAGTCACGTGTTGGGTTGCGATAATTCCCCACGATGATTTTATAATTATTAGAAGAGTACATATTAGGCTGCTATTTGTTAATCTGAGTTCAACTTAGTTTGGCAATTCATCATGAAATGGTTGACAACCAAGCAGCGTTAATAAATTACATATGAAATTTCAGCATTCGAGGAGAGGGTTGAGATTCTTTTACTCATGGTGGCGACCATGTCTTTGAATGCTGTAAGGTGTGACATCAGCCTTTATTTATATATCTTGGGGTCTCATTGGGTTTTATGGAATGGTTTATGTTTACTATATATAAAGTTGCGTCTAGAGAATCTACTTTATTTAGGTCAGTGTTAATGGTTAGAATGTTTCGTTTCTAAGTCTGTCTAGACCGTTAGAGTTGCAAACATAAGCCGTCATCTCTATAAAGGCCGAAGAAGTAATCTGGGAACTTATTTTTTTCAGAATCTCTATCAGGAACAGGCCGACTAAATCGCAAGCATCTGCACTATCGTGTGGTCCCATTCCTATACCAAATGACTTTTCTGAGTTTGATTTTTTACTCATGTTTTTCCTTCAAAGAACAGAAGAGTTTGTCTAGCCTGCATTATTGTCTCTTTATCCAGGTTACTGATATATTTTTGTATGTTGATGCGAATTGTAATACTTACTTTTAGAGTATGTTTTGTAATACAGAGGTAAAAATCTATTATGTCCGAACCAATTGAATACTGAATGTGTGTTAACGCATAGATTAAGGTTAGTTTTTCTTATAGTATTTACTATTTCTCTAATAATTGTCTTACTGCCAAAATCTATTTCAGAAAAAAGAATAATAATCGCGATCTGAATAAGAAAAAAAAACAACAAGCGGTCAATATTTCCTGCCATATTTGTGAAAGTTTATGCAAGAATGAAGCTGGGTTGAAAAGCCACTTACGTGTACATTGACGCTCGACATCAGCCTGAAGAGATGGCAAGCTTCTGTGAAAAACTGGCAATCATAAACCCGCTAGCGTACAAAGCTAGACGGTCGAGTTTCAATTTTGGCTTGAGGTAGTTGCTAGTCTTGCCACACTGATGAGCTGTAGTGAAGTGAAACAGTACTGTATGTGAATGACTATAAATGCTCCCTATCTTGGGTTGAGCATATTGGGTAGCGAAATAACAAACTGCCGCTAGCGTATAAAGCAACGGTTTATGTGTAAAAAAAATAGAGCTTAGCCATTTGGACAATGTTTAAACATTGTAATTTATCATGCCCATCTTAGCAGCAGCCAAATAGCGTTATGGTGAGAATCGCTGACTGTCGCTTAGGCGGTCGAATTTCAATCCTGGCTTAAAAGTAGTTGCTAGTCTGACCGCACTGATGACCTATGATACAGCGAAACAGTTTGTTCCTGGAACAAAAATAAAAATTTCTCCTCCACTGATCGAGGTCAGAAAAGGCGAAGTGTAGCATCAGAACAGATACTGCACTGTGCTCTTGGGCCCAGAAAGTACTGTATGTCGATTACAATATAAATATGTTAAATATCAACAATTTAAGTTCAAAGTAGATGTTAAAATCAGTGAATTAGAAAAGACAGTAAAATATATGAACATAAAATTTCTTTCGCATCGCTCTCTCTCTTTCTCTCTCTCTCTCTCTCTCTCTCTCTCTCTCTCTTATTGTGTCTTTCTCTCCACAAATACCGAGTGATACATTTTTTTTCATAATAGACGATTCCAGTATTTTTATTTTTTACTTTTTTGCTTGATAATAAAGAAGGAAGGTATGGGGGTAGAAAGGGATATAGGGAAACGAGAGTTAAAGACGAGGCGTAAAATAAAGGTGGAGAGTCAGAGCGAATGAGAGGGACAGACAGAAACTTAATAAGAGATGAGTTACTTTGTAAGGTTTATGGTTTCTATCTCTCTCTATCTCTCTCTCTCTCCTCGTGCTACCAAATCAGGCTGTCTGAAGATATTGGCTTCCTGAGACGAAATGTACCTAACATTGATGCTTTTTTGTTTTTCTATTTCTTTTTGCAAAACTTAATTATGTTCTGCAAAGCCAAGAACAAAAACAACAACCCACCTTTTCCCCGTTTTCCTTCTTCCCATTTCCCCTTTCTCTTTCTATCTCCCCCCCCATTTCCTAACTTAAAATTTACCACACATTAATACTGTAACCCTTTTCCCTCTCTCATTGCAAAACTCATTCATGTTCTGCAGGGCAGGGAACAAAAACGATAAAATCTACTATAAAACAACTAAACCAAACACTACAAACTAGCGATTGAAGATACAAAGAGTTTGAAGAATAAAACCCTTCTACAAAATAACTGGATGCAGCATGAATACTATTTCCATATACATGCATAGATGTCCGAATGTCGATGAGGATCTTATTTTGGGTTTCGAACACATATTATTTTAAATATTTGGTCGAGATAAATTTATAAGATGAAGTATCTTCATGCCTGGTTGTTATAACGAACCTGTATACAAAACATTTGGTGTTTAGTAAGTAATTCGAACTACCAATATATATATATAGTAGAGCTGGTTAGTAATTTATAAAATATATATGGCGATTAAGCTACACTGAATATTCTGCCTTTCATCCACTCTAGGACACATCGACACGGCACACACGGGGAAATGAGAATCTTTTCCCAGTGATGTTACCTTAAGCAATAGCATTTAGCTTAATTTTCTACTAGACCAGATGAATTCTTGTCCTTACAATTGATAATACCAAGCGATCACATTAAAACATATACTTTGAATAGTTAGGTTAGGGGGAGGAAAAATAATGTTTTCCGTTTCTATGTTGATTTGAAGTGTTGGGATATAATTGGGGACTTTACTTGGACATTCGGATATCTATTCATGTAATAATAAATTGTTAGCCCTTTGATTGATTCCGAATGAAAGAAAGAGAATAACTGTTTTCCTGTTAAATATGAGATTCTTCGTTTTCTCGAAATTCAACTTCAGAAAACAAAGAAAAAAATGACTGACCTATAAACAAATGATCCGTGTATATTTTACCATTCAGCAACTGAGTCTGGGCCACGTTATGTTTGAATGCCAGATCCTATTGACAGCTGACCTTTACACGTGCCGCTGCAATAAAGCATGAAAGATCTGCGGAGAGATACAGCTTGACAGATCGGCGAACATCTGGGAGCATAAACCTTCACTGGTAACATCTAATGGAAATGTGTTTTCAAACAAAGACATACAGATGGACAGCTACATAAAAGACAAGACCATCAAGCCAGACATTGTTTTATAGGAAAAAAAAACTTAAAGGACTGCTTTCCCTATTTATGTAACCATCCTAATAAACCCGAATGCGAAAAGATAACCAAATATCAAGACCTGAAGAATGTTTTAAAAACAACGTGGTTTCTGAAATATTATATCTGTTATGGGAGGAGCAACTGGTCTAATTGTTTAAAAATACTTAGACACACTCCCTGGAAGACTAAACGGCGGTGCAGTACAGATGGCACCCATAAAAGAGACAACGTCTATTCTTTAAAAAGCCCACATACATAAACATATACAAATAATGAAAGCAAGTGCTAGCTTTAGGAATGAGCCTCTTCACCTCTTCGAACAAGCTGAACTAGAATAAAAAATCTATGAATCTCATATAGCGATCAAGTATTAGGCCCAGAAAGATCCTACTTGATTTCTGAGAACTTAAACAGACGTAAAATAAAAGTATATATATATATATATGTGTGTGTGTGTGTGTGTGTGTGTGTGTGTGTGTGTGTGTGTGTGTGTGTGTGTGTGTGTGTGGATTTTGGCAGCAAGTCATTATTCAAACACGTCTGATTGAAAACAACACAGTTCTTCTTATTTCCGATTTTTTTGGATATCTTTTCAATTCGCCGAGCGGTCTTTTTTTTTTACTTCGGCTGGCATGTTGTACATTATGGCGCCCAAAAGTTGTGCTAGGAAATAGATCGAAAATAAGAAAGAAATATGTTAAATTGATTTTGCGCTACGAGTTTGAATCTATCGACCGGTGTTAATCGTGACACACTGCACTGATGATTCCAGTGTAGATATTTAATAATTACTATAGTAAATAATTATGTCAGCCCCTTTAAAAAACTCGTAGCGCAAAATCAATCACTTAATTATTATATCAATTCGTGAATCTATTAGTCCCTTAACTCATCAGAAGAACATTTTGGTAGAATATTCATAATTTAATAGAGAATGTTAGTACGAGTAGTTGGGTCTAGTGACTTTATTTTTGAAATTCAAAATGGCGGAATGGAAACATATTAAAGGTATTTCCAGCTTCTCTTTCAATTTTCGGATTTAAATCATGTCAAAACGCACTTTAATTCCTTTTGACGGATTGAATGTTGCTATTTCTTGTGATAGGTTAAGGACATAATAAATTCACTGATTGATAATTATTGTCAATTTTAATTAAAATGAACATCGTTTCCGAAACGATCGTATACTCAAATTAATTAGTTTTTTTTTTCCTTTTGAAACTGATTCATAATTCACAATTATTATTTTTTTTACTTAATATTAATATAGCTCTAGGATAAATATACCTATTGAGCTTATTATATATTTACAGTATTATGGACACTGTTCTTTTATACATGTATTAATACATTAAAATAGACTCTGCTCTTTAGACTCCAGGTGCAATTCCCTCTATAAAACAATATATATATATATATATATATATATATATATATATATATATATATATATATATATATAGGTGTGTGTATTCATAAAATAATGATGTAAATTGCATATCTTTATATCTTTCGTCTATTTATTCATTGTTTGGTGACGTATAAGAATACAAAATGTATTTTTAAAAACATTTTTCTATAAGAACAGTATTTTCAACAATACCTCATGTCTTCCTCAGTATAATGAATGGTAAGACGTGACAGGAGATGTATAGTCAATGAGATTGCGTAGTTTAAACTTTGAGTAACTTAGCTGGCATAGTTGACCGTTCTTCAATCTCTGTGTAAGCCATGGAATAGTTGTATATATATATATACATACACACACCTTTAAAAATACACGCATAACATGTATATATACCTATATATGTATATATATATATATATATATATATATATATACATACGTGCATACGCACACATAAACACATATGCATGTATATATGTAGAAGGAGGGAGAGAGAGGAGGGGATTTATGAAAGAAAAAAGAAAAATTCCTAAACAGATCCAAAATCAGTTTATAAGGAATCATAAAATGTGGAGATATTATGAGTTACAGCTACTTAGTCGGCATTGATTTGTGGGGTGAGAGGGGGGGGGATTTGCGCTCTGAACGAAATTGAAATATGTAGTAGTTTCTGCTTCATTCATCAAATGACCATTAGACAGCTTAAGCCTTTGTGCGTGTCTAAAACGATGTACTTATTGCTGAGTTTTTTTAACAGTTTGTACTTTACGACTTTAAAATGAACGCACATAGCAATGAGTTGTTGTATGCGTGCGTGATCACGTGCTAAGCGCTGGCAAAATTCAAAAGATTCTTTTAAGATTTTTTCATGTTAATTACTATTTGTTAATGTTGTGACTAGTTTTGTAATTAATATTATTGATTCAGAATGTCTATTTTTTTTATTTAAATGGCTTCAAGAATTTTAATTTTTATGTTGGTATCGTGGTGTATTATGCTCGTATGTGTCTATATTGTGAGTGTTTTTTAGGTGCTGTAAAATGGAACTAGTGTCCGAGAAATGTAAGATTGGTTGTTGAGAAAGCGTTGTATTATGAAACCGATGTAACTATTAGTTTCGTTATTATTGTCGGAGATGGCATTGAAAGCGTTGTATTACATTTGGTTTCTCCTAGCGTGTTTCTGTTTATCAGCATCGTCAGCATGGCTAAACTTTTTGTGCAGTCTGGCGTTTTATCACTGAACCACGAAACCTTGTCTAATTTCATGCACGATTTTTATCGCTTTTTAAATAGAATCTCTGTTGTTATTTTTTAGCGATATAAACAGTTTTGAAACGCTGTATTTTTTTTATTTTATTTCGCTTTCCGTCGCCCCATTTATTGACAGAAATTTTTAAATATTTAAATATTTTACGTACTTAAAAGTTATTCATGCGTCGTCACCATGGCTAAACTTTTTGACAAGGATAGAACCCTTGACTACGCAATCCGCAGTCTGGTGTTTTACCACTGAGCCACACCACCTTGTCAGGTTTTATACACAATTGATATCGCTTTTTTTAAATACGTATAAGATATGTTGTTATTTTTGGCGACATTTATAGGTTTGAAACGCTGTTTATTTTATTTAATTTTGCATACTTAGCAATGAGAGAGTTACTTGCTATTTGCTTTTGGATATTTTACTTTTTATTTTTTTAAATTATATATATATATATATATATATATATATATATATATATATATATATATATATATACATTTATTATATATATAACTTATCAGACAAAACCTTTGCTAAATGGAAATATGCTGCTTAAATACACACACATGTGGGTGCAGTATATATCATTCAAACACGGTAGTGTTTGAATATCTGGTTTAGTGTTAATTTTACTTCTTTAAGTTTCACCGTAAACTCATGTTGCGACCAAATTTCAAACAATTTTTACAGTCACCTTCTCAGCTTTATTTTTTACAGGTCACCTTCTCAGCTTTATTTTGAAATAAAAATTGCCAATTTTCGTTCATTAAAACAAAAGTAAACAAAATTACTGGTGTCCAAAAGTCTTACAAAATAAGTAACGGACATGAGAGACGGTTTCTTCTAATTAGCTATTAGTTACCATAGCAACTTTTTCGTTGTCGACACCTTCATAAATCATAGCAGGAATGTCGCTCGCATGTCATCTTATTTGGGTTATATAGAGAGAGTTAACAAAAGTGATGCTCTTTGCCGTGCTAGAACTGATAATCTTTCGCTTACGACGTCGCTGGTTGATTCTGTTTCTTTTTTACCGTGCTATAGCTGAATAATCTTTTGCTTACAACGTCGCCCGTTAAATTCTATTTCTCTCTTTTTGTCCCATTTTTCTGTGTATTTACTTAATTACATCTGTTATTTTTATTTTTTATGTTTCAATTTAAGAAGTTGGTAATATTTTTATGGATTGTTGACAATGCGTATGATATTGAACACAAAAAAAAAGAAAAAATTATTTGAAAGCAAACCCTTGAAAAATCATGGATTACATAGAAAAAGCGAGAATAAAAAGTAATATGGTTAAGATTAAACTTAGAAAAGTAGTTGTTAAAACTATTCTAGTAAAAAGTAAGATTTTTTTAATTCAATCTATAGCATTATATAAACTGTTCTTAATGCTGCAATATATTAAGTTATATTAGAATATCTTGTCTTTTTCTTTTCCAGTTTTAACAAATAGTCCTTTTATTTCTACTTTTTAACCATTTTTATTTTCATGCCCGCATTTTTCTGTGTTATGTGCATATATATATATGTGTGTGTGTGTGTGTGTGTGTGTGTGTGTGTGTGTGTGTGTGTGTGTGTGTGTGTGTGTGTGTGTGTGTGTGTGTGCTGAAAAGGAAAGGAAGTAAGTTGTCTGCTTAACAACAAATATATAAATCAATGGAGCAATAAGCTAAATGTCCATTTCGATTTTAAGCTTCCTGCTTGAGATTACTTCGCCATCAAAATTGGCATTCCTTGAAGGCACGTCGTATTTTATGCCAAGCGCCAACAGATTTCGGGTCTTACGGCAATATAAATCTTTTTGCCATTATCAGTTGTCTCAGCTTTAACAACAAAGTGATGTGCTTGGAATTGCAAATGCAAATATTCCTAGTAGCATGAAAACCTGGCGTTTTCATGCTTAGAAAGAGAACAATTTTATATCAAGTAATGTATGCGCATGTTTACGTGTGTGTAAATTTCTTCTTTTTTTTTTTACTGATCAATTTGTCGAACTGGGGATGGAGAATCCTACCGGATGTTAAACATTTACCTGCTAACTTAGATATTTCAAGCGAGAGATCTTCTAAAGATTCTGATCGTCCCTTTCCCTTTAAGTGCGATTTTCTGAATGTCTATTGCACTTGGTTCACCGGGTATATTTGCCAGGTAGTTTTTTAAATTTTTTTTCATGAGTCCAGTTGCTTCTATAATTACTGGAATGATGGAAATTTGGTATTTCGTTATCTTTTCCTTTTTCAGTTTCATATCATTATGTCAAGTTTTATAGCTCCGTTTTCTAGGTAAGTAGCTGTAGGAATTATTGTGATTGGTGTTACTGTTATTGTTGTTGATTATATTTTTGTTGTTGAGTATTCTGTTAATATGTTGTTTTTTTTGCTGTTGAGTATTCTGTTAATATGTTGGGTTTTTTGTTGTTGAGTATTCTGTTAATATGTTGGTTTTTGTTGTTGACTATTCTGTTAATATGTTGTTTTTTATTGTTGAGTATTCTGTTAATATGTTGTTTTTTGTTGTTGAGTATTCTGCTAATATGTTTTTTTGTTGTTGAGTATTCTGTTAATATGTTGTTTTTTGTTTTTGAGTATTCTGTTAATATGTTTTTTGTTGAGTATTCTGTTAATGTTTGTTGCTGTTGTTGTTGTTGAATATTCTGTTAATATGTTGTTTTTTGTTGTTGAGTATTCTGCTAATATGTTTTTGTTGAGTATTCTGTTAATGTTGTTGTTGTTGTTGTTGAGTATTCTGTTAATATGTTGTTTTTTGTTGTTGAGTATTCTGCTAATATGTTTTTTGTTGTTGCGTATTCTGTTAATATGTTGTTTTTTGTTTTTGAGTATTCTGTTAATATGTTTTTGTTGAGTATTCTGTTAATGTTTGTTGTTGTTGTTGTTGTTATTGTTGTTGTTGAGTATTCTGTTAATATGTTGATTTTTGTTGTTGAGTATTCTGCTAATATGTTTTTGTGGAGTATTCTGTTAATGTTTTGTTGTTGTTGTTGTTTTTGTTGTTGTTGAGTATTCTTTTAATATGTTGTTTTTTGTTTTTGTTAATATGTTTTTTGTTGAGTATTCTGTTAATGTTTTTTGTTGTTGTTGTTGTTGTTATTGTTGTTGAGTATTCTGTTAATATGTTTTTTATTATTCTTTCCAGGTTATTACTACAACTGCAGTTTAGTTTTAAATATATACTAGACTACCATCATAATGGATGGTATATGAGCTATTTTCAACTGTTCTCTCTGGTACATGTTCCCAGGATTTGCTGCTTCATTCGATATTCAATTTTTACTGATCGTCCAGTGGAGATATTTACATGCTCCATTGTGTCGGGTTGTATAGTAGCCATCCCCCAGCAGAACCTTAGAGTTGGATGTCAGGTAGCTCACACTCTCTACTTCTGTGTCGCTGAACCTGCACTTGCTATCATTGCTTAGACCACTTATTTTCTTAAAAGCATTAAGTGGTCTATCAATGACAGATCTATACACTTCTTTTTATTTTTTTTTTTTTACTTCAGTCGAAGTTCTCAAAAATCAAGGAGCATACTACCTGGGGTTAACACTTGAACTCTATATGAGATACATAGATATTCGAATGTTCCATTAAAGTTCTTTATCTCTCAAACACTGAATTAGTAAAGAAATTGAGAACATAATTTTCCTCTCCCCAATTAACCATTTTCATAAGTTTTAGTATATCTTTCGTTTTGGTCTCTTGGTCTTACTGGATTCCAGGACAAGAATTTATCTAGTCTGGTGGAGTATCCAGCTTCGTGCTATTACTTGAGGTTACATCACTTGGAGAAGGTGCACCATTCCACTGTTTTTTTTTAATTTTCTTCCTTTGAAGATTGTAACGTTGGGTATAGGGCAGCTAAACCAGCTGCCAACATTGCCCTGCTTTTTATTGAAACCAACCGAGAGCTCTTTTTAGTTTCCTCGTTGTTCCCTTATGTGCAATTGTCTGGATCTCTTTTGCATTTGGTTCACCAGGTATATTAGTTAGGTAGGACTTCAGGTTCTTTTTCATACGCCCTGTGGCACCTATAATAACTGGTATGGTTGATATCTGCCTAAGATTCCAGTTTCTTTTCATATCATACATGAGACCTTGATATTCGGTCTGTCTCTTTCAGCTCCGTTAAATCCTCCATCATTAGGGACACTCACTTCAACCAAGCTTGCCACTCTCTCTGACTTATTCCATATAACTATGCCAGGTTTGACAGCAGCATTTTCAGGGTAAGTGGTTTTAGGGATTGCATGGTCGTACGTGTGTGCGCGCGGTTGTGTTTTGGTTAAGTGGATACTCCTATTGTTTTCAGTTCTCATTAGTATTGCTAGAAAATAAAAACCACCCTCCAGGAGGAGAGAATGCTTGAGAGAATAGGATCATAACAACAGAATAGATTTTACACTATCCCTTCTAGGAAGAAAATATAACATCTGGGGGGGGGATGTTAACATGACAACAATACATATACTACACTACCCCATGAAATGGTGACAAAGATATAATGATAGACGGACATATACTACACTCCAAATGAGAAAATAATAGCTGAGAGGATAGTTTCATGTAAACAGAAGAGATAATACACGACCCTTCAAAGGGGGAAGTAATTCTTGGGGGTATAGTATGATGACAATAAAAGAGATACTACATTTCCTCTCATAATAGGAGGCAATGCCTACGAGTATTGTTTCATGATAACAAAACAGATATTTCACTACCTGAGAAGATTTATTGTGACACAAGAACCTATACTTAATTATCCCCATCAACAAAGGAATTAAATAACACCTTAAAAGATTCTATCATAAGAACAGATATATACTAAAAAGTAGAGAGGGAATCCCTTGAGAAAATGAACAAAACAGGTACTACACTACCTCTATATTATTTTAGACTATTGTACAAAATACCAATAGTTTAAAATAGAGTATTACTCAAACTATTGTACAAAATACCAATAGTCTGAAATACAGTATTTCTCAAACTATTGTTCAAAATACCAATAGTTTGAAATAGAATAGTTTCCACATCAGACAGACATATATTAATATTAATAGTTCACCACCTTCATAAGGTCCCTCCTGTTAGTAGCTGACTACATCGGGGTTTACCAATGTTAAAACAGAAACAAGTCTTTAGCAGTGCGTTATTTGTGCGTGTGTCCGTTAACCACGAATGAAATAAGAAAGTAAAATGTAATACATGATGTGTTCATATATCTTTGACTAATTTCTACGTGTCTCTCAAAAATCCATCCTTCCTTCTAAATTACGTCATCAATGCGTATCACCACACGACAGTCGTCTGATCTCTGTCACGTAGTCATCTGTTTTTAGTTTTACTTATCTAATTCATATAAACCAAGACTGCTTTACACATGGACATAGTTGTCACCGATAGGTTGCTTCAGCGAATAGAAACAGAGTATATTGGATTTCTTCTATCGGCAACGATGGTGCATCTTTTTTGCAGATGTAAAAATTCTCAAGTCCGACTAAATGCACATGGAGAAAGTCGGAAAATAGTGAAAACAAGTAAACATGCATAGTCCCCCGTGATTGTACAGTGAACGAAGCATAAAAAAATGACTAAATTCGGCATTTGCACTCCCTCAACCATTTAGCTCCAAAAGTCTCCAGAGAACGTCAAATCTGGTGAAAATGAACAAAACGTGCAGTTTTAGGCCTTAACATATGTAAAATTGTGTTCTCTACAATGCAAAAAAAAAAAAAGAAATAACTACGTTCATCATTTGCCCTGTCCCATTTAGCCCCAAAAGTCCCCAAGGCCTTAACATATTTAAATTTGAGTTCAACACCATGCAACACTGCTAAATAGACACATACAGAAAGTTTTGGACAAATATATAAAAGAGTCCCCAAAATGGAGTGTTTTTATGAGCCCTAAAAGAGCCCCTGCGGCACATCCAAGAGTTATCGCGAAGTATAGACAAACAAAATTATATAGAAATCAGTTAGTTACAACTTTTCAGAAAGTTTTATAAAAATCCAAAGCCTCAATTTTTTTTTTTTTTTTTTTTTTGGATAAGCACAAAGGTGTCAATTTTAGCCATTTTAACTCGAAAGGCACCCAATAGGGGGCAACCGGAGTTTTACTGAAAAAACCGTTCTGTTATGTTTTTACTCATATCATGTTTAATGTTTGTGCAAAATTTCAAAAAATTCCGAGACGTAGTTATTGAGAAAAGTAAGGACAGACGAACGGACGAACGGACAAGGGTGAATTTACAGGTCCACCCTCCTTTTTTTTCGGGGGACCAAATAAAATCTAAGATGGGAGCATTAGTTTGAATAATTTCACCAAACAAATAATTAATCCTTAGCTCAAAAATTGTGTATCCAATAAAAATTATGGTCCAGATAAAACAGAAGACTAGTTGGATACCGATATTTAAAACATGAAAAAAGAGCGAAATGTAAACAATTTGGTTTTTATTCCAACAATCAACTTCGCACTTGTAAAATAACACGAAATATTGGCACGTTCATAAAGTCACAGTTTTACTTGAAGCCAATGTACCACTGTATACTGTAACACTGAGAAGACAAAAAGGTCATGTCCACTAGATGGCGCTGGCGCAGTTAGGTTCAACCATTTACAAATGGTGACCTTTTTATACAATGGCGCACCGCCCAAAAGGCACTTATGTCATGGATTCGTATATGATATGAAATATTTCACAATGACAAGTGAATGACAAGCGAATAATAGCGGTTCTTTATTGCCAGTAAAGCAAAAAAAAAGAGTAAGTTCTGAGAGTGAATGCTAGATATATAATAGATATTATACTTTATAATAAAGACATATATATATATGTGTGTGTGTGTGTGTGTGTGTGTGTGTGTGCAAGCAAATCACTGGTACATATTGGATACAATATAATGTATAATAATCGAAAGAGAATTAATTCTATAGTAATATATACGAAATCCGCATGACTTTAATTATAATATTTAAGCGTATTTTACGACCTGGCAACGCCGGGCGCCCCCTGCTTATATATATATATATATATATATATATATATATATATATATATATATATATATATATATATATATATATAAGCAGGGGGCGCCCAAAGCAGGGGGCGCCCGGCGTTGCCAGGTCGTAAAATACGCTTAAATATTATAATTAAAGTCATGCGGATTTCGTATATATTACTATAGAATTAATTCTCTTTCGATTATTATACATTATATTGTATCCAATATGCATCAGTGATTTGCATATATATATATATATATATATATATATATATATATATATATATATATATATATATATATATAGTCTAAAGAAGCTCGGTGTAAAAAATTCCTGGAAAAGAAAAGAAACTAAATTTAAGCTATCGCAAACTTAGCACCTACATAATTATTTTTTTATTATTAATATTCGATGAGTTTCAGTATAAATCATCGTGTTCTTTATTTCAATCCAATTTTGAAGTTTTGTAACGCTGACTGTAAAAATTACTGTTGATTATTGACAGTCTAAGAGTTCCATATATCTTGCTTGTTGGGACCTCGGCGATGACGTCATTTTTTCAGCTGGCCGGCCATCTTTATAACGAAGGCCACGCCACCATCCCCCCACCAAAAGGGGAAGCCTGGCATTTTCTCACCCGAAAGGGGGGAGGTTGGCAGTTTCTCCCCCCAAAGGAGGGAGCCGGTGTCCCCCCCCAAGGGTAGGGGGCGAAGAGGCCAGGAGGAGGTGACTTTTTTCTTTGGGGGGGGGGGTGAAGCCTCCAGGCACCCTCCTCCCTGAAGGTGGGGTTGGGGATTATCTCTCCCTGAAGGGGGGAGGCCGGCACCAAGCATGTAAATCCGGCACCAAGCATGTAAATCCAGAGGGGTGACTTTTTTTGTTACCCCTCGGAGTGGGAAGGGGGCCGATCACCCAGGCAACGCCGGGTAACCCCTGCTAGTACAAGGATAAAAAAGTCTTGACTAAGATTGTTAAATAGAAATAGACTTAGCATTTGCTTAAACCGATTTTTCAAAAGTTTAAAATTATAAAAGAGAATTGTACTATATTAGGATGAAAAAAGAAAACCTAAACTAAAATTTTGTAAATAGAAAACGGCGATCCTCAGCTGCTTATCATGTAGTAATTTCGGAGATTCACAAACAGGACATGGCTCTCCAGTGGATAATATCACTTCCCCAATAAGAAAATGTAGAATAATACGGTTATTATCTATACTAATATATAAAAATAAAAATAAAAATAAACTATTACTAATATATAAAAGTAAATTTAACAAGATTATTTTGTGATATGTTAACTAGCATATAAATGCTATGGGAATAAAAATACATAAAAGCTTAAGTACCTTAGGTACCAGAAAGGCAATATATATTAGAGGAAAGGAATCTAGCCATACATATCTAAAACCACAAGGGTGGAAAGATACTGCCCCTTTACCTAGACATTTTATGGCTGTAAAAAAGCGCTAAAAAGGCTCTCTCTCTCTCTCTCTCTCTCTCTCTATATATATATATATATATATATATATATATATATATATATATATATATATATATATATATATATATATATATATATATATCGGGGTTTTAGATATGTATGGCTAGATTATATATATAGCATTCTTATCTTAGTCTCTATCGTTAAAGCTATCGTCATTTGGCTAAGAAATAGTTACAACTTTATAAACGTTCACGTATAAATGTATATATATATAAACATATATATATGTATGTGTGTGCGCGCGCACGCGCATGCATACATGCGAACTAAGTCGACTTAAAACTGTCAAGTCCCAATTTATTTCAATTTTGACTGCTGAGCATTTATTTTTACCGGCTAAAGACAAAAACCGTCCACAAAAATAATTTGATCTTCCTTGCGTTACTCTGCGACTTTACATCTCGAAGGAGATTAAGTTTGAAAAAATGGAGACAGACAGACAAGCATAGTGAGTTATATATAAAAGATTTACATATGTGTGTGTGTGTGTGTGTGTGTGTGTGTGTGTGAAATTTCTTAAATGCATATTGAGGTTTAGTTTATTGCTTAATAGACCTCAAAATATAATAATTAAAACAATTTATTAAATTATTAAACTATACAAGTTTTTTTCAAAAATGTATTTCTCTCTTATCACGCAAGAGTTAATGAGAAAACTCGTACCTCTTCCTAGAACGAGGACGAATCAATTTCTAAGTGATAAGAATAGGTCATAGAATAAATAGCAAGTCAGACAACAACTTCAGTCTTATTTCGTCGCCTAAAATGAATTCGAAAAGAAATTCTCCAATCTATAATGAAAAGTGAACAGTGGATGCTTTTTTGATGGTTGTTGGTGTTGTTTTCGAAAATGATAATGATTTATATGCAAACTTTTAATTACTGACATATAATTTAATATAAAGAATATTTCAGTAATATATCTAGATTACAACTGACGAAACAATATTTTCTCCATCATATTTGATGAATGGTTTACACTAGTATGAATTAGTAGTTTTCCATATACATAACTAATTCTATAATATATTTTGAATTTATCATTCAATGGATAAAAAAGAGAATTATTTTTCGTCTGAAATTGCATTAGTCTGTAATTAATCGGACCTCGGGCATCCTCAAAAGATATCGGGATTATGCACACATGAGTTTGGGTAAAATAAATTTACTTAAATAAAACAAACTTTATTATGTCTCATTCTAACATATATTCCTGTTCTAATAACTTGCCGTTCCGATAGCTTATTTCCAAGGAAAACAAGCTTGTGGAACTCATTTCCTGCTATTTTCTTTTCATCTAAAGCCTTGGTTTTCCAAGTTTTCGTTAGCTCCTTAGACCAAGTGGTTTCACAACTTGAGGAATTTATATTTAAAAAATGTTACAATCTATTTTAAGTCTAACTTACTATTAAAATAACTATTTTCTCTCAATTCTGTTTCTTTTTTACGGCATATCAACCCTTTTCAGGTTATTTAATGCCGAATCCAGTGATTTTGAAGGAAATTTCTTTAATAGAGTATACTTGTTTCTTTTTTTTAAGTCGGTTTCTATTTAAACCATAGTTGGGACCCTAACAGGTACTACCGGTTCTGGTCAGAGTGGACCTGGAAGCAATGGCAATTAAAGGGTGGCTCCACACTCCCCAAAGCCCGCAAGCTGAGGCCTCACCATCAGATATAGTTTCAGGTCATATCCAGAACCTTCTGTCAAGTTAATCTTTAATTCATATTAACATGATTGAGGTGGGATTAGCTTAGGTTTAAAACACGGGCAAAGTCTTCTCAATTCTGAAGTAACAAAAAATAATTTTTAAAAAATAATTGAAAATGATTATTTATAAACATAACATTATTTATAAACAGAGAGAAATTAAAAATCGGAACATTCCGGTAACCTAATGTCAACACAACGAACAATAAACAATGACAAATACAAATCATCAAATACGTGAAACGTTTTTTTACTAGAAATTCAAACTGAAATAAGGTGACAATTTTTGACATTGATTAGACAAAAAATGGCACAATTGAAACTTGACTCAAAACAAGCAATTATCAAATCAATAAACCAATGCAATATAAAATTAATTTTAAGCATCATGAAACCATAAATACAAAAATATTGCTTCGGAAATTGAAGACAAACGGACTGACATAGAATAACGCAATCAATTTTATAATTCTGGCGGAAAAAGACAACAATCCGGAAGAAGTAGATTCGAGAAGAGACAGAGAAAGGCACAGGTGATCCCCAGGACAAAAATATGTAGAGTTTACAGAATCATAGAGGATACTATTTGTACAAAACAAATGATAATATCTTAGCCTAATGCACTCCAATAACATATCCATGGAACAGATTTTCAGCATAAAGTTTTGTACAACCTGTCTCTGTTCTTCAATCGGAACTACTTTGTAAGTAACAAATTAAATTACGTATCTTGTTTTTTTTCCATTGAGTAGCAAATGATTTCATAATTTAGAACAATAAAAACCTCATCTAAAACTGTTTTATTTTTATTGAACCATGTTTTTAATATTATATCCGTGTTGCGTCCTGTTTTCCTTGTAATTGTCAATCGCATTCCTTTTAGTCAATTTTGTCGAATCCTTACGATTTCTTAGTTGATGTCTTTTCTGATTAATGTAAAAAAAAATAAATAAACAAATACTCTGATTTCTAGTCGATCTTTCAAAATTATTCGTTTGTATATTTTTATTCTTTATTATTGCGTGTGTGTGTGTGTGTTTTTTATGGGACTTAGAGTTGAGACTTCGTCTATAATTCACACCTACAAGAAGACTATTCCTTTAATACAATCGAACTAATCGATGATTAAACCGAATCCTAAACAACTTAAACAAAGCGAAAAAATAAATAAATTAAGATAAACATTTTATTTTTGCTTCAGAAAGGCCAAAGATGGAAATCAAGGGACGTAATCCATGGTGTCGTTAACATGTAAAAAGGCACAGAAGAAGGAGAAGAAGAAGAAGAAGAAGAAGAAGAAGAAGAAGAAGAAGAAGAAGAAGAAGAAGAAATCTGGATCATTTATTCATGTTTTTTCGCTATTCAAACAACAACATAATTACGAACTGAGCCATACTTACCACATGAAATATATTGTTTATTTTTCAATAATTTCGCTCTGAATATGCTAATTGATATTAAAAATATGCATTTTCTGATGAAAAAAAATTAATCACTGTAAAAGATGAGGCAAAATCTTGACAGTGTCTATGACATTCAAATTTCAAAGTTTCGTAAGATGATCGATTATTCATTTTAGAATTAAATCAGTTGGAAAACTGATTTTAAAATTACATGTATCTCTTCATTGAATTCTCCTTCCAAAAAATGATATTTTCTTACAATGAATTCATTTTAAAAAAAAACACGACAAAAATGGGAGCAGTTCAATAAGTGAAAAGGTGATAGTAAAAGGACCTCTAACCAATTATGGGTAGATATGGCTAATATGTTTGCTGAATTATTCCCCTTGATTTACTCTCCAGTTCTAAATCGTCTAATAATTCTTCAACTATATTTAAACAGTTACTGATCATTGGCTTCGTGGTGTGTCTCTTTGCTTCGTTTGTATTTCAAGAGCAGATTGTAAGTGGTTTTGTTTTCTTTCACTCTCTACTTAGTGGTTTAATAACTCGAGATCTATACATCGGTTCACGTTCACGAAGCATTACTTTCGACTAATGTTCAATAGACTGCGATGATGAAAACACAGGAAAGTCACGGCCACTAGATGGCGCTTTGCTGTTTTTAAAAGCTGCAAATGGTGGTCTTTTGATGCAAGCACGTACGACCTCGAACGAGGCCGCGACGTTTAGAGATACCCTTTATATGGTAAGTATACGGGCTTTGTCCAAATAAACGTTCGCATACAATATGATTTGGACCGAATTTACAATAGATTTGGGACGGACGCTAACGGTGTAACAATTAAAAGAAAGTCTTGGAAATCAAGGGAACAAAATAAGAAGAAAGTAGAGACGGGCTGACCATATTTTTCACTGGCATGAATCCAGAATGCCACATAAGTTATTCTACCGAAAAATATAGCAAGAGCCCGTGGCTTCGCGTATATAAGTGCTAAATTAGTTCTAAGTGACTTTCTTCTGGAGTCAAAAGATCAATTCTCAATACAGACAGTGCTAAGAATACAATTATGAACTAACGGGATCTTTGGAAATTCCACAGGAGACTCATTCATATGTAATATATTGATGTTGGCATTCTGTAGATGTTCAATGTAAATGGAGACGCTCTGATATTATTGTAGCTTTTTTTTATATCTGCAAAAGTATGCTAGCACAAACGCCCGGCAAAACCTGGTCGTAAAATACGTTTAAATATGATATTTTAATTCTTGCAGATTTCGTATATATTATTATAGAGTTAATGTTCTTTCAATTTTTATATATTATAATGTTGCGATTTCAAGAATGATAAGAAATGAAAGCACATAACAATTAAACGACCCGGATGTAAGCATGACACAGAAAATAACACGCATGCTATCGTATTAATATATAGATTACTCAAGACTTCTACCCGGTCATCGCTGAGAGAACGAAAGCAAGCTTATGCCGATGGATTAAATAAATGGTTTCGTTCAAACTTCCGTACAGATTCCAGAGTTCGGGCATAAAGATTCTCGAATCTTTAACACACATCTGAAGAACGTCGGAGGTTACATTTTTATAAGGGTTCTGCTATATAATTTAGTGTTCAGAAATTTTCTTGTTCTCCCAAGGCATTCCTTCCCAATTCTCTTTTTAATTTCTGTTGCTTTGGTGGCGTTTGCTTCCAGAACATCCAATTATTTATAGGCATCTTGTTCACCTAGTGCTCTCATCTCTGTTTTGGTTGAGTAGTTCCATGCCTTCTATTGTCCCCAGTTTTCCCTTTCTTATAACTAGTAGTGCGCCCTTTTCCATACCAAATTCCATTTGGATATCCTGGCTGAAGATCCTGATAATGTTTATTAGTGTCTCTAGTTTCTGCAAAATGTTTTAGATCGTCCATATACATCAGGCGGTTCATCTTTTCTTCTGTATTTGAGAACTTGTATCCGGTTTGGCACTTTCTCAGTATATTGTTCAGGGGTATCATGGTTATGATGAACAGTAATGGTGATAGTGAATCTCTTTGGAAGATGACTCCTTATATGTTAATTTCTGTTATGTGTTATCCATCAGCTGTCAGTTCCAGTTTCTATGTTCTCATCGCATTTTCAATCACGCCGACGATTCTGCTTTATATTTTATGCATTTTAAAGCATTTATTATCCATACCTGTAGGATACCGTCGTACGCTTTTTTGTAGTCGATCCATGCCATGGCTATATTCTTTCTCCTTTTTACCTCCTTCGGGATCTTTTCATCTATATATAGCAAATCATTTTTCCTTTTTGGGTATCCTTTCTGTTCCTCGGGAAGAAGTCTACGATTATTCAGGAAGCAGTAGATTTGTTCCTTCAGTTGTGCTGTTAATATTTTCGTGATAGGATCATAGTAAATTATATAAAATTTATATATATATATATATATTAAAACCAACACTAGCAGAAATAATAATAATAATAATAATAATAATAATAATGATAATAATAATAATAACAATAATAACAATAATAATAATAATAATAATAATAATAATAATAATAACAAACACACCCCGGACAAGAACAACCATTCCATAAATAAAAATACTAATAACGAACAAGATAAATGCAACTGTAGAAACCGCACACTTTGCCCAGTTCAAAATAAATGTCTAACAAAAAGCGTAGTTTATCAAGCAACAATATTTGCGAAAGAAAACCCGAATAACAAGAAATATTACGTAGGCATGACTTCCTTAGATTTCAAAACCCGATACTATGACCACAAAAGTACGTTCAAAATTTAAAAAAACACCGTATAAAAACAACACTAGCGAATAAATACTGGGAACTCAAAGAAAGCGGACATTCGCCGGTAGTCGAATGGAAAATAATGAGACAAGCTACCACTTGCAGACATTTAGACGACCCATGTAAATTATGCCTCCATGAAAAATTTGCTATCCTGTATTTTAAAGAACCCAAAAATCTGATAAACTGTAGACGAGAAATAGCAAACAACTGTGTTCACAAAATAAAACTTACTCTAGGATAGCGATACAAAATAGCTTTAAAACTAACAAAAACAATAGAAAACAAACAGATAAATAAATTAAATAAACATGAATATACATAAACGATCACACATATATGTATATATATGTATGTATGTATATGTGCATGTATGTGTGTACATATATGTATATTTATTTATATATATATATATATATATAAAAGGAGGAAAACGTCTACCTTAAACCACTGACCTAGGTCTAAAACAGATCCTTTGTTCAATAAAATGCATGCCCATTGGCTGATAGGAAAGGGCGCAGTGGATACTAGAAAGCTGATTGGCTAACTAAAATCCTCAACATATATAAAAACAAGAAACAACCACAGAATTCGCGCATAGGCCTGACGAATCCTATAGTGGATGAAACGCAGAATATTCAGTGTAGCTTAATCGCCATATATATTTTATAAATTACTAACTAGCTCTACCTACGTATTGAGCACTTTTGAAGTAAATGCTTAAAGTTTACGCATAATTCGTGAGGCACCTATTTATCATTTTTTGTCTTTCTAATCTCTCTCAAGTGGTTGGAAACCGTCGTATATGCTATGTTTAATTCAGAAGCAAATTCTCGAACAATTGTACGTGGATATGCTTCTATTAAGGGTATTGGCTGACTATTATGTTCATCATATTCAAGACTCTCATCGCCGCCACGAAATTTCTTAAACCACCGTTGTGCTGTGCGTTTAGAAGTGGTTCCTTGGCTAAAGGATGCGTTAACATCGCGAGGTGTTTCAGTAGCTTTTCAGTCAAGCTTGAATTGAAATTTCAAAAATGTGCAAATTTCTAGTTTTCTATCTTGTATTCAACGTTCTGAAAAGAAGACATAATTGATTTAAAAGAATTGTAATTGAAAGAATTAAATAGAGCAAAAAAAGCGATCTTTAAAATGATATATAAAGTAAAGGTATTATAACGAACAGTTATTTGAAAATACATCATTTGAAATCAAAATTAAACATTCTGCAAGAACATTCTTATTCTTATAGTACTCCTATAATGATAGGTATTATCTTGACTTTTTTATGTTCCACATTCCTTTCAATTCTCGTGTAAGTTCCATATATTTGCTTCGTTTTTTCTGCCTCTTTAATCTTTAGCTGTCGTCTGTTGGAACGACAAAATTTATAATTTGGCAGTTTTTATCATTAATATTATTATTATTATTATTTTTTATTATTATTATTATTATTATTATTATTATTATTACATTCGGTTACGTACAGGCGAGAGACACAGAGAAGCTCACAGTCCAATTCTTTTTCAGTGCAGTAAAGGCGGTGGCAACATTGTAGCGTCAGTTAGTTAACAAAGCTATAGTGAAAAATTAATGAGGAGTTCATATCAGGATACGTCGCTCTCTAGTCATCTCTGTGTTTTTAAGTCGTAATCAAATACGCGTCAGCTGTCGACCTGCATATCAATCTGCCTTCGATTTGTGTGTTCTGGACCAAACTTTCTCCGACTTAGCATGAAACCACTGAGTTTTAATGTTCTTGGTGTCGCGAGTAAACACCACCGAACAGATTTTATCAACGATGAGGATTTCATGCAGACTAGACATTCTCGGGAAACAATATCCGTGAGCACTATGCAGTAATCTGACTCGTCTAAATAACAAACATACAGGATATTCCGTTTTAGTTTTATTAATACGGTAATTCCTGATTTATTGCCAACCTTTTTTTTTCTTTTCCTTCATTTCTTTCTATTGGTTTATTTTCCTTCTCCTCTTAGTGTGTTCCTGTATGTTCCTGACGGAAGGAGGTAACTATATTTGCATCAGCTATTTGCGTTGTCGATTCTTTTGTGATAAGAATCGAAATTAGCTTGGAACGTTTATCGACGTAAGGTCGATCGTTTTCCGGAACAAAAGCGGAATTTGAATGTCGGACCATTTTTCAAATATAAAAATCACAGTCGATGTGAAAAGATAAATACGAACTTCAATTCAAAAGATTATCTTTTCGCTTGTATAATTTGGTAATTTTTTTTTTTGTTAATTTTTTTTTTTTTTTTTTACTAACATAGACATGTTGGGTACGATCAGTACGTGGTGGGATGGAAATTGACCTATAGGAATTTAAATAGAACTGAAATGGAAGAGGAAGAAGAACGAAATAATAATTATTTGATAATTATATCAAAAGGAAATAGTAGAAAGAAAGAAAATCAATTATTATTTGGTGATGAAATATAAAGGGAGAACAAAAAGAAGAACAAAAAGAAGAATCTATATATTAATACGATAGTGTGTGTACTGTTTTTGTGTCATACTTACATCCTTATTCTTCCAAGTGACTGTCGTTTGATTGTTATGACCTTCCATTCCTTGTAATAAATAATTGTACCAAGAATTCTTCATGAGTTTTGGCCTCGATATCGATTATAGCTTAAGGAACTCAAGTTATCTATCTATCTATCTGTCTATATATATATATATATATATATATATATATATATATTTATATATATTCTTCATAAGTTTTGGTTTCGGTTTCGATTCAAGCTGATGTACCCCCCCCAAAAAAAAATATATATATATTAAAATCACAACTTTATAAAATATCAAAATCGATAGAAAATTGACTCTATAATAATATATACGAAATCTGTATCAATTAAAATATCATATTTAAGCGTATTTTTCGATCGGGCTACGTCGGGTGTCCTTGCTAGCTGAGATGAATACTTTTGCAGTTTTAACAAAGGAGCTAAACATCCACTGAATACTACATCAATATATTACATATGAAAGAGTTCCCTGTGGAATTTCCACAGATCCCGCTAGTGAAATAATAATAATAATAATAATAATAATAATAATAATAATAATAATAATTTATAAAAAAGAAGAAATGAAGATTAAAAAGAAGAAAAAAGACGATGGGGTGAATAGAAAGATAATAAGTCACTCTATCATATAGCCAGCAAGCACAGAAGACTCTTCTATCTCCCCCTTACCAATTACTTATAATAAAATCCTTAAATGAGTACAGTTTAATTATTATAATTCAAATCATACTTTGTTTTTTTTTTGTTTTGTTTTTTCGTTTGTCGCTTTGTAAGTGTGAAGTCATCCTGCTGGACTGATGGCAAACAAAATCATCTCACTTTCTCCCATTGTCTTTTTAATCAACCAATAGAACATAAGACTTCTTCGAAGAGAAATCTATTTATTTGACCAACCGCAACGTTTTTTTTTTTTTGGTTTTTTTTCGGTGTTGCAATGTTAGTGGCGTTCAGAGAAAACAAGACATTTAAAAGAGATGTATTTATGGCTCATACGAAAAGCAAAGGATATCCCTCTAGGGGTAGCTGCGCGTGTAATTGTGAGGCAAGGATTGCGCAATCCCCCAACCACACCTCTCCTGAATTGGCACTGAGTTCAGTGGCAACGAAAAGTCCAAGATGCTTAGAAACAATGCCGAGATAAGCGGAGAGCACATACAGCACCTAGAAGTCTCAAATGGTCACCCATTTAGTACTGACCAGGTTCAACGTTGCTTAACTTCAGTGATCCAGTGGGAACTGATGTGAACAACGTGATTATACCGTACATCATAGCTTTTAATTATTTGGGAGTTTGCTTAGCGCATTTCAACATTGCGTTTCGTCTGTCAAAAAGCTCCCTTCCTAATGATTTCCAGCCCAGTTTCAAAAATTCTCGTCTATCTAACCTTCGCTGAACTTATTCTCTACGTAAGACTTATTTCTCAAAAGCTCATCTGCTTGATCATTGTTAAGTCATTGACAGCAATACATCATCCTCATGATCGATACCTACACAATATACTTACATATAAACCAACTGATATATCTATAACCCAACCGTAAACCAATATCAATCCAAATGCATAGCAATGCTATCGTCAAAATAAATCATATCAGGTTAAATCCTTAAGATAATTTATTGGCGTGCAAACTGATTAATATTGAAACTAGAAAACTAACAGCCATTGCCCGGTCGTAAAATACGTTAAAATATTATATTTCATTGTCAAGGATAAGAGTTCATATAGAAACGTTGTTTTAATTTGAATATAATAAAATACGCATCAAGTGCACTTGAAAGCTTGAAAGCTTTAATTTGAATAAAGAACGTTTCTATATGAACTCTCATCCTTGACGTTATTCTCGCGTTGCCTACGCACAGTTCCAACATTTCAAGATACAACCACTAGATACAACAGACTTCCTTCTCAAACTTTACAACATAGCAAGGAAGAAGAAAAGGGGAAAAAATGAAACAAAACAACACACTAAAGACGAAGTATAGCTTCTGAAATATATTTCTGATAAATTTCAAACAAATAAAATATTTGTTTATTTTCCTAATATTACGTCGTGATTTGGCTTTCAAGCGCACTTGATGCGTATTTTATTTTATATACACTGCATGTTAAATTATTAACGAGATAACATTTTTTTTACCAGTTTCAGAAACTTGCCGGTAGTTTTGTATCAAAAGCTTCGGAAATGTTGGACATGCTGAGCTGATCGTACTATGAAATTTTCGTACTGTTCCGCGCAGTGAAATTAACTTGCCATCGTAATTGCTGAATCCACAGTATTTTGGGCATGTCAAATTATTAACAAGGCATTTTTTTTACATAGGCGTCACCACTTATCAAGACCGATCGACCACTCAAGGATAAGGGTTAAAGAGTGTACAGTAGTCAAAAGGACAATATAGTAATCAATAGTAATGGAAGTTCGGTAAATTTGTTAACTTAAGTGGAACGGCTCATCAGAAACTTGTTCACGTTGGACTTGAAGACAACTATATTATAGACAGCTGGAAAGCAGGAAAACGGAAGAAAATCCCACAGGCGTGCAGTTCTAAGAAAGAAGCTTTGATCATGGAATCTATGTTTAGGTTTAGGCACAGATAAAGAGTGGGGAAAATTATTGATAATGTTTTCAGCTAGTTTAGTGTTTCTTGTGAAAGTTTGGCGAGGAGGGACCATAGATTGAAGCTCAGTCGAACACTTTCCATGAAAATAACGATAAAGCAGAGACAAACTCGCAACATCTCTTCTGTGAGATAGAGGTTGCAGCGAAGAGAAAAGGACATCTCCCACCAGGCCACGAAGTCTATTTTGAACCCTATCAAAGCAGGACAAGTCTTTTCTAGCAGCTCCTGCCCAGATGTGGCAACAGTCTTCCATCCTTGGACGTATCTGGCTCTTATATAGATAGAGAATTGCATCAGCAGTGAGATATCTACTGGATCTATAGAAGGATCCAACCATTTTTCCAGCGGCCTTGGCAACAGATTTGATGTACGTATTCCATTTAAGATCAGAAGTAAAGGTCAAGCCCAGAAGCCTGTCAAAACTTGAGGCCTCCCCAAGACGAGAGCCATTCATTTTTATTGATGCCAGATGGGGATCAGAAGTTGATGATGTAAAGATAGAAGCTTGGTTTTTGCTGCATTAAAAGTAACCAGCCACTCCTTTCCCCATTGTACAACGTGATCAAGATCAGAGGAGAGAGAATCGGAGAGAACTTGGTCGTTTACTGACTTAGATGTGCTACCATAGATGGTAGTGTCGTCAGCAAAAATGTCTACGAATGATGTAAGGATGTGATTTGGAAGATCATTAATGTAGATCAGGAAAAGAGTTGGGCCCGGGATGGACCCCTGAGGGACTCCAGCATTTATACTGTGAGCTTCTGATTTTTGCCCACCAACTACTACTCTTATGAACCTATCAGAGAGAAATGATTTAATAATTGAGAAGACATTTCCAGCTATACCATAGCTGGAAATCTTGTGAAGTAAACCTTTATGCCATACCCTATCAAAGGCCTTTGATATGTCAAGAGCAATTGCCCTAGAAAGGTTGCCTCTGTCGAGAGATTCGCTAATCCTATGAGATATAACTGTAAGCACATCTGCTGTAGATCTAGCAGAACGGTAACCATGTTGTGTGTCACTAAAAAGGTTATTTTTGTTGAGATGGTTGATTACTTCTCTATTTAACACGGATTCCAGCAACTTACTCATGACGCGCAGGAGACTTATTGGCCTGTACTGAGAGGGGGATGAACGATCACCTGAATTCTTAAATACAGGGCATACTAATGAGATTTTCCAGGGTGATGGGAAGCAATTTTCCTTAAGACAACGTTTAAACAGTTTTGTAAGTATGGGTGCTAGTTCTGGTTGAAGTTTTTTGAGTACTATAATTGGAATACCGTCAGAGCCGGTTGCTTTACTAGAATCAAGGTTTTTGATTAGCTTGGCAACATCACATACAGATATTTGTATATCACATAGTGTGTTTTCTGATACAGGAGGAAATACTGGGGGTTGGCGGCCTTGGTCGCAAAGGGTAGAATTGGCTGCAAAGTTCTTGGCAAAGAGTTTGGCTTTGTCTGATGCTGACAAGATTAACTCAGGTCCATTGATGATAGTTGGGATAGAGCACACGTTTCTGTTCAGGATTCTGTTTGCTATTTGCCAAAACTGGTGGGATCCAAGCCGCTGCTCAGCTACTTTGGACGACGGACTGAGCATACAACTCTCTTGCGTTCCTTATTACTTTCTTACAATGGTTGTTGGCAGTCCTGAAAGCGGCTTTAGTTTCCATACATCTATTACGTTGGAAGCAGTGGAAAAAGTGATTTCTGTGCGCAATAGCAGCAGCACATTCTGGAGAAAACCATGGCTGGCTGTTAGGTTTTTGCTGGAGGGTGTGAAATTGTCTAAACCTACAATTAACCATTCTGTCAGGTCTGATACTATATACGACACATCCTTTTTAAACATGGAACACAGAGGAAGATCCGATATAAATGTACGGAAACTATCCCAGTCAGCCATAGTGTATCGATATACTGTACGATGGAGAGGTACGTCTGAGGACTTATTACATTTCATTTTTATCTTAATTGATACAACTGAGTCAATAAAAAGGGTCCTTAAAGGTTGTTTGAGTAGCTCTGAATAGAGTACTATTACAAAACAGCTAGCAAAGGCTAAAACTGCCCTAGAAATATCGAAAATAATAGGAAGGTACCATCAAATTGTGAAGAACTTTGTCAAGTACCCTACAAAGGTACGTAAGAGAGCTGATAAAGATAAATCTAGAGTTGTTTCACTACTCCAAATTAAACGTGAAGTTGTTAAGAACCCTGGGCAAACAAGTCGAGAAATCTTTGAAAAAGCCGGATTGAAGAATTTCTCAAAAAATACTCGATGTCGCCTTCTGAAAGAAGTGGCAAAGTTTGTTAAGCCTGTGGCAAAACCTCTATTAAAGCAACGTCACATACAAAACCGATTGAAATAGGCAAGGGCAACATGAAAACGTATTTTTCTAAAGTTTTGTTCACGGATGAAGTGCGTGTCACTCTTGATGGCCCAGATGGCTTGAGCAAGGGATGAGTCCTAGATGGACGACATCGTCATCAGCGTTTTAGGCGCCAACAAAGTGGTGGTGGGATAATGATTTGAGCTGGGATTATCGGAGGTACATTAGTTGGCCCATGGGGAGTCCAAGAAGGCGTAAAAATGACATCAAATGCTTACATAGCTTTTCTGAAGGGGCACTTTGAATCATGGCTGAAGAAGCAAAGATTGACGTTCCTAAGAACCATTATTTTTATGCAGGATAATGCTCCCTCGCATGCAGCAAACAAAAGCAAAGAGTATTTGCACCAACTGGAGTTCTTTGAGCTACGGAAGATGGAGTGGCCTCCGAATTCACCAGATTTGAACCCAATTGAGAATCTTTGGTGTATCATGAAGCAATGCCTCTATGCAAGTGGACGCCAATTTAAAAGCAAAGATGAGTTGTGGGATGTTCTCCAAGTGGCATCGCGAGGAATAACTGTTGACGAAATCACAAATTTGACTAATTCTGTGGACCAACGTCTTTTAGAAGTAATTCATAAAAAAGAATCGCATATCCCCTACTAATTATGTCAACGTAGAAATTGCTATGTAGTTATTGTGTTCTAAGCTTTTTCCTAGTTCATTTAATGTTTGAAAATTATTTCAATAATCAAGTTATTGGTATATTGGTTTTTTTCTCAACCTCGTTAATAACTTGATACACTGAAATAAATAAATCCTATCTTCTGCCATCGTTTCGCTAATACTCATCGAAATACTTTTATTTTCTAGCTGGAGTAGCTGAATAGTATTATAAACACTTTCTCAAAGCTTCATGGATTTTTATTCACTCGTTCTTAAAATAATAAAAAAAATGTAAACTCGTTCATAATTTGATACGCAGTGTATTTCAATGTATACAGATTTCATATTTATTATTATAAATACTGTATCGATTATTATAATGTGTCCAATATATGATAGTGGTTTCAGTAGTTAAAATATTTCTTGGCTGCTATCAGCTAGAATGTAAACCAAAACATATAGCTCTTCAGCCTCATCTGTTACCATCTGAAATAACAACAGGTGGATATCAGAACTTTAAAACTTAACAGACTTTACCGTATAAATGGATATCTGCGCATGCGTAGAAGGTATACATTTAGTTGATATACACCTGCCAAGTTTCAATTCTTTTCAATTTTGGTTCCTTAGCAGCTATTTTTACCAACTTAAAACCAAATCGATTTTTCCATGCCCAAATTTTCTATATATCAAGTTTCAAGTCTGTAAACCAAAAATTGACAGACTAGTTTGGTAGAGACCGTTTCTTACACAAACAGACACGGTCACTTTGATATAGTGATCGATTATTTAAAACAGTTATGGTAAGTATCATCTGCATAAAAGCATTTTAAAACCTATAATTAAAAAGAAAAAACTTTCAAAGGAATTTCGTTTGCAATGTTCTCATCGTGCCATATTGCTGTAAGTATACACTGCTGATCAAAAATTTTAGACCACTTAAAAATTAAAAAAAAACTTTCTTTAAGGATAAATTTTAAACTCTTCCGACTTAAGGTTACCAATACTTCGATCTAAAAGGTTATGGAAAGAAAAAGCTACATTCCAAAGGTTTATTTTTAAAATTTACATTTTTATTAAATTAGGCTTTTTGTAGCATGATAACTTACCAGCTGTCTGACGACCCTGCACCACTTGGAGCTCCATCGTCCCTCTGTAAGAAAAGGCATCTCATACCATTACGGACCCTTCACCACTATGACGTATGAAAATACTTTCAAGGAGCATGTTTTTGTTATGCCAATATCGCTGGAAGCTATCAGGACCATCTAAATTGAATTTTTTCTCATCAGAAAACAGGACTTTCTTCGACTTCTCAACGTCCCAGGTTTGGTATTCACGATCAAATCTTAAGCAATCCACTTTTTGACGTGGAAGCAATCGAGGAATTTGTTTACACTTTTTATTTACGATGCCTTTTTGTTGTAAGTGTCATTTGATGGTTATTGGACTGCAATCAGCATCTGAAACCGCCTTAATTTGACTAGAAGAAAGTCCTGTCATTCATAACCACCCGTCTGATTCTCCTACTCAATGCAGGAGAAATTGGGGGAGGGTCTACCAAAGGATTCTGCTTTTCCATAATTCTCAGTGTATTTCAGAAAGTTGCAAATAACAGTTTTACTGCGATTTACCTTAGCTGCTATCGCTCGCTGTGAAAAACCTTGCTCATGGAATCCTAGAATTCGAGAGCGCTCAACTTCGGTTAGTTTTCTTGCTTTAGGCATAGTAACACCTTCACGCAGTGATTGCTAATCTCTAACTGAACTAAAAACATTAGAATTACCATAAATCTAAAACTTTATACTCTTGGTCTTATAATTTTGATCATGTGTAAAAAAAACTAATTTACTAAAAATGCGCATTTTTAAATAATTTTTTGTAATGTACCTTTTTGTTTCCATTACCTTTTAGATTGTAATATTAGTAACATTAAGTTGGAAGAGTTTAAAATCTATCTTAAAAAAAAGGTTTCTTTTTAAAGATTTTTAAGTGGTCTTAAATTTTTGATCAGCAGTGTATACAAAAAAAATCAAAACATTATCTATCTACTATTATATAAAAGGAACTTTGTCTGTCTGTATGTAAGTTCGTTCCTTATGGACTCGGAAACGGCTGGGCCGATTTTTATGGATTTTCACACGAAAGTACGTTATGTGTCTATCAGTCTTCCTAAATAGGTTTTGTATGAGGATGTCTTCAAGAAGTGTCGATAATCGATAATAGAAATAATCCGATGAAAGAAGAAACAGGCGATTTTTACCAAGGTTAACACCTTATGCAGCCTAGCATCACAAATACATTTAAGAAATTTTATTACCTCACAACCTCACAAGCCGAAAGGCCCGACATATAAAATCAACAGGATCTTTGATATGATAGGGCACGTTCGAAATGAATGGTTCTATTTAAAGCACAATTGAAGGATGATACTTGATTTTTTCATTTTAAACTTAAATTCAACACATTATTACTGCACACACAGAAAAGCAAGGTATATATAATCAATACTAGGTTCTTTGATATGACAGGAGCGTGTTCGAAATGAATGCTTCTGTAATTATAAAAATAATTTTATAAAATCAAGAAAAGGTTCTCTACAGTGCAATGTAGACTACTAAGTTACTGCGGGGAGGCATGTGAAGCTTTCTCCAGGTACACCGCAATTGGTCCCGAACTAGAGCAGACAATCAATCGATTTGACTGAAAAATGAACGAATTCATCGATTTCGATGATAATAAAAATATGGGAGTGTGAAACATTCGTTGATCAGCATTCAATTCTGGCCATGTCGTATCATGTACTACAAAAAATCATGCGCTTTTCTCTCTTACTTTCCCTCTTTGTCCTGCTCTAACCAAGTCTGTCGACCTGTTCCACAAATCCCAAAACCTCAACATGAAATATCTCAACAAAAAAAATATACGAATAAACATAGAACCACACCCCTACTACTATGTCTCCTTCTCCAACATCAGAAGTTGAAACCCAATTACAGGAGACGAAGCCGGACATATTCTTCCTAAGCGAAACTGGTATAGGGCCGACCACTTCCCTAGACAAGTTCATAATTACAGGATACTCTAACTTAACATCTAAATCTGACCCCAAAGATCGCCATGGACATGGAATATGTGCTTACATTAAAGATGGCTTTCCGTGTGGTAGGGATATCTCCAGAGAAGACTCTAAATTACCTTATATGTGCTTCTGGGTTTCTAAGGATTCTTCCATTGCCTTAGATATGTGTATATCCGTTTTTCTCTCGTGCCTATTATAGAGTGTTGTATTTTCAGCAAATATACCCATCTCCGACACAATGTTATCAGGGAGGTCGTTTATGAATATCAGGAATAATAAAGATCCAATGATCGACCCCTGACGCATTCTGCATTAATGATGTACGTCCATTCATGAAAACCTGGATTTTCATCTTATCTAAAAAGGATCTAACTATATTTAGCATTCGTCTAATAATACTGTATGATTTAATTTGCGTCAAGAGCCCTTTATGCCAAACTTTGCCAAAGGCTTTTGATATATTAAGGGATAGGACCCTCGCTCCTGTCGCCTTATGCAGTGCATAGTTTATCTGATCAGAGATGACTTTTAAAATATATGCAGTAGGACGGGATTGCTTAAAATCATACTGTCTGTTTGAGAGGAATTTTTCGAGGTGGTGGACTAGTGCTTGATTGATTGATTGATGACTCAAATATTTTAGCGAAGAGAGGGAAGGGGACTGATCTGGAGATAATTGAGAGGATCAGTTCTTTCATAGAATGTTTGTACACTGGTTAAAAAGAAGCAATTTTCCAGCTATCAGGAAAGCAAGATTGAATAAGGCATTTGTTGTAGTTTGGAAAGTACAGTGACTAACTTAGTTGATATTATTATACGATTATTTTATTTAATACTAGTCTGGGTGCCCGGCGTCCCCCGGATGTTTGGAGGTGTGTATTGAGCAAAAAATAAAGTGTTAGTAGGAAGGAAGACTCGAACACGTACCGCGAAGGTAGAAAAGAACGTGAAAAAAGTGACGTCTTTGCCGTTGTATTCATCGCCAACTCGAAAGTGGCGAAGGTTTAAATTAAGGCTAGACAATAAAAAGAGTGGAAGACTTTCGAAAATATCAGCGAAAAAAAGCGACACCCCTCGTAGAAAACTGCCCAGTTGAGAGTGGAGGAATTAATGTTATTAGCCAATTTTTCAGTATTTGTCGATCGAAGGGTCGAGATTCAAAGCTATACAGATATCGTGAAAATCCGTCGTCTCTGTCGAAAGTTTTAGGCAGTCATGATGATGGCAGCAAATTCGTTTTAGCACATTGCCATTACTTGATATAGCACAAAAAAGATATACAGAAACATGAAAATAAATCAGCGATTGGCACACATTGTGCAGACATGTGCGCCACTAGCAGCACGTCCTTGATGGTCATGTCTATGTATAATCAAATGCCGCTTCAAACCACCTGCTGTTTTGTACGTCCGCCCACAGTTGACACAGGTTAGATCTGGCAACACAAAGCTGCTTTGTGGCCCACTGTGCTGATGAGTAGTCTGGTAGCTTATCAGCCCAGCTATGCTCAGACATAATCTTCCGCACACCTCACACTCCAGCCCAATTTGGCGCCCCCGCCCATCCACTACTCCTTTCCCCCTCCCTTTCCGGATATCACGTTTAAGCCGCTCATACTGGGTTCGATCTGCCTCAAACTTACCCACACCTCCCCGCAAGGTCCTTCTCCACTCTCCATGATCCAAAGCAAGACTCTCCAGGTTCTTTCATCTATCTCACATTTTTTAAGGTGGACCTCAAACAATCTTTGAATCTCATTTTAGGCTTTGGATCCAGACGTCTTCCCTCGGCGAGCTCGCCATAAAGGAGTTGTTTGGGGAGTCGACTGTCTAACATCCTCATCACATGTCCACTCCATCTCAATTTATGTTTGATAATGTGAGCTTCAATGCTTCGACATTGGGTCCGTACTGACATACATTTGCCAACCCACATCTAAGATTCGCCGTAGGCACATCTGGTGAAACCGCTCGAGACGTCTCAAATCCAACCATACATACATGCATGCATGCATACATACATACATACATTTAAACAGACAGGTAAGATTTATATTATAAAAGACTAGTCTGTGTGCCCGGCGTTGCCCGGCGTTGCCCGGCGTTGCCCGGCGTTGCCCGGGTGTTTGGAGGATTGTGTTGAGCAAAAAAAAAATGGTACTAGGCAGGTAGACTCGAACCCGTAGGGCGAAGGAGGAAAAGGACGCGAAAAAAAAGCATGACCTATTAGCCGTTGCGTCCGTCGCCAAATCGGAAGTGGCGAAGGTTTAAATTAAGACTAGCCAATTGAAGACAGGGGATGACTTTCGAAAATGTCGGCGAATAGGGCGACCCTCCCTGTAGAAAGTGCCCAGTTGAGGGTAATAGAATTAATTTTGCGATATTTGTCGTCCGAAATGTCGAGCTTCAAAACGATACTGATCTCGTGAAAATCCGTCCCCTCTGTCGAAAGTTTTAGGCAGACATGCAAACATATATTTAAACAGACAGGTGAGATCTATATTATAGATAAGCCTGGGTGTCTGGCGTTCCCGGGTGTTTAGGGGGAGTTAGCAAAAAAAACAAAAATGGTAATTGGCAGGCAGCCTCGAACCCGTACCGCGAAGGAGGAAAAGAACGTGAAAAAAACGTGACGTCTTTGCTGTTGCGGTAGTGACGTAGGTGTTAATTAAGACTAGGCAATCGAAAATATCGGCAAAAAGCAATCCATCCATGTAGAAAAGTGCCTAGCTGAGGGTGAAGGAATTAATGCTTTTAGACAATTTTTCGATATTTGTGGTCCAAAAGGTCGAGTTTCAAAAGATAACGATCTCCTGAAAATCTGTGGCCTCTGCCGAAAGTTTTGGGCGGGCATACATACGTACATACATACATACATTATGATTACTGCATCTTTCCAGATGATCGCCGTCACATTGAGTTCTCCCAATCTTGTCGTCCATGCCATCTCAGATGTATTTGCACTCCCGCCGCAGATTTGAACATTTGAAGCAGATGTGACATACAAATTGAGCAATTTCTATCGAGTTGACTTCCTTTGGAGGTTGAAGGGTATTCCTATGAATAATCACATGTCTTCTCAAACCAACAATAGAAACAAACAGATCGTTTGGTTCGGACTAATAGGTGCAAAGTTGACCTGAACAGGAGTATTGTGCAACTTAAGGTGGTTGACGTAGCCAGCTTTTGACAAAAGCACTCGTTCACAAGTGTGGCATTTCCAGCTCTGTATGTCATAGGTTAAGACCATCAATTAAACGCTTTAGATTGCTGTGGACCTGCTTTTCTTCCTAGGCTTGTGTTGAGGGCGCTTGCCATTTTCCAGCTCCCCGTAAAAAAATTGTTTTGGCAGCCTACAATCTTTAATTCGAACCCAGTGGCTCACCCAACGCATGTGAAATCTGATTACAAGGGTCTCAACACTAGAGCAACATGCTCTCACAAGGACTTCAGTATCGGGTACTTGTGATTGCCACTTGATGTTTAAGATACGTCTCAAGCATTTTTGGTGAAATCGTTCAAGCCATTTAATGCGCCTTTGATGCAATGCCCATGTCTCCGATGAATACAACAGTTTGGTTAGCACACAGGTCTTGTAAATGCAGATCTTAGTCCTCTCTGTGATGCCACGATCAGACCACACTCTCTTTTCCAACCTTCCAAAAGCTACAGATGCCTTCTGAATTCGCCTGTGGATTTCAGTGTCGAGAAAGCCATCCTTTGACAGAGAACTACCAAGGTAGACAAATGAATCACTACTCCCAGTCTAGCACCACAGACCAGGATGTTCGGCTCCACGTACGACTGGCCCGGTGCAGGAGTGAACATCATTTTTGTTTTAGACAAACTAATCCTCAGACCAAAGGCAGTGCAGGAGTCAGCAAAGCTATCCATTATATGCTGCATATCAGTCTCAGTGTGCGACAAAAAACAGAATCGTCTGCATACAGTAACTCCTTGACCAAGACATGATGCAGCTTGGATCTGGCATTAAATCTTCTAAGATTAAAAATGCGACCTGTGATTCGAAACTTTAACATGACACCTCTATCGCAATCTCGAAACACATGAGCAAGTAGAGCAGCAAAATATATAGAGAAAAGGGTAGGGGTAGGAATATCACCTTGTTTGACACCATTGTCAACTGGGATTTCTTCACCCAATTGTCTGTTAAACAAGACTCGAGCTTTCATGTCCCTGTGCAGTTCCTTGAATATTCTAACAAAGGTTGGAGAACACCCTATTTTCTCTAAGATTAACCAGAAAGCATTCCTGTTAACGGTGTCAAATGCTTTGGTTATATCCACAAACACTTGATACAGTGGTATCTGTTGTTCAATGCATTTCTCCTGGACTTGCCGGGCTGAAAAACTCATATCCATAGTTCCTCTGCCAGACCTAAAGCCACTTTATGACTCTGGAATAGCATTAGGACAAACATCCCCCAGTAACCTGTTCAATAGAAGTCGTGCGAGAACTTCCTAACAGCTTCTAAAAGCATAATCCCAGGATAGTGGTCACAAATATTCTTCTATCCCTTTCCTTTAAACAGGGTCACCAAGACACCATCAATCCAATCCTGTGGAACAGGAGCACCTTCCCAGATTTCCTCAACAAATCCAAGGATAGCATTAGCAATATTCACACCTCCAAATCCTAAGAAGTTCCACCGAAACACCATCCAAACCAGGTGTCTTGCCACTGTTGATTTGTGCGATAGCCAACTGCACCTCAACCAGATTAGGCAGACGATCCATTCTGAATATGATATCACATTGTGGTAGGCTATCAATTGCACCAGCATCTACTGCTGAGGGATTTTGAAACACACTCTTGCCGTGTTTTCGAGATATTTTCTGGGTCCTTAATGACAACAGAACCATCTTTCGACATCAAGGGGATATATTGAAGAAGCAGGAGTCCATAAAATTCCTTCTAATTTTGTGTCAAATACCTTTTGGATCTGCTCCGTTATATTCATCCACCATTGGTTTTTCATTTTTCTTAGCTCACGTTGCAATGTGGCTTTGTATTGTTGCAAATTAGTTGTATGATCAGAATGATCTTCACAAAGTAAAGATTCATAAATTGTCTGTTTATTCATCTGCAACTGATTAATTTTAAGATTGTTGTCGTCAAACCAGTCCTTGTTCTTATCCCTCTTGAAACCAAAAACTTCAGCACCAGCAGAATAAACCTGAGTTTTAAAATTCACCCATGTACCATCAAATGCAAGATTATCGAGCTTTTCTGCCAAACTCTTTTGAACTTCAGGAAAATTTAACTTGGCGACATCAATATGGCTAGGCACCTTAACACCACTATGACGAACTTTCTTACGGATTCGTAAATTAAACTTTCCTCTCACCAACTTGTGATCGGTGTCACATTCAGCACTGCGCATGACACCAACAGTATATGCATCTCGAAGGTCGCATTTTCGAGTTATGATGAAGTCAATTAGGTGACCATGCTTTGAATGTGGGTGTATCTAAGTAGCTTTGTGCTTCAGTTTACGTCGAAAAAAAGTGTTACAGATAGCAAGATTAAATTCTGAACACAGCTCTAGTAGCTTAAGACACCGATCTCCTGAAAATCTATGGCCTCTGTCGACAGTTTTAGGCAAACATACATGCATACATACATTTAAACAGACAGGTGAGATTTATATAATAGATTATTATACGACTATTACGATTAATGCTATTATTATTATTATTATTATTATTGTTATTATTATTTGTAGTAGTAGTAGTAGTAGTAGTAGTAGTAGTATAGAGATATATATTTATTTCTCCTTCTTCTTCTTCTTCTTCTTCTTATTATTATTATTATTATTATTATTATTATTATTATTATTATTATTATTATTATATAGAAATGAAGAAACTTGTTATTTTCTATTTAATCTACATATGGCTTTGTAGTGCATACATACCCACGTATGGTAATAAAATATAAAAATAAATCCGATGGTTTAAGATAAAAATAAAAAATGTGGAAGAAATAACAATTGAACGTTTCGCCCACTATTGTATGAGCTATATAAAGAGAAAAAGCTTAAACTGACACGTGTTTTTTTTTTTGTATATTTTTCGGTGAGCGAAACGCTGAGTCTGTAAGTTTTCACGTTTCTATTTTTAACTCCGATACATGCATATAAATTAGATGTCAACGCTGACATGAGAGAGTCTCTCTCCTTTCTTTCCTCTCTTACCTCTCTATCTATCTATCTCCCAATGCTTCTGTTCAGCCTTGAAAGACAAAGGATACTCCTTAGGGGCAGTTGCGCGTGTAATTGTGAGGCAAGGGTTGCGCAATCACCGACCACACCTCTCCTGAATCGGTACTGTTTGATTCCAGATGCAAGGGGAAGACCAGGACGACTGGAAACAATGCCGATATAAGCAGAGAGCACATACACCACACCTGAAAGTGCTAAATGGTCACCCATTTAGTACTGACCAGGATCAACGTTGCTTAACTTCGGTGATCCAGCGGGAACCGGTGTGTCTGTCTGTCTGTCTGTCTATCTATCTATCTCCTGTCACATGTCCACACTAATTTGAAGACTTTGTACACATTAAAAATAAAACTTCAATTCAAACAAGACTTATAAAGAACTTAAATTTTAGATAGAATGCATCTTTGATTAATTTCCAGGATTATTAGGTTGTGTTTAACGCCCGATTTTATACCACCTGGATCTGCGTAAAGTATTGTTTGTACAATCATAGTTATTTGTTTGCGTATTTCTTTGCACAGAAAATCTGATAGCGAATTACAAACACTTACTAATGCACCGATATAAGAGCTAAGAATGGCACGATGGAAAAAAAAGAACGCACTATGCTCGGCATCCATTTTCGCGATAGAAAAAGAAACACCCTGATCAAACATTATACTGGAGTAAATTATATTATCACCACCACTCAAATGACAAAACATATATGCGTGGGTAAACTTTCGAGATATGCAGACAACAGGTGAACATACAGAGTGGCAGAATGTGTCCCAACAGCCGACTAAGTCGTACTTGGCCACATTTAGTCAAGTATAAAATAAGGTGAAAAAAACACAAAGAGTAATTCTTTTCTGATGATAGTAATGATGAGGATGCAGAATGTTTTTTTGTATTATCCCTCTGGTATATATCTAACTGTGAGAAAGGGATTATGAAAAAAGGTTTTATATTACGTGTGGGCTGAACTAAGTAATTGTTTGTATAAATGGTAGCGAAGTACGTTATTATAGTGTAATTAAAGCTGTATAATAATACGTGATAATTCACTAGCCAGAAGCAAAGTCTTATCCATCAGCTAAAGTATTATTTAAGTCTTTGAAAATACGGCAAGATAATTTTATATGTTAGATTAGTTGGATAGACTCCTCACATTTTATCCTTTAGAATGTATTTGCGTCTATCCTATATTAAATCTCCGCATTTTAAGTCGAATCGTCGAATAACATAAATCAGCCAACGAAAATATCATATCACTATTTGAGTAAAGAGGCTCGATAATACCGATCTACAGGGGCGTATTGAGGCACATTTGTACTTTAGGTGGTGGTGAGGTCATAGGTTTTGCAAATAGTTTTCTTTGTTCGTATTCGATACTTAAATATGCGCGTAGTCCTATATATATACTGAAACTATATTTGATCCCAGCACAAATTTCGTTTCGTTTCTATGCTGCCATTTTATGAATCTACGATGTTAATATTTGATGCCGCAGAACTCTTTTTCGTAGTTCGATCTACTTTTGGATTCGCTCATTAGAATAAACTTCTTAACGGTACACGAATCGATCAGTGAATTTAATATGAGCCTATTCGCGGTATCTTCGATTGTCGCATATGCGGTTGACTTTAAACTTGAATGGAAAATAAGACGTATTCATTGACTTTCCGCCCGCATCACCTTAAAGAGCAGAATAGACACAATGTCAGAATTTAATGCAGGGAAAATCTAGCCTCTCAAAAGGCAGAAATCTAAATTGGGACAAAAATAAAAATCGCCGCAATCGAATAGGATTTTTTTCTCTCTCAGAACAAATGAAGCGCAGCATCAGTACAGATACTACACTTTGAGTTCAAATGTCATAAATAATAAAATATATACTAGCCCTATCTACTTGGCATTGACTGGGATCTTTTGTTTTCATTTAAAAGTAAACTATATTTTTAAATAAAATATTTTAATCAGATTTTGAAATTATATAATAAAACGAAATGCATTCCGGCGGATTACATTTAAATATTCGCTGAAAATGATTTTTTAAATTTAATAACTTTTTATTGTATTTTCAGTTTTCTGTGATCAGACTATTAAAACAATTTAGGGTTCGTGTCTTGTAACCACTTCTTTTCCTATCGGGTTTTTGAAGGGCTTACATTTTGGCTATTTTGTTTAGATTGAACGGGGTTGGTGGAGTTTTTTTTAAAAGCTTGGTTTGTCTTAAAGTGATTCTACGAGGCGCCTGAAATAAGTTTCTAGATTTTTTTTTTCGTATAAGCACTTTTAATGATGGTACACATATGAAACTCTAATACCCTTCGAAGTAATCTCCTCCGGTTGCAGTTCACTTGTACTGTTCAAACAACTTCTGGAAAGCCCCATGGAACTCCCACTGTGTGAGCATGTCAATGACCCACGTCACAACCTCTTTCATCTACTCAATTGTCTCATAACGACAGCCTCTAAGGTTTTCCTTGAGCTTAGGAAATAAACAAATTCACAGGGAGCAAGGTCTGGACTATAGAAAGATTGAGAGACTGTCTTGTGCCCAATTTGGTGAAATAGTCTGTGGTAAAATGGAGCACCCTTGGGACAAACTTCCAGGAAATTTTCCGTATCTAAAGTTCCTCGCGAATAATTTTGTGTACAGTTCCCATACTGATTTCAACACTGCGTACTTATTTCCTCTATAGACACACAACGGTCCTTATCCATGAAATTCTTTATTTGGCCAATCAACTCTGATATTCTGACTTCCTTACTCCTCTCACAGCTCTCATCATCTCTCACAGATTCTCTGCCGTCTTTGAATATCTTATGCTTCTCAAAAACCGATGCTTGATTCATGCAAGAGAGTCCAAAAGGAGCCCGAAGCATACTATACGTTTCTGTGCCATTTCTTACAATTTTTAAGCAGAATTGTATTGCATATTGCTTTTCTAAAGTGTCCTCACATTCAGAAAATTCCCAGCTGTGACAATCAGGCTTTAGTAAGGTGAATTCCAATTCCTGCTGTAGCTGTTCGTTTGAACCTGAAATCATAAAAATTGGTCAGTCATACATAGGGATATGACAACAGCATATTCATTTCAATGTTTAGACTCTCGAGTGTGTATCCGTTTATGTCTTATATGCTTTTACATAGAGTGATGTGGTTCTCGGGTGATTAAGTGTGTATTACTGTGTCGGATATATACTCGAGAGTCAAAACAATGAAAAGAATATGTTGTTGTCATTGCCCTAGTCATCAATAACATACTGAATTTTTAGAGTCTATGACAATATTAAATGCTTGTACATGAAAAAGGCTGAAAACTTATTGAAGGCACCTCATAGCTTCATCTTCTTTCTCCTTCTTATGATTAGCTCATTTCATCATCTGTGAGGCGAGTCGGGACAATCTGCGAGAGGGAGTTTTCCTGAGAATCCAAACCAATCATGGCGAAAGACATTGAAATCCCAAAATTCGTGTATTTAGAGGTCGGATAAAATTAAAGTGTTACATCAATGTTATCAGAGACAAATTAAAGCAGAATACAGTCGAAAGAGAAAGGTAGCTGACATATAAATAACTAACGCTGTTTTAAGCCTAATCGAAAGCACATGTAAATTCGATTATTTCATTCTATGTTTTTAATCAAGCAAGGACGTTCCGGATATATGCTACGTACATTTCAGTAGGGGGCAAATAGCGGGCAAAAATAGGAGATTACAGGAGATTGAAGAGTGTACGTTAGTTTTATTTTAGTGCTGTTCATTTTGTTTGCGATACTATTGAACGGAAAGCACTCTACCTAAATACTAATAGGGGATAATTTCCCCTCTCCAGTGCGATGCTCCCAGACGAAGAGCGATATATATTGTTTTTTATATAATTATCCACAGTCACGTTTTTTGTTAATATACAACTCATCAGTGTGGCTGAACCTAGCGAGGTTCGGAGCTGGACTCTGAAGCATTGTATCAACTCCTATATTGTCTGTTTTGTAGATGTCATTTATTTAGTTAGTTTGCAATAAAGAAAACACTTAAGATAAATACTATAATTGTCCCTTGCCAATGTGATGATACAGATAGCGAGCGACATTTTTAAACTTCGCTAAATTCAGTCACGCTGATGAGCCATATAACGACGAAACACATGTTTAAAAAGTAAATAGTATACTTATATATACATGCAAATGTCGTTGTATATTTTCTGACTCTCTGCTGTTTATGCCTGCTGATTTTAGCATTTATAAATATTTAATTTCCTTCACTTCTCATGTTAATTTCTGATAGCATGTAGGAAAAATACCAGCCTAAGAAGTCAAGGTTGGGCCAACTGTTTTTGTAATTTCACACAAATGTACTTAATGTGCATGGGAGTGTTCTTGGATAAGCTTTGTATCGGAATGCATTTGATAAGTATCGAAAATCGATAATCGAAAAAAATCTGGTTAAAAAAGTCGATTTGGGCCGAAGTCATCATCTTTATACTGTCTAACATTACAAGTGAGAAATTTTATTACCACAAAAAAAAGTGGCCGGCATATAAAATTAACAGTAGGTTCTTTGATAAGACAGAGGCACGTTCGAAATGAATGTTTATGTTTACAGCAAAATTGAACCATGATAAACATAATGGAGGTGTGAATAATTCGTTGATCCTCATTTAATCCATGGAAACGTCGTATCACTCTGCTAGTAAGAATAAAAATGATTATTTATACATTAACACGATAGCATGTGTGTAATTTTCTATGTCACGCTTGCATCCAGGTCGTTAAATTGTTATATACTACCATTTCTTGTCATAAATAAGTTTACCAAAAATCCTTCATAAGTTTTGGTTTCGGTTTCGATTATAACTGATGGTACTTAAGTCATCTTTTTTTTATAAATAATTTTATCAAGAATTCTTTATATTTTTTGTTTCGGTTTCGATTATAGCTGAAGGAACTCAAGTTACATATACATACATATATATATATATATATATATATATATATATTTCATAAGTTTTTAAATCGGTTTCGATTCAAGCTAATGCACCCAAGTCATATGGATATATATATATATATATATATATATATATATATATATATTAAATTTCAACCTTATAATATATAAAACTCGATAGAACATTAACTCTATAATAATATATACGAAATTTGCAAGAATTAAAATATAATATTTAAGCGTATTTACGACCGCGCTTTGTCGAGCGTTCCTGCTAGCTAAAATAAATACTTTTGCAGTTTAAAAAAAAAAAGGCTCTAATAATATCAGAGCGTCTCCATTTAAAATGAACATCTACAGAATGCCAACATCAATATATTACATATGAATGAGTCCCCTGTGGAATTTCCACAGATCCCGCTAGTTTATAGACACACACACACACACACACACACACACACACATACACACACAGAAATAAACATTATACCAGTTGTAACAGGAGCAACTGGCCTAATAAAAAAGAATCTTCAAAAATACTTAGAAGAAATCCCTGAAAAACCAAGCTGCAAGGAAATACAGATAGCCGCCATAAAGGGAACAGTGTCTATTCTTAACAGAGCACCGGATATAAATTTAAATTAAATAGAATCAAATGTTAGCCCCAGGAAGGAGCCCCTTGATCTCTTCAAACTAACAAAAGTAAAATAAAAAAAAACAGAAAACACACACACACACACACACACACACACACACATATATATATATATATATATATATATATATATATATATATATATATATATATATATATATATATATATATATATAAAAGTTTTCAAATCAATTCAGCCTACTAAAATTCTTTACTCGCACTCCAGCTGTGTGGATTTTTTCACCATTATTTCCAAGGACATCAGTTTAAACGAATAATTGAATCGATATTCTCAAATGATTTTTCCATCATCAAATCAACAAGCAGGTGATTAAATCACTGAAACCTTCAGAATCGATACCGCTATCGATCCCACAGAAAGAAGAAACCTGGGGTAAGGATTGGTGTGTGTGTGGGGGGGGGGGGATTCATTTACAATATTTCACCGCATTTTCTCTTTTTTTTTTCGGTTTGCCAGGAGCGACCCGACGCTACCCGAGTCAGAATGCTTTTGGATAAGGGTGAGAGCATGATCGATAAAAACATCCGATCCTGAAAGATCGCGTTGTCTCTTTGAGTGCAATAATGGTTACAGCATCTAAACTAAGTACTGTTTACTTGCCTTCCCACTGGTTTTCAATGTGAAGAAAATTTAGTTCTCTAAAAGGGACACTCTTGATTGGAACAAAAATAGAAATTCCCTTATTTTCACTATTATTGTCGTTTTCACTAGTAGTAGTAGTAGTAGTAGTAGTAGTAGTAGTAGCTGTATTATTAGTAGTATTGATAGTAGTATTTTTATTATATTCCATCACTCACCATTATTTCTATTATATATATTTTTAATTAGTAATAATAATTTAATGTTTGGAATTAATATTAGTTAATATTAATATTAATTATATTGTTATAATTAGCATTGATTGATATTATTATTAATTGATATCATTATTGCTCATTATTTTATCATTCTGTTTTATCTTTGCTAAGCGATGCAAATTCTTGAGAATTTTACTCAAAAATACTTAAACATTATTCAAACAATATTACATTTCTCAATTTACAAATTGTGTATCTATGTATAAATTCTACACGTACGCGTATTTACCATTCAAATGATGTGTATGGTTTTGCGTCACATTTTAGGCAATTACCTCGGCCCGAGATTTTTAATCCTCGGACACTAAAATCAACAGAGATTAGAGCATTAAATACATAGTCCCTGTTGATTGCGGTGTAATGCTATCCTTGTGCAGTCCTAGGACGTCCACCCTCTCCCCGGTTTTGCCGTCTCTCTTTGGGAAGGGATTAGTGTATTGCTAATCACCTGAAGCGCCCTTACCGGGGACTGATGACGGGTGTGCCCAGGAACTTTTTGCAAGTCAGAGCGGTGTAATACTATTCCTGTGCAGTCCTAGGAGGTCCATCCCACCCACCCCAGGTTTTGCCGTCTCTCCTTGAGAAGGGGTTAGTTGATTGCTAATCGCGTGAGGCACCCTACCGGGGACTGATGACGGGTGTGCCCAGGCACTTTTGCAAGTCAGAGTGATTTCCGATCCTGGTGTCACAGTTCTTGCAGTAGGAGAGTACTAAATACCACGCAATGGTTCTGATCAATGGTTACGTCTGACAACTGAGAAAATAGAAATCTCACGTTAACTGACTTAACCGCGATTTTACGACATTCGAAAATATACATTATATACATAACTTTTTAATAATAAACACTTTTTTGTTTATTTAAAATAATATATATAGAACTTTTTAATTTTTAAACAATATGAATAGAAGTTTTCGTAATTTTAAACAATATCAACTTTTTTATTTTTAATCTTAAACAATATAAATAGTATATTTTTAAATATATATATATTGTTCACGAACGCTTTTGATTATACCGGAAAAGGCTTTCCACTAAAGCCATGTATGTTTCAATTTTGTGCGCGTTTATACATTAACTCTGTGTGCCAACTATTCCAAAGCTGGATATCATATATACTGACCCAACGTGTCACAGATAGTCTAGTAAAAAACAAAAAAAAAAAACAAATATATATATTTGTGTGTGTGTGTGTGTGTGTGTGTGTGTGTGTGTGTGTGTGTGTGTGTGTGTGTGTGTGTGTGTGTGTGTGTGTGTTGGGACGATTAATCGAATTCAGAACCAGGAATCGGAAAACCCGGAACTTTGGGGATATCGGAATCGCAAAAATTTCCGATGCCAAAACTGATTCCTCCAATTATTTTTTTCATTTGATTTTGTTCAAAACAAAATATTCCACTGCTGATGGCCATAATAAAACAATAAATATTTATTGATTTTAATCTACCAGTAAATCTAAAATCTATTGCTCACCCCCTCCCACAGGTGTGCTTTTTACGTTTAAAAATTACATGCACCTTTGACGTGTGTTTTTACGCTAATCGGAAAAAATAAAAACTTTATCGTTAAATATTTAGAGATTCATAAAATAAATAATCGCAACTCTGTGATGGAAGCGGTCGAGGCATTTTTTGTTCTTGTTTTATTTTGTTTCTTTTTATTTTTTTAGAATCGAAGATTATATTAGGCCATTTTCAAATATCACAAAGTAGGAAAATCTAAATGTTTATATAAACACAAATTGTTGTCAAAGATTGCTCTATTTCTGTTTTACAAAGAGCTTTGCTTTGTTGTAAATGGTAGCTAACGATCTGAGTTATCATATTGTTCAACCTACGTACGACTGATAGATAGATAGATAGATAGATAGATAGATAGATAGATAGATAGATAGATAGATAGATTGGTTTTAGGATATTGATTTCAGATACGCTTCCATCTCAATTTCTGTTCACATAGAAGGGTGCCACAAAGTGCGGCTTTTCAACCTGATTCCAATTCAGAGGTTTGAACAATACAAATTCCGCCTCCTATTATCTGGATTTCACCAATAGTAGATAATCAATGAATTAACTCAATTAATCAGACACTTAACATTGGCCCAATTACGTTGAATAAAATCGAGTAAAGTGGAATTAGAACATCCGCCTTCCATAGTCAACGTTGAAGCACTTTGAATGCTGGACGCAGTCACCATGAGCGTGTCACGTGTATTTCATTAAGTACAAGAAACTCGACGTGGATTATTTTGAGATCGTAATTGTTTCTCCTGAAACAACTGATTTTTCATAGCTAACAATCTTGTGCTACCCATGGAAAAGTATCTTTGGATGAATTATCTGTGTTTTTCCAACACTACAAAAATAAACAGTATATCGATGAAGTGTAGCTGTTGCTGGATCATACTGTGGACTTAGCATGCCGTGTTCAAATTCAATCGTTACAATTACTTGTGAAAAGTATGAATCTCTCGGCATTTTTAATCTTTTATTTATAGTTTTTTTATTTGTTTATTAGGCGAGTTGGACTTCTGCATATAGTTCATGATTGTCTGAGGTACATTGAGTCTTTCTTGTTTGTCCTAGCTGTTTATTAATCTGCAAGATTTTAGAGTTTGTTTTTACTCGTGACACAGAGAACATCAAGGTTCAGCAATTGAATGCCAACTTGGGCAAAGTTTGGGCTAAAACAAGCAAAGCAATGCTACAAAGCAACGTTGATACTTTCGCTCTATTCATTGTGTTGTGTAAGTCTGTATATAACATGGAGGGGTTGAATCGTGATATATTTATGACGTCTATGACATTCTGGTGGTGTAATTGTCTGCGAGTGTATATACGTGTGTATATATGTGTGTATGTACGTGTGTTTGTCTATAACCAAATAGCACTGTGATCGTTTGATGTAAAGTTCGTTGTGTGTGCAGGTACATTTAAATACAGTTCATGATGGAACAATAATAGACATAAACACCTTTACAACACGTATTTGGAGTTTCAGCATCTGGCCAATCAGGAACTTGTTTTGACGGAAAAGCTGCTATGGAAATTCTCCTAAGAAAGAGAGAGCCTCAGATGTTTTTTTTTCGGCAATTTTTTCTTCGAAAATGTTTTTCCCATTTTGGAAAGTTGTAACGCTGATTGTGACTATCGCCATTTGTGTCCCTATTTACTCGGAGTCATCACGATCTGTAGACCGTCTTTGTCTCTTTCCCGACTCCGACTAACTCTAACTAATTTCCACGTATTTAAAAAATCTCATAAGTATACGTCACGACGATAATCACCTGATGTTTTTGCATGTCATTATTTTTAAATTGTCAACTAAATTGTTATAACATTTTTAGTTACGTTTCCAAATTTATGTAAATTAATATTTCTTCTAAATATTTTTATTATTCTGAAACATATTTTAGCTCCCAAACTTTTTACCTTGAATAATCATAATAATCGTCGACCAACCACCTTCCGGCGTTGTCCGGTCAATATCTAACATATTTATGTATGGTTCCGTGCCATATTTTATTTCTACTGTGATGAAAAAATCATTACAAACACTAATTTATAAAAAATAATGATATATCTTTATGATTCGATGAGGTGAAAAAAACACATGAATTGATGGAGGATAAACCATCAAGCTCAATAGATATTCGACTTTATTGGTTCCAATTTGAGCTAGTTTATATAGCATTTTTGACGCCCATGCATTCAATTGTAAACGTTCATTCTGGGATTTCGTTTTTGCTTGCAATGTAATCATTCCCCTAGATGACCGTATGTATTATCGTCTGCAGATAAGCTTTGAAAGAAGGAAAGAATTTTTTGCATCAGATCTTCAGATATCTTATTTTCCGAAGAATTGTTTCCTCGTTAACCAACTGGTTCAATCAACCATGGTTTTTTGTTTCGACCAGGTGCGTGTCTATGTCAAGTAGCTTTTATTATTGACAGGTGACATTTCTGATATACCAGACCCAACATTCAATATCTAATGTGAACCCTCAGCGATCCCTAATGGGGATCTGCTTCGTCACATACGAGTCAAACATTGGTCACCGACCTCAATGTGACATGTGCTCGTTCTTCGCAGGGAACTCAGTCGATCTGGTCGGAATCACTTCGCCTTCGGGTTGGTAGGTCGCTGCTTCGTCGGTCCGTCACACTGGAAATGAATCAATTTTCATGCACGCAAAAGGAAGACAGACTCAGATGTAGCTATTCTATCGGTTAATTCAAGTTAGATATACAAAATATAACTTATATACAGTTGTTCAGATGTTGATTTTGACAAAACACTACTGAGTTCCAATTAGATTTAAATTTTGCGGCGGTGATGGACGGAAAGAGAGGGGTGGCGACGACTCTTTGATTAGTATTAGATTCGCTCAAATCTCAGCTCCAACTGAGCTCCAACTGCAGATTTTTGCATGAGGACCCGCTTATATAGTCAGGTCAGGGGTAGGTCTGGCTACCGCCTAAACCAATCACCAGTAAGTACATCATCTCAGGAGAATCCCCGATTCCCCGCGTGTGTACCTGCGATCAGTCGACTTCTCAGGCCCCAAAAGGTCAAGCTCATAACATCAAGTTTCGTTACCAATTCTCAAGGTGACATATGTTGCCAGTTTTCCACCAAACAATAAAATTTATATGTTGGTTTCATAAAAATAATAAAATTTGTAACTTAACTCTTCCTTTCAGCAGGGTCGGCTACTGTTGTCCGGGCAACAATAATAATTAACAAATAAAACAAGCATATCTTCCCGGCATTCTCCAGTGTTATCGGAGTCTCAACCTCCCCCAATGGGGAGTCCTACCGCTCCCGGAGACGGTCTCGTCACACTAATATGCCTTTGTTTACTACATTCAGAGTCAGAGATAACCAGAGAATGACGGAGCCTGGTGCCGACTCCTCGCCGATTTTCATCATAACCATTATAACTTGGTAGTTCTGGTTTTAGCACCTACCGCCGTGAGGAATGTTTGGACTTTAGGGGGTATTTTAGCTAAAATAGTAGGTGTTGCGACCCTAGGAAATAGTCATAAAGGAAGACGCGAACAACAGGTTTAGTTAGAAAGAATATATTGTACAAGAAAGTGAAATATAAAGAAAGGTTTTCAATACTTTCCGGCTGGTAAGTTGGGCCGTTTGTAGTCTCGCGTTAGATCGCGATAGATATTTAGTCGTATCGGCCCCGGCCCTGGCATTATCTACTGCCAGGACCTCATTTGGGGTCCGATACAACTTAGGCACCAAAGCCAGTAAGGGGGAAGTGGGGAAGAAAACGGGACTTAGCTAAATTTCCTAGCTAGACTTGCGTTAGAAAGCAAGTATTTTATTCAGAGAAAACCTAAACTAGTTACTATCATGCTAAATTCACATCCGCCTACATGCTTATCAGGACCTACTTAAAACTCGCGTTAGATCGCGATATTTCCCCCTATGAGAGTATTAGCTCCGTGGTTTATATAATGGTTAGTAGAGTCCATTATGCGTGAATAGGTAAACCCCCATAACCTTAGTCAAATATTAAAGTAAAATAACAATATTTTAGTGTTAGTAATGATATTAACCATATAAAAGTATAGTTGAAAAATAGATGAACCAGACAATCTTCTTTTAATCTATATGAAAAATAGTAGAGTAGCCCCCCAACTCCATAATAAAGTCTAGTACGTATTTATTTTGTATAAATTTAAATATATATTATATAATACGTATTAGTTTGTATGTATTTAAATATATATCTATCCAGTCATATGAAAGTTAGTGAGTAAAATGTACCGGACTAAACCATCTCAAGGATTTTTTATCCTGAGCCCCCAAAATCAAAAGAGATTAGACATTCCTGTAATGATCCGATCCGTGTTGATTTTGCGGTGGGTGTAAAGTTCCGTGCAGTTCGAAGGAATTTTTAAAAAGTAATAAAATTAAACATTTTAGAGTATGGAATCACTTTCCTATATAAATTTAACGTAAAATGAGCACCCATTTCTTGGCCACGTTGCGGTAAACGAGACATGTAATCGTTAGCATTTTTTCAAGTTTGGTGGCGATAGAGAGCGGTAAAAAGAGAAAATGGGTTGAGGTGGGGTGATAAGTTCCAAAACATTTTTAAAATACGTAGAAACGCTACAAAACGTGTAGATTTTTTTTTTTTTTTTTTTTTTTAGATTCGCTTTTAGATTTTAGAGGAAAGAAAAGAAAATCATACCATTCGGTATAGAAGAAAATGTCGGGAAGATTTTCTTTTCGTTTCTCTTTCTTCTTTTTAACTTCACCGATTGAGACGGTATTTTATAGGAATATGAGTTTTTGCTAACAGAGATGGAGCATATTTTTGTCATTTTCGACAGAGGTTGTACAATCCTTGTAAATAGACTCTCTTGGCTTGACAAGGACAGCTGTTTGTCTAGCAATGAATTTGAAGTAGTCGAGGAAGGATTCATTTCTATTCCTCCTCGAGGAAAATGTTAAAATTCATGGGCAACATAATAGAGAAATATTATCCAGTTGAATGTTTTGAAATACGTATTTGAAACACAAATGTTCAGAAAACATTCCCAGAAAAACAAAAAAAAAACAGTGCTTTAAGATTATTATCAACGAAATGAATACCCGTCCCATGACAGGGAAAATGAATTCCCTAGACGGAATAGTTGTGCGCCACTTCGATGTCCCTTTACGAAGACTAAAATTACGATATAATGAAATTAAACCTTATGTCTAGAATCATTATTCGATTTTAGATTTAATTACATTTTCACACCAAACAAGGCATAATGCCACTTTAATGTAGAGGGCTACTATCAGTGACCTAAGTTGCAAGGGTACTATGTAGGGAGTTTAGCAGCAAGATGTCTGTTCACATTACACTTGAACTTCTGCATGTCAGTACAGTTGGGGAAGCAACAAACCGGAAGAGAATTCCAACGTATTGCAGTTCTGGGGAAGAAGCTATTAAAGTAAAAGGCTTTCTTACATCTAGGTATCTCAACTGTATAGGGGTGGGACTTTGCTGCTGGTCAGGTTTGTCGGGGGTATTTTCGTCGACGGAGTATAAGCGCTTGTAGTTCGTCAGAGCATCCACCATTAAAATACTTGTAAAATAGGCAGAGGGATGCAACATTTCGTCGGTGGGGCAGGGGCTGAAGTTTAGATGACAGTTTGGGACCTATTAGGTTGGTTACTCTCTTTTAGACCCTATCCAGGAGTGAGAGACTAGTAGCAGATGCACCAGCCCAAATGTGACAGCAGTACTCTATACATGGGCGAATGGTGGCTTTGTAGAGGTACAGGATACTTTCAGGCGTAAGTAACTTTCTAGCACGATAGAGAGAGTCCACCTTTTTTGCAGCAACCTTAGCAATGATATCGGTGTATCTATTCCAACTCATGTTTCCTGCGAATATTAAGATAAAAAATATCATAAACCTGTTTAAGATGATGAAAAATAATTAACATTTGTGAAATATTTGCCAACTGACATCAAATATCTATTGTTAAAACTTCACAAATGTCGAAGTTATTTGAATTTTCACGAACAGATTCCATTCGATTTTATGCCCTTTGCATAAAATTAAATTAACTTAAATAAAGCCTAAATTATGAATAATTACGTCAAGTAGCTGTGCTCCAAAAATTTATAATGTTGTTTAATTAGTTTATGAGTGTAATACACTTATGGATGGCATAATTACGTCGACAGAACTGTTCTCGCTAGATCACCAAAGTTAAGCGACATTGAACCTTGTCAGTCCTAAAATGGGTGACTATTTGGGAATATCAAGTGCTGTATGTACTCTTTGCTTATTTTGGCATTGTTTCCAAGCGTCTTGAATTTCTAATAGGTACTGGACCCAAGTAATGCTGACTCAGGAGAGAAGTGGTTAGTGATTGCGCAACCCTTGCTACATAATTACACACGCAGGCACTCTTATAGCGACTATCTATAGTCGGCCAAGATTGACAGAGCTATATATACAATCTAATATATAAACGGTTATATGTCTGTCTGTCGATATGTCTGTTTGTCTCTCTGTCTGTCTGTTTGTCTCCATATTTTTAAACTCTATCTCCTCCGAAACAAAAAGTCGCAGAGCGACGCTAGAGGGCTCAGATGATTTGCTTTTTTACAGACCGTTCTTTTATAGGTCTTTAGCCGGTTATAATTTTTTTAGGGGTCAAAAATGGGTCAAAATTGAAAAAAATCGTTAAACATTTTGTACATTCGTCTTCGTTTATTTTTAATTTTTAATCTGTTTATATGCGTGTCACATTGGTACAGTGGTAACGTCACCAGCTTTGAATGCTACAGTTTCGGTTCCAATTCTAGCTGATGGCAACTAAATACTTCTTTTTACTTTTGAAATCACGACTCTATAATAATATATACGAAATCTGGACAAATTAAAATATCATATTTAAGCGTAATTTACACCCCCTCTCCGCTAGCTTTATATAAATAGGGATATATTACTAAAGAGATAGAATGAAAATGTTAAACACGCTGCATATTAGGAGCTAGGGATTATATGAAATGTACATTTAAAGAGATATAGAAATAGAAGCAGCCTAGGAGTTTATAAAGAAGATATTTTCTGTTTGAATTCTCAGAGAATTCCTTTCAACAACTTGCTTTGGAGTTATATTGTTTTGATGGAGAGTCAGGGCCGAACTATGGAAAAGATGAACACAGCTTAGTCATCATGAAGCACATTAGTGAACACATCTGGGAAGCCCTTGTACACCGTCGGCGCTAAGACAAACCATGGAAATGTCAGACGTCAGCGCCAACGGGGAGATGGCCCGTCGGCATTTGGCTAAGACCACAAGCAAATACCTTTTGATGAAGGACATTTGTAACGCAGCTGCCAATTTCAGGCTGTGTAGAAATGTTAATGACATGCTGTTGATTGCTGATTATAGGAAAATGGGGAGAAAAAAGTCAGCTAAGAGAAGCGGAAGTAAGTGGAAGGGGGGGGGGGGCAAGTGAAGGAAAGATAAAGAGAAAAACAAGGGAAAACGAAATGGAAATACGACGAAATGGGAGGAGGAAGAGAAACCGGAAAAGAGGAGGGGGGATAAGGAATAACGAAAGAATAAAAAAAGGAGAAAAGTAATTTAATGGTGTAGAGTAGGAGTAAAACGTGTGTTGGAAGATTAAAAAAGAGGGAAAGGCAAAAGGATAAAACAGAAAGAAAGGGGCAAGCAAAACATAAGGATAGCGAAACGAAAAGAAAGACAAAAGGGACGGGTCTGAGGAATTGATTATAAAAATTATAATTATAAAGAAAAAAGAAAAATAAGAAGAAGGAAATAGAAAGTAAAAAAAAAGGTTATAATTGGTGAATGAAGGGCGTAAAAGGCAAACAAAATAGAAAGAAAGAGAAACAAGAAAGAAAGAAAATGGCAGATAATAAAGAAAGAAAAAAGAACGAGTCTGGGGAATTGATTATAAAAGCAAAACATCATCAACGCGCTGATCCTCATCTTTTTGGGGTTTTTTTTTTTTTACACAGGCATCATCACATTATCAAGGCCAAAAGGCCACTCAAGGATAAGGGTTAAAGAGTGTACAGTAGAAATTGGACAATATAGTAATCATTAGTAATGAAAATTCGGTAATTTTGATAACTTATATGGAACGGTTCATCAAGAACTTATTTACATTAGACTTGAACACAACCATATTGTAGTCAGCCGGAAAGCAGGAAAACGGAAGACAATTCCACAGGCGTGCAGTTCTAAGAAAGAAGCTTTGTTCATGGAATCTACGTTTAGGTTTAGGCACAGATAAAGAGTGGGGGGATTATTGATAGTGTTTTCAGCTAGACGAGTGTTTTTTCTGAAAGTTTGGCGAGGGGGACCATAGACTGAACCTCAGTCGAGCACTTTCCATGAAAATAACGATACATCAGAGACAAACTCGCAACATCTCTTCTGTGAGATAGAGGTCGCAGGGAAGAGAAAAGGACATCTCCTACGAGTCCTTTCTAGCAGCTCCTGCCCAGATGTGGCCACAGTATTCCATCCTTGGACGTACCAAGCTCTTATCTGGCATCAATTGAAACGAATGGCTCTCGTCTTGGGGAGGCCTTATGTTTTAGGTACATCCAAGGATGGAGAACTGTTGCCACATCTGGGCAGGAGCTGCTAGAAAGAGAAAAAAGAAAGAAATAAAATGGCAGATAATAAAGAAAGAAAAAAGAACGGGTCTGGGGAATTGATTATAAAAGCAAATATATATATATATGAATGAACATTTAAAATTAAAGATGTTTAAATTCAACGTTATTTCACGCGGTTAATGGTAGCCGAATTGATTAGGTCTTCACTAATCTAGCCAGAGATGTCTCGTGTTGCGGGGTTCAAATCGTTCGACTGGTATTAATCGTGACACCCTGCACTGAAGATTCCCGAAAGGATGAAACACTAGTGTTTGTAGGTATTTAATTATTATAGTAAAAAAATAATTATATATATATATATATATATATATATATATATATATATATATTGGAAATGGTAATTCATAAAAACTGAAGAAAGTGCTCAATACCGTTGTAGAGCAGATATGCGTTTTATTTTTTATTACCGTATCTTTCTGTTAAGTTACATTATTGTTTCAGCTACTTCGCCGTTTTTTGTCCGTCTGTAGCATCCTCAGACTTTTCAATCGATCACGTGATATCATAAAAATACTATTATTACAACTTTGGAAGATTAATTGGAACTGAAATCGAGAATCAGAAAAATCGGAACTTTTTAGGGTATCGAAATTGGTATCGGAATCGGAAAAATAGGAGCCAAATTTTCGATTCATGAACGATTCTTTTAATTTTTTCTTTGTGAAATGAAATGAACACATTTTCTTTCTTTCTTTTTTTTTTTTTTAGAAGTTGTTCATTTACAACATGAGAGTAAGGACCATGAAATGGATTATAAATTCCATTCCCAGATTTAACATTGATTCTCAGAGTTATTGCTTTTACTGTAAATAACTATTTTGTAAACTATTTGTATATTAACGTTTCAGCAGTTCAAAAGATTTAAAATGCTACTGAAAAGTTTTTTTTTTTTTTTTTTTTTTTTCAATTTCGTCGGAGCCGTCTGAACACTACGGTTGTCTAACGTCGGCTTCTTCTGAAATAATTAATGTTTACGGTACTTCCTGGCTTCATAACTTTCGACACAAGTGAAAAATATAGATAAAAATCTTTAGAAGTTTGCAGATTAAAAAAGATATTATATCTACATTAAAACTTAGCCGCCTTATCACAAAGAAGAATGAGATTGGGGCATTTATTGATGTTAGTAACAGAACAAAACAAAAAGAGATGAAAAACAAATATGCAATAAATAAATGTTACCAAACGCAAGACCCTTCTATCTAGCTGGATAAGTTCATTTGTGTTTAAACTTATTTTAAAGCATGTTTTAATATTAGTTTTTAACTCTGTTGAGTTAGAATTTACAAAAAAAATAGTCTGTGGAAAATCCCTTCACAAGGACGCTTGAAAACCGAAAATTAGCAAACGTAGGTATAAATGTTGACATTTATTTGATGTATTTCTACCTACGTTTGCTAATTTTCGGTTTTCAAGCGTCCTTGTGAAGGGGTTTTCGACAGACTATTTTTTTTTTTTTGTAAATTCTAACTCAACAGAGTAAAAACTAATATTAAAACATGCTTTAAAATAGCAATGGCAAGTGACTCCCTGTCTGAGAGTACATCTTTCAAACTGCTTAGCCTAACGTTCACAGAAAACATGAGCTGGAACAATTATATTGAAAACATTGCCAGGGCCGCTGCAAAAAAGGTAGGCTCTCTCTACCGTGCTAGAAAACTACTGACACATGAAAGTATCCTGTACCTCTATAAGGCCACCATTCGCCCATGTATGGAGTATTGTTGTCACATCTGGGCTGGTGCGTCTACTACTAGTCTCTCGCTCCTAGACAAGGTTCAAAAAAGAGTCGCCAATCTGATAGGCCCTGAACTGGCATCTAAGCTTCAGTCTCTGTCCCATCGACGAAACGTTGCATCCCTCTGCTTGTTCTACAAGTATTTTAATGGTGAATGATCCGACGAACTGCAGACACTTGTGCACCCACGACGTAGACACCCTCGACAAACCCGACAGGCAGCTAAATCCTACCCCCCACACAGTAGAGATCCCTAGATGTAAAAGATCTTTGTACTCCAGTAGTTTCTTCCCCAGAACCGCTAGACTCTGGAATTCCATTCCAGGGTCCTGCTTCCCTAACTGTACTGACATGCAGAAGTTCAAGTGCAACGTGAACCGACATCTTGCTGCCCAAATCCCTACATAGTGCCCCAGTAGTTGCTGCCCCTGATAGTAGCCCCCTACACCAAAGTGGCAATGTGCCTTGTTGTGGGTGAAAATGTAATTTAAAAAAAAAAACAATCGAACGAAAATAGCATATTCTAGCGGTATCAAATTTCGATTTTTGAGTGCTTAAACTAGATTTGAAAAATTTAAATGATAATCAGCTTACATTAAATTTATGTGCGAAACACTCGAAATTCTAAAAATAATTGTTTTTTTGCTTGTTTTTTTTCTTTCCTCCGCGTAATCATCTCAAAAAGTAGAATCTCATTTTGGGGGAGTTATTATTATTATTTAGAATCTCATTTTGAGGGAGTTATTATTATTATTATTATTATTATTATTATTGTTATTATTATTGGCTCACAAGGAGCTTTCACACGGGTCATCAAAGATCTCCGATTGAAAACCTGTTGTGCTCCCTGGAAGCTGAGTGACAACAAGTCTCTGCAGACGTCCAGCACTCTCCATCTTCTTCTATAACATTTGCAAATAAATTTGTGTTATAGTAACAGCCACTCACCTTCGATTTCTCGCTGGCAGCGGCTATTTGTCTCCACTGGAATTTGAGGGGCAAAAAGCCTCCCCAAGGTTCCAGTTCTCTTCGCGCTTGTCCAGCGGAAGTCTGGTCAGCACTCTCTCCTCGGTCTTTCCATTCTCCTTGATTTTTCTCGGCTATTTGGTATCACACTTTTTTTGGGGGGGGGGCGGTGATGGAGCAATGGGAGGGGGTGGATGAGTGGATGTAGAAGTTGTAGATATACAGCTTCAGTGTTATTAGTTCCCAGTAACCCTTTATGTTTTGCCTCTGCAGCAGTCTGTCTGACTCACGTATGTGGTTCATGTGTATTAATTTTCGGCATTTAAGGGTTTATTATTTCTGCTACTACTATTTTAATATTATTACTATTACTATTATTATTTGTTTATTTTTCGTTACACTAACGCAAGTCAATCTAACTGGCAAAATATTTATAATTGCGAGAAGAAACAACAACATTTCTTCATAACTGGAAAGTAAAGAATAGTTAACATAGACACGTCCCGATTTTAAGCATAGTTTTCTAAATAATAACATTATTATGTAGAAACTCATTCTTGACATGGGATTGGATTTGTTAACTACTCTGTTCCTAGACTGTTTTCTTATTTTGCATACCAATCGATCATTCTTTTATGAAATTTTCAAAATGCCGACAAATACATATAGGATTTGTTTTGAATGGAAAACAAACCTTGTCTCCAAATTTTCAATCAATTACAGGGAAACATTGGAGAAAATATTTAAAAAGATTTACTCTTTTAATATACGCACCCCAAGTGTATGTTTACGTTTTGCAAAATATGGGCATTACACAGGGGGAGGAGTTATTTGAACATTAAAAGAAAACATCGAATCTGTTATTAAATGCTAAAAGAATCGGAATCATAATTAGTACTTGTATCGGAATCGGGAATTTTGGACAGAATCAGTAATTGTACTGGAATTCTGAAACTTTTATAATTGCTCTATCACTAATGTATATATATATATATATATATATATATATATATATATATATATATATATATATATATATATATATAAACTAACATTGTAAAAGACAACAAAAACCTATCGTTTAGTCATACCTTTTTTATTTTTTCAATTTTTCTGATGATGTTTTTGTGTATAGATTAACTGTATTAATAAATGCCCAATATGATTAGATTTTTCTCTTCGAAGCAGGTCATGAGTTTTTTTTTTTTTTTTTTTTTTTTTTTGCTTTTCGTCTTTCGTCAAGACTTCGTCAAGAGACCAGTAAGATTTGAATGTGATGATTGGCAGATAAATGCGTGTGAAACCGTTTGTACTCGGGAGGGGGGGGTCCGGGTTTTGAGATAAGGGCAGGGTCAGAAAATATATATACCAGCAAAGATAACTGTGCTTTATGCGGGATTTCGCTGTACGCTCAGGTTCCGACCTTAACATTTGATCTTGGCTTTGTAAAATAGTGTGCACGATCCATAGGTCGGAGACCATCATCATGTCAGGTTTGGTCATGATCGGTTCAGACTCTGACCTTGACCTGTGACCTAAGCTTTGAAAAATAGTGAGTGGATGTAACACCATTATCATACAAGGTTTGGTCATGATCGGTCCAGTCGTATGGGCTGTAGGAGAGTATATACACATAGGCTATCACTTTGACATTTGACCTGAACTTTGAAAAATGGTGTGCACCATTCAAGGTTAGGGACCATAGTCATGCCAGGTTTGGTCATGATCGGTCGAATGGTGGGAACTGTCGGAGAGTATATATAAATAGGGTATGGCCTTGCCATGTGACATTTACATTGAAAAATTTTCTGCACAATCCATAAGTAGGGGACCATCATCATTGTGTCTGTAGGAGAGTTGTACACACAGTTACACGCACACGAATGCTACTACTTTATATATATATATAAATATATATATATATATATATATATATATATATATATATATATTTATATATATATATACTGTATATATAAATTTATAAGAAACTCGTTTCTTATCGTTGCGCACTTTACATTGGAAATAAAGTCGGTCACTTTAGTTCGCAGTACACCAAGACACATATAAAGGGTATGGAACTTAGATATGAGTAAATTAATGAAAGATAAACTTAGTACTTGAAATAATGTAACTCATACAAATTATCATTTATCATCAATTTACTTCTTAATGAATTTTTATTAGAAAAAATATTGGCAATAAAATGCTTATAATAACTGAACAGCATTGAGCATTTAAAATATATTACATTTAAAAACAAATAAAAAAAATAAACAGGGAAAATATAACCAAATCAAACTTTACGGTAAAATCCGAAAATAATAGAAATAGACATATAATTATACACACCGACCCATATATATATATATATATATATATATATATATATATATATATATATATATATATATATATAGTAATTTATAAAATATATATGGCGATTAAGCTACACTGAATATTCTGCGTTTCATCCACTGTAGGATTCGTCAGGCTTTTATATATGTTGAGGATTTCTAGTTAGCCAATCAGCTTTCTAGTATCCACCGCGCCCCCTCCTATCAGCTAATGGGCATGCATTTTATCGAACAAAGGATCTGTTTTAGAACTAGGTTAGTGGTTTAAGGTAGATCTTTTCCCTCCTTTTATATATATATATATATATGAATATACCTATGTGTACACACACACATGCACACATATATGCATATATATATATATATATATATATATATATATATATATATATATACATATATATATGTGTGTGATCGTTCATGCATATTCATGTTTATCTAATTTATTTATTTATTTGTTTTCTATTGTTATTGTTAGTTTTAAAGCTATTTTGTATCTCTATCCTAGAGTAAGTTTTATTTTGTGAACACAGTTGTTTGCTATTTCTCGTCTACAGTTTAATAGATTTTGAGGTTCTTTAAAGTACAGGATAGCAAATTTTTCATGGAGGCATAATTTACATGGGTCGTCTAAATGTCTGCATGTGGTAGCTTGTCTCATTATTTTCCATTCAACTACCGGCGAATGTCCGCTTTCTTTGAGTTCCCAGTATTTATTCGCTAGTGTTGTTTTTATACGGTGTTTTTTTTATTTTTGAAGGTACTTTTGTGGTCATAGTATCGGGTTTTAAAATCTAAGGAAGTCATGCCTATGTAATATTTCTTGTTATTCGGGTTTTCTTTCGCAAACATTGTTGCTTGATAAACTACACTTTTTGTTAGACATTTATTTTGGACTGGGCAAATTGTGCGGTGTCTACAATTGCATTTATCTTGTTCGAAAAAAAAAAGGAGGGAAAAGATCTACCTTAAACCACTAACCTAGTTCTAAAACAGATCCTTTGTTCGATAAAATGCATGCCCATTGGCTGATAGGAGGGGGCGCGGTGGATACTAGAAAGCTGATTGGCTAACTAGAAATCCTCAACATATATAAAAACAAGAAGCAACCACAAAATTCGCGCATAAGCCTGACGAATCCTACAGTGGATGAAACGCAGAATATTCAGTGTAGCCTAATCGCCATATATATTTTATAAATTACTAACTAGCTCTACCTACGTATTGAGCACTTTTGAAGTAAATACTTAAAGTTTTCGCATAAATCTATACCTTCGTATATTAAATTTGTGTGAGTAAATGAAGTAGTTATATATATATATATGTGTGTCTATATATATATATATATATATATATATATATATATATATATATATATACTAGCAAAAGTACCCGTCGTTGACTAGGTTCAAAAACAGCCTATAGAAAATGGACTCTAATTTATGAAAGTATGATAGGTTATGAAAAGGAAGAAGGGTTGTAAAGAGATAGCTTCGAATTTGGGGGTATCAAAACCAAAACAAAATATTATGAAAGTAAAAATAAAATAGATAAACCCCATAATTTATTATACCATACCTGTTCACACTGAAACACTTATCACAATATTCTGTGGATCTATATTAAAAACCTTGTTAAACTTCGTGACATATTTCCATTCTATGGAGGTCAGGTGCGAACGAACATCCCATAATTTTATTATACCATTATCAAAGTATACTTACGCAGATAGATATGAAAAGTCGTTATTAAAGTGTGTTCCTATTTCCATTCCATGGAGGCCAACGCGTACGTAGACCCCACAATTTTATCATACCCTCCCTATTTAAGTTAAAACGTACTTATCAAATGATTTTTATGTACATCTATATCAAAGACACTTGTAAACGTTTTTTTTTTAATTTTTAATTTTTTTTATTTCCATACTTTGTGGACCAGACATGAACGTAGACCCCACGATTTTAATAAACCACCGTTCTGCCAGATCAAACATACCCATTCCTGTGTCTCGATACATCTTCTATCATTATATGTAATCAGTTGTTTAAAATAGTCAACAATATAGGAGCCTATTCGTGACCAGACACACACACACATACACACATACACACAGACATTCAGCTTTATATTATAGATATATATAATTATTTTCCACAGCTGAACCAACTTTCTGAACATATATATATATATATATATATATATATATATATATATATATATATATATATATATATATATAATTTTATTTTTTAAAGCCAAAGACAATGCGGGGAAAGACCGGAATTATGAAAGTAAAGAAAGAAAAACAAACAAATGTAAACGGGTGTACTTGAGTAGAGGAGTGTCTAGCTTTTATCCGTCCATCTTTCCTCACCGCAATGTATAATTATTTATAACCAAGTTGCTGGTATGTCCGGTGTATGTAAAATCCGTGGGTAGTATGGAACTTTGATTAATTTCGAGAGAAAGAGACCTCTCTTTTTCAAAAGACAAAAGTGGATTCAAGATGGCGGAAAGAATGCGACTGGACTGCAGAAACAGGGCAGGGTCAGTTGGGGGTAATTTTATTTTACTTATTTTTTTATTATTATTTCTGTTGTAAGCTTTGGTTATATATATATATATATATATATATATATATTATTTTTCCTTTATTTTATACAATATTGTATAATTTATTATTATTATTATTATTATTATTATTATTATTACTGTTATTGCTATTGTTATCGTTATTATTATTATTATTATTATTATTATTATTATTATTATTATTATTATTATTATTATTATTATTATTATTATGGTGATAAGGGGCTTCATTCTTTACAATAATAGTATCGCAGTGAAGATTCACGTGATATGTTGTGTGAGGGGGGAAGAGATAACAGTTTAAGACCTTATTTTATCTCTTTTAGATGTATTATATATATATATATATATATATATGTTTTATATTAGTTTGTATTAAATATTAAATATATATATATATATATATATATACATATTTGTTTCTCCCGTTTTTCCGATGCTGTTGTTGATGCTTTTCTTTTGTGTTTATATCCTTGCCTCAGTCAGAAACGTTGGAAACCTTAGAATTGCAGAAGCACTCCTTATTTCGAAACACAAACCTTCCCTGAATAACAGACTAGAACTGAGCTCTCCCTTTATCCTTTGGCCCCCCTCCCATTACAAGCGAACCAGAGCAACGACAATACACAAATTCTAACAAAAAAAATAAAAAATAAATAAATAAAAAAATATATATATATATGCTAAAAAAGAAAAAATACATCTATAAATATAAAAGCGAAAATGTATGTATGTATGTATGTATGTGTGTGTATGTATGTATGTATGTATGTATGTATGATCATCATCATCATCATCATCATCATCATCATGTACGCTTTTCCTCGATGTCCACAAAAGGCTTCTTTCAGAGAAGCGCTCGTTCGCTTCACAACTTCTTAAAACTTTTTATATCATCTATAAATTGTAATATCTCACAGTTAACCACGGAGCTCGCCTGTCTATTTAATTTTATTGACTTTCAAACGTTAATTATTCCACATTTCCCATATCGGCACGCGTTACATTCGGTTTTCGGTATAAACAAAAAGCGAAACTCGACTCTAATCACAGGCCCAGAGCTAGTGGTCTCTAGAGAGCTAAGTAACGTTTGGTCAATGTCGACTTCGTCATATCAGACGGTAGCTTTCATTTCGAGACGAGGGAGCGAGTTTTTAAAAACAAACAAACCGATTTATTGACCTAATTAAAAACTGTCCCGCACAAAATGCTAAATGCTGAATACCTATCGCCGTCACGTCAATCAAAAACGCGCACCTGTTTTTTTTCACACTTTACTATTTTCCAACTGCGCATCGTCAAGGCTTCGTTTTTTGTTCACGGGCACCTGTTTTTTTTCACATTTCGGGTTTTTTTCACACACATCTACAAACACGCGGGCAACGCCGGGTACCCCTCGCTAGTATATATATATATAAATCGAAGTATATAGAATTAATAAATAATACGATACTTATAACAACAGCAAGATAGAAAATAATATAATAAAAAGAAAGTAAAAAAAAATAAGTCCGATAAAGTTATCTCCCTTAAACTATAATCCACTGAATATAGTAGCACATGGTATGTGCGTGTGGTATACGTACAGTTATGTGCGTATGTGTATTTATGTACGGGCGTTTATGCATGTGTGGTAGGTATATATAGTATGTATATATTTACCAAACTTTAGCAAGATAAAAAAATTTAAAAAAAACATACAAGTAATAAAGCCAAACAGAATTATCTCCCTTACACTATAATTTAACCGGTACTGCATATTTCAATATATATATATATATATATATATATATATATATATATATATATATATATAAGTAAACATAGACAGAGTATTATAGCTACAAAATAAAACAAATAAATAACATAAATGCTCAAAAGATTAAGCCCGAATACTCCCTTAACACACGGATACAGATACATAAAAGATAAAACAAAACAAAAACGTAAAAAAAACAACTATAAACAAAAGAACATAAAATAAAAGCATCAACAACAGCCTCGGAAAAACGGGAGAAGCAAATATATATATATATATATATATATATATATATATATATATATATATATACATATATATATATATATTTAAAATTTAATACAAGCTAATATAATATATATATATATAAATATAAATACATTTAAAAGAGATAAAATAAGGTCTTAAACTGTTATCTTCTCACAAAACAGGTCACGTGAATCTTCACTGCGATACTATTATTGTAAAGAATGAAGCCCTTTGTCCGCATAATAATAACAACAATAACAATAATAATAATAATAATAATAATAATAATAATAATAATAATAATAATAATAATAGCAATAACAGTAATAAAAATAATAACAAATTATACAATATTGTATAAAATAAAGGAAAAATAATATATATATATATATATATATATATATATATATATAACCAAAGCGTACAACAGAAATAATAAAATAAAAATATAAATAAGTAAAATAAAATTACCCCCAACTGACTCTGCCCTGTTTCTGCAGTCCAGTCGCGTTTTTTCCGCCATCTTGAATCCATTTTTGTCTTTTGCAAAGGAGAGCTCCCTTTCGCTTGAAATTAATCAAAGTTCCATACCACCCACGGACTTTACATTCACCGGACATACCAGCAACTTGGTTATAAATAATTATACATTGAGCTGAAGAATGATAGACGGATAAAGGCTAGACACTCCTCTACTCAAGCACACCCATCTACATTTGTTTGTTTTTCTTTCTTTACTTTCATAATTTCGGTCTTTCCCCGCATTGCCTTTGGCTTTAAAAAAAAAATCTATATATTTCTTTACCAACAATGCTTCAAGCAAACTACTACCTACTCTTATATATATATATATATATATATATATATATATATATATATATATATATCAAGGCCAGAGTTTTTCAGATGAATTTCTGTACAAAGCATAACTAAGAACACTGTCAATCATATAATCGCACACAGTTATTTTTATATATATAATAGATAGATTGATAGATAGATAGATAGATAGATAGATATCTTCTTCATTATATAAAAGTAACTTTGCATGTATGCGCGTGTGTGAGAGAAAGAGTTCCCTATGGACTTCTAAACGGCTGGACCAATTGAAATATACTCTACGTGCCTGAGAGTGTTCTTTGATAGGTTTTTATCGGAATGTCTTAAAGAAGTATCGATAACTAATAATCGAAAAAATCCAATTGAAGAAGGAACATGTGATTTTGACTAAAGTTAACGCCTTATACTGTTTAATATCACAAGTACATTTGAGAAGTTTTATTACCGCACAAGCAGAAATGCCCAGCATATAAAATCAACAGTTGGTTCATTGATATGCACAATTGAAGCGTGATACTCGACTTTTGCATTTTAAACTGTAATTTAATCCATTATATGAAAAATATTTTTAAAATCAACAGTATGTTCTCTACAGTGCAATGTAAAATAAAAAGTATGAACTTTCACTGTTTAGAGACACATAAGTTGATCCCCAATTAGAGCAGGCAATCGATCGATTTGATTGAAAAATGGCTGACATCATTGATTTCGATACAATAAAATATCGGAAAGTGAAACATTCGTTGATCCTCATTCAATCCTGGGCAATGTCGGATTTCCCTGCTAGCAAAAAACTGATGCTCAATTCATACAAGGTGGTTCAAAGCAGTCTTCACTAGTGCGATCGATATATAGGGGAGCCTACGTATAGATAAAATGTAGTTATTGATAGACATCTGTTTCATCGTCGCTACGACTCATCAGTGTGATTAGACCTTGTGAGATTCGATATGCATATATGCGCGCGTCTGTGTATGTCAGTTTGTTTAGAAATAAGGATCGTCCCTGGATTCATTTAATCATAGGGAACTTTTACCGTAAAGAAATACTTAGCGCTTCAAGGTTGCAGACTGTTCTTATGGATTCTCTTTAATGGTGTTGGACGCTCTCCAAATTCTACCCTTGCGCAAAAATCCGCCTACGCCAACGATTTTTTAAGTGAACGAATAAGAAACGGAATGTGGAATCTGGCATCTTCCTTTTAATTTTATTCCACACCGTTTTCCCATTCTTTCTCCCTCTTTTTTTCTTTTCTTGCTCGCCCTATTCCTCCTCCTCCTCCTTCTTCTTCTTCTTCTTCTTCTCTTTCTTCTCTTTATTTCCTTTCCTATTAGTTGAACGGTGTGAGGATTTTGAAGGCCGATTAACATAGTTTCACCCGGAAACAGCGAATGAAAACTGGGTAAAAAAAAAAAAAAAAAAAGTTGGATGTTTTATTTAATTCCCTGTGCTTGGATTAGTCGATGTCAGCCTGGCACGATTCCAGATCTAATGGAATTAAAATGTTCAGATTTTGGAGAAAATGTCGGAAAGGCGCTGAGAAACAAAGATTCGTTATCTTTAACAAAAGTTATCCCAAAAATTTAGAGCTGTTAGTTATTGATCCTAAATTTACCTACGTACTGAGTGGAACGATAAAGTTATCGTCCTAAAGAAAAAAAAAACAAAAACACTACAGCTTTATTTTAATACTTTTATTGAAAAAAAAATCAATTCAGGTCACTTACGTAGTTGAGCTGACATCTATTCAATGTAGCCGCCTTCAGCCTCAATCATCGCCTCGATACATGTCCGGAACTTGGAGCATGCTTTTTCCACACGTGCCGACGTGAGCTCAGCGAATACTCGGCGGATGGCAGTAATCAGCCTGGTTTTGATGTTATGAGAGGTCATGTTGGTGATGCTTTCTACGTATGACCAAGCGAAGTACTCCAGCGGGTTCAGGTCGAGGGATGGGATGGGCAGTGAGAGAAGGGTACAAAGTTGTAGCACTCCTTTTGAAGCCAAGCCTGAGTCTCTTTTGACTTGTGGGCCGGCGCCGAGTCCTACTACCACACCTAGGGTCTGCCAGCGGCTATGTGATTGCACCAGGTGATCACCACACTCTTCAGTACATTCAGATACACTTTGGTGTTGGCTTTCAGGCCAACTTCGAAGATGTGAGGTGGCATGATGAAAGCACACCAATGGCCATAACCGTGGCCGGAAACTTTGGTTTCATTACCCTGGGTACGGCCCTGTTATTCGTGGCAATCCAGCGATGCATCTTGAGAGTACTGGCAATGGTTCTGTTGTCATAATTTGGATCAGTAGAAAGCATGAGTTGTACAGTGGCGCATCTCCGATCTCGCTCGTTGAATATTGTGTCACTTTCAGACATGTTTAAAGGCTCCTACGCTTTTGGGATTTGTACACAACTGGCCAACTAGTAGATGGTCTGCAATAAGAAAAGAAAAAAAAAAGAAAACTGGTTTTCATCGAATGGAAATGGATTATGTCCTTTTTAGGTCGACAATTTTCTCGTTCCACCTTGTCTAAGCGATGGTCAATTGCTGAAGTTAGTACTCTTTTAAATCATTTAATAGTGCAATAATATACAAAGGTCATTCCAAGAGTGAAGATTCCTATTTTTTTTAACTCAAAAAGTTAAAGAGCTACCAAAAACTGGAGTGGTAGCATTAAAAAGTGCTTTAGTGCTTCAGAATTTATTTTTCTACATAGTCACCATCATTCTCAATGTTCTTTCATCAGAAATTTTATGACACATCTTTGCTTCTGACGCGAATTAATTTACTAGAGTATCACACCGTCAACATCTACAACAGAGATATAAAACTTTAAGCTCATAAATAAGTCGGGATTTGACACGATTATAACAATCATTATAACACTGTAATTTATAACTCCCTCTGATTTATTCGAGCGGAAAAAAATGAGTGGTATTACTTTTGGAACGTCCCTCGAATACACACATACGTATATATATATATATATATATATATATATATATATATATATATATATATATATATATTCTCACTGCACTTTCGTAAATAATTGAATTCATTCAAAACGTATCGCAAAAACAAATAATATATATATATATATATATTATTTGTTTTGCGATACGTTTTGAATGAATTCAATTATTTACGAAAGTGCATTTTTACCTAAATGCAAGTTGGGAGTAATTTTCCCTTTAACCAACTTGGTACCCCTACATGGGGAGCGGCATACATATTGTTTTTAAACTATAATAATCCACTGACACGTACTTTGTCGTCTACGACACATCAGTGGCTGAATCTAGCAAGATTCGAAATCGGGACCCTGCAGTAATGAGCCTAAACCCTTTATCCGCGCGTCCATCCCGCTCGACTGTCTGGATGTATCGCGATTTATTTACATGTTACTTTTTTGTTGTTTTTGCGATACATTTTGAATGAATTCAATTATTTATGAAAGTGCATTTTTACCTAAATACGAGTTGGAAATAATTTCCCTTTTAACCAACTTGGTACATCCACATGGGGAACGGTATACATATCGTTTTTTAAAAATATTACATTATTATATTTTAAAATCAATATATATATATATATGTGTGTGTGTGTGTGTGTGTGTGTGTGTGTGTGTGTGTGTGTGAATGTAGCCTCTATGTGTCATTCTTTTTTCTATCTAGTAATGTTAATGACCTCTTTAACTTATGAGGTGGAATATTGAGCTCGAGATCCAATAATGTTATGTAAACATCAATCTGATAATGTAAAGAATTCTATCTGTCTTTATAATATTACCTATTTCTATTTAATCTATCTATTTATAATATTACCTATTTCTATTTATTCTATCTATTTATAATATTACCTATTTCTATTATTTCTATTTATTTATAATATTACCTATTTCTATTTAATCTATTTATTTATAATATTACCTATTTCTATTTAATCTATTTATTTATTATATTACCTATTTCTATTTAATCTATTTCTTTATAATATTACCTATTTCTATTTAATCTATCTATTTATAATATTACCTATTTCTATTTAATCTATCTATTTATAATATTACCTATTTCTATTTATTCTATTTATTTATAATATTACCTATTTCTATTTAATCTATTTATTTATAATATTACCTATTTCTATTTAATCTATTTATTTATAATATTACCTATTTCTTTTTAATCTATCTATTTATAATATTACCTATTTCTATTAAATCTATCTATTTATAATATTACCTATTTCTATTTATTCTATCTATTTATAATATTACCTATTTCTATTTATTCTATCTATTTATAATATTACCTATTTCTATTTAATCTATCTATTTATAATATCACCTATTTCTATTAAATCTATCTATTTATAATATTACCTATTTCTATTTAATCTATCTATTTATAATATTACCTATTTCTATTTATTCTATTTATTTATAATATTACCTATTTCTATTTAATCTATTTTTTTATAATATTACCTATTTCTTTTTAATCTATTTATTTATAATATTACCTATTTCTATTTATTCTATTTATTTATAATATTACCTATTTCTATTTAATCTATCTATTTATAATATTACCTATTTCTATTTATTCTATCTATTTATAATATTACCTATTTCTATTTAATCTATTTATTTATAATATTACCTATTTCTATTTAATCTATTTATTTATAATATTACCAATTTCTATTAAATCTATCTATTTATAATATTACCTATTTCTATTTAATCTATCTATTTATAATATTACCTATTTCTATTTAATCTATCTATTTATAATATTACCTATTTCTATTTAATCTATTTATTTATAATATTACCTATTTCTATTTAATCTATTTATTTATAATATTACCTATTTCTATTTAATCTATCTATTTATAATATTACCTATTTCTTTTTAATCTATTTATTTATAATATTACATATGTCTATTTAATCTATTTATTTATAATATTACCTATTTCTATTTAATCTATCTATTTATAATAATACCTATATCTATTTATTCTATCTATTTATAATATTACCTATTTCTATTTAATCTATCTATTTATAATCTCACCTATTTCTATTAAATCTATCTATTTATAATATTACCTATTTCTTTTTAATCTATCTATTTATAATATTACCTATTTCTATTAAATCTATCTATTTAGAATATTACCTATTTCTATTTAATCTATTTATTTATAATATTATCTATTTCTATTTAATCTATCTATTTATAATATTACCTATTTCTTTTTAATCTATCTATTTATAATATTACCTATTTCTATTAAATCTATCTATTTATAATATTACCTATTTCTATTAAATCTATCTATTTATAATATTACCTATTTCTATTAAATCTATCTATTTATAATATTACCTATTTCTATTAAATCTATCTATTTATAATATTACCTATTTCTATTTAATCTATCTATTTATAATATTACCTATTTCTATTTATTCTATCTATTAATAATATTACCTATTTCTATTTAATCTATCTATTTATAATATTACCTATTTCTATTAAATATATCTATTTATAATATTACCTATTTCTTTTTAATCTATCTATTTATAATATTACCTATTTCTATTTAATCTATCTATTTATAATCTCACCTATTTCTATTAAATCTATCTATTTATAATATTACCTATTTCTTTTTAATCTATCTATTTATAATATTACCTATTTCTATTAAATCTATCTATTTAGAATATTACCTATTTCTATTTAATCTATTTATTTATAATATTATCTATTTCTATTTAATCTATCTATTTATAATATTACCTATTTCTTTTTAATCTATCTATTTATAATATTACCTATTTCTATTAAATCTATCTATTTATAATATTACCTATTTCTATTAAATCTATCTATTTATAATATTACCTATTTCTATTAAATCTATCTATTTATAATATTACCTATTTCTATTAAATCTATCTATTTATAATATTACCTATTTCTATTTAATCTATCTATTTATAATATTACCTATTTCTATTTATTCTATCTATTAATAATATTACCTATTTCTATTTAATCTATCTATTTATAATATTACCTATTTCTATTAAATATATCTATTTATAATATTACCTATTTCTTTTTAATCTATCTATTTATAATATTACCTATTTCTATTTAATCTATCTATTTATAATATTACCTATTTCTATTTAATCTATCTATTAATAATATTACCTATTTCTATTTAATCTATTTATTTATAATATTACCTATTTCTATTTAATCTATTTATTTATAATATTACCTATTTCTATTTATTCTATCTATTTATAATATTACCTATTTCTATTTATTCTATCTATTTATAATATTACCTATTTCTATTTATTCTATCTATAATATTACCTATTTCTATTTAATCTATCTATTTATAATATTACCTATTTCTATTTAATCTATTTATTTATAATATTACCTATTTCTATTTAATCTATTTATTTATAATATTACCTATTTCTATTTAATCTATCTATTTATAATATTACCTATTTCTATTTAATCTATCTATTTATAATATTACCTATTTCTATTTACTCTATCTGTTTATAATATTACCTATTTCTATTTAATCTATCTATTTATAATATTACCTATTTCTATTTAATCTATCTATTTATAATATTACCCATTTCTATTTAATCTATCTATTTATAATATTACCTATTTCTATTTAATCTATTTATTTATAATATTACCTATTTCTATTTAATCAATCTATTTATAATATTACCTATTTCTATTTAATCTATCTATTTATAATATTACCTATTTCTATTTATTCTATCTATTTATACTATTACCTATTTCTATTTATTCTATCTATTTATAATATTACCTATTTCTATTTATTCTATCTATTTATAATATTACCTATATCTATTTATTCTATCTATTTATAATATTACCTATTTCTATTTAATCTATCTATTTATAATATTACCTATTTCTATTTATTCCATCTATTTATAATATTACCTATTTCTATTAAATCTATCTATTTATAATATTACCTATTTCTATTTATTCTATCTATTTATAATATTACCTATTTCTATTTATTCTATCTATTTATAATATTACCTATTTCTATTTAATCTATCTATTTATAATATTACCTATTTCTATTAAATCTATCTATTTATAATATCACCTATTTCTATTTATTCTATCTATTTATAATATTACCTATTTCTATTTATTCTATCTATTTATAATATTACCTATTTCTATTTAATCTATCTATTTATAATATTACCTATTTCTATTTAATAATTCTAACAATCTATCTATCTATCTATCTATCTATCTCTGTTTCTCTTTATACAGTCAGCGATATTACCTATATCTATTTATTCTATCTATTTATAATATTACCTATTTCTATTAAATCTATCTATTTATAATATTACCTATTTCTATTTAATAATTCTAACAATCTATCTATCTATCTATCTATCTATCTATCTCTGTTTCTCTTCATACTGTCAGCGATATTACCTATATCTATTTATTCTATCTATTTATAATATTACCTATTTCTATTAAATCTATCTATTTATAATATTACCTATTTCTTTTTATTCTATCTATTTATAATATTACCTATATCTATTTATTCTATCTATTTATAATATTACCTATTTCTATTTAATCTATCTATTTATAATATTACCTATTTCTATTTAATCTATCTATTTATAATATTACCTATTTCTATTTAATCCATCTATTTATAATATTACCTATTTCTATTTAATCTATTTATTTATAATATTACCTATTTCTATTTAATCTATCTATTTATAATATTTCCCATTTCTATTTATTCCATCTATTTATAATATTACCTATTTCTATTTAATCTATTTATTTATAATATTACCCATTTCTATTTAATCTATCTATTTATAATATTACCTATTTCTATTTATTCTATCTATTTATAATATTACCTATTTCTATTTAATCTATTTATTTATAATATTACCTATTTCTATTTAATCTATCTATTTATAATATTACCTATATCTATTTATTCTATCTATTTATAATATTACCTATATCTATTTATTCTATCTATTTATAATATTACCTATTTCTATTTATTGTATCTATTTATAATATTACCTATATCTATTTATTCTATCTATTTATAATATTACCTATATCTATTTATTCTATCTTTTTATAATATTACCTATTTCTATTTATTGTATCTAGTTATAATATTTCCTATTTCTATTTAATCTATTTATTTATAATATTACCTATATCTATTTATTCTATCTATTTATAATATTACCTATTTCTATTTAATCTATCTATTTATAATATTACCTATATCTATTTATTCTATCTATTTATAATATTACCTATTTCTATTTATTCTATCTATTTATAATATTACCTATATCTATTTATTCTATCTATTTATAATATTACCTATATCTATTTATTCTATCTATTTATAATATTACCTATTTCTATTTATTCTATCTATTTATAATATTACCGATATCTATTTATTCTATCTATTTATAATATTACCTATTTCTATTTATTCTATCTATTTATAATATTACCTATTTCTATTTAATCTATCTATTTATAATATTTCCTATTTCTATTTAATCTATCTATTTATAATATTACCTATTTCTATTTATTCTATCTATTTATAACATTACATATTTCTATTTAATCTATCTATTTATAATATTACCTATTTCTATGTAATCTATCTATTTATAATATTACCTATTTCTATTTATTCTATCTATTTATAATATTACCTATTTCTATTTATTCTATCTATTTATAATATTACCTATTTCTATTTATTTTATCTATTTATAATATTACCTATTTCTATTTAATCTATCTATTTATAATATTACCTATTTCTATTTAATCTATCTATTTATAATATTACCCATTTCTATTTAATCTATTTATTTATACTATTACATATTTCCATTTAATCTATCTATTTATAGGGGGGGTTAAAAGAATAAATATAAGATAGATTCTTCAAGGGGAGACCTATCAGGATAATTCAAAGCTCGACAAATTGTGTTGGAGTTTATATAGCTTATCAATAAAATAAGAAAATGACAATACAAATGAATATATATACTAATGTATATAGATTTATTCATTTACTCAATAAGGATGATACATCAATTAGGATGCAGGATAAGTAAGAACTATTTATACTATGATATTTCGAAGCCTAATACTTCTCATCATAAGAGAGGAGAAGATGCTCCTGTCCATCTATACAACCTCTATTTTACCTATTATCTCACTAACCCTTCAGCTATAGGAATTCTCTTCCATCACACTCTCCATCACTACAAATATCACCAGATCACTCTCAGACCACCACAGAATGCACCCTCCTCACTTTATCCTTTTAACCTATTAAGTAACTTCTATATCCATACCAACGTTGATATGCAATAGCAACGAAATATCCTCTTCATACATTCATCACCACTTCTCAAATTTCCCCAATATGCCTTCCAGGCAACTTTTTACGCATAACATCTTTATTTTCTTCACTTAAAGCCTAAATTGATCTGTAAACACCGCCTCTCACTATTGAATCCTAATATCTGAAAACATCCTATTGGTCTTTACTCCATGCAGAATTTAAATTTCCCCTACAAATAGAACCCTATAATTGCCATTCCTTTAAACAAATTTAACATTAAATCTTGATAAAAATTGGCCCATTCTAAATTGATACAGCAGAGAATTCTCACAGTTACTTCCCAAAACTTATACCCCCATATAAGTGGCCACACCGAAACTCTCGAAAACTAATCATCTCCCACTAAGTGAACTTGTCAAAACTCTAAGATGCATTGCCTCCCCTTACCCGTGGCGTTCAGCACATATACTTCCCCCTACTCCTCCCCCATCACTTTGTTTCTCATCTTTACTTAGCTATTGTCTTTTAAGCACGGGTTTTCATCTACCTAATTCTCTTTTGTTTCAGTTCCGAACTCTGTTACAATTATATACCCAACGTGTTGGTATCCACTTATATATAACCAAGGATTTTAGTTTTAGAAGTAATTATAACATCCCTTGGAGTTTTTTTGAATTGAGGAAGACCTACATCAACCAAAGACCAACATATTTTTACTCCGGATGTGATATATATATTTGAGTATTTAAAAGGGGTGACAGGATACAGAGATGAAGTATCCGTGTATCCTTTTTACGGTCTACATTTATTTTCTTTTTGAAAAAGAGGGGTTTAATCTCGAAATTATCAAGGACATTATTCCACCCCGGTTATCTTTAACAGCATTTCCACATTTACTGGTGTATATTTGAAAGATTATATGAGAAATAAATAGATATACGCAAGTCGTAATTAAAATGCTGTCTTCGTGGTTTGTTTTTGTTTGTTTATAAGTTACTTTAACATCCTTGTATCTTACCATCCTATCAGGCTTTTTAAATACTTACATATTTGCTATCAGCAATGCTTTAAGCAAAGTATCTCTCCCTACATTTATACAATGGGTGTGTTTGTGTATGTGTTTATGTGAATATATATTGAGCTCAAAGCATAGTATTTCAAGTACATTCAGCTTAGAGGAGATTATGCGATTTCTTCCAAGAAACATTCATTTGCCAGTCTGCAATTACGTCGAGGTGCTGGCGAACAGTTACTGTAGCTTTTGATTATTACAATCTATATATTAATTTGCTTGTCCGTACGGTGTCACGTCATCATCATCGCAAATATTAATTAATGAAACGCGTCATCATCATCGCAAACATAAATTAATGTGAATTATCTCCCTTTATTGTTCAATCTTTATCAGTTAAAAATCATTAACCCTTTTATTTCCCTAAAGTACCCGAACAAAAAAAAAATAATAATAATAACTGTCTATTTATGGTTCCGGGTTATTTTAAAGACACTTATGCATAGAAGGTTTCGTTCCAGTTTAAATAGTATAGTATTTTACTTACATTTTTAACGATGTCTTCTGTTTATTATTGTAGGAACGCTTATTCTAGTTTATTAAGTAATAAATATATTTTTTACATTTAACGCTACGAGTACGTTTTTTTTTACTGTGCCACTTTATGTTTTTTTTATTTACTTTTGAGTGAGCCTTACACAACAAAAAATATGTTTAGAAATACACGTTACAAAAGTCAAGAATGACTTTATTAAATAAATCACCAAAGTCACCATTCGCAAATACAGAGTCAAAACATATTTTACGTCTTGTTCTGTTTTGTTTTTGTTTTAAGGCATATCAATCCTTTTTCGTGTTATTTAATGCCGAATCGAGTAATTTTGTAACATTTATACAGCTTCACGTTGTTTACATAATTATTACTTATGTTTTGTTCGTTTTATTTTGCTTCTTTTACAGGCATTCATCTTCTAATGCCCACCGACAGGGCATACATATTTAAATACTATAAAAAATGGACACAACAATTTTTTTTTAATATGAAATAAAAGTGTTTCATTACTTACGATTTAATTTATTTAAAGAAATATTTATTTCCTATTTAAAGATTTTCAGTATATTTTATTTAACTGAAGAATTTTTCCATTATTTTTATTACATTGTTAGGTGAAGTTTCGGTAAATATCCAGATACGCTACTACAGAACACCGACCACTCTAATTTGTTTTTTTTTATAGGTAATTGAGGTCGCTGACAACGAATCTGATAGTCAAACTTGGGGCAAATTTACCGTTTACATGGTATTAACCCCCGAACCCACGAATAACTTTCCACGATTTTGCAGCTTCCGTTTACGCTACGCGCGTGCGCTGTAGCATGAACGACGGCTTGCTTCACCTAGCAAACTGCCTTCTCACATGGCGTACCAATCAAAAAATTACGGACTGACATTTTTTTAATGACTTACAGTTAAAGAAAAGTACAAAAAATTGGGGGACTTTTTTTTTGTCTCGCGTAGTTTTTAATGTGGTTTACAAAAACATAAGCACCAAACATCTTTATGTTTTTCATTCTTTTTTTTCGGGGGGGGATTCAATTATAGAACTTATGTGGCTTAATAGGTGCTTTTGCAGTTTAGTTAAACGTGTTTCCGTAAGTAACGCACCGACATTTATCAATTAGAACACCATTTAACATTTTCCGAAGATTTTACTGTGTATGTTGGGGGCGCGAGCGGGGGGGTGGATGTGATGTTGGAGCGCGCGTGCCCCAACATCATATCGCCCCCCGCTCGTCGTGCCCCCAATGTACACAGTAAAATCTTCGGAAAATGTTAAATGGTGTTCTAATTGGTAAATGTCGGTGCGTTACTTTTTGAAAATTTGAAAATTCTATGTTCCAGGTAAAAAAAAACAACAGATAAAATACCACCCCCTACTCCAACTTGGAGTGCTTTCCTTTTCTGGTTTTATTTCTTTTTCAGCTAATTTTAAATTTTCCACCCAAAAAGTGCTATAATGTATTTTTGAAAATTATAAAATTCTATGTCCTGGAAAAAAAAATCCCCTTCCCCCAACGTAGTTTGCTTGGTGAAGCCGTCATTTATGCTACAACGTGCATGCGCGTAACATAAACGGAAGCTGCAAAATGGTGGAAAGTAGTTCGTGGGTTCAGGGGTAAATACCATGCAAACGGTAAATTTGCCCCAAGTTTGACTATCAGATTCGTTGTCAGCGACCTCAATTACCTATTAAAAAAACAAATTAGAGTGGTCGGTGTTCATACATATATTTTTCCTTTATTTTTTTTTTACATTGTTAGGTGAAGTTTCAGAATAGTTAACCCCCTCCTCATATTAAGAATGGCTTTCAGCATGATTCTTACAATAGTGCTATCAAAGTTTATTGATTTTTCTTATTTAACAAAAATTATAAAAAAGATACAAGAACATTTTAAACATTTTTTTCGTCAAATCGTTATTTAGGTGAAGAGAATAGTCAAACCCTCTCCCCTTATTAAGAATGACATTTTATTATTTCAGCATGATGCTTACATTTTTCTTAATATAAAAAAAAGATACAAGAAAATGTTAAGCTTTTTTTTTTTTAATTAAAATGTTAGATCAAAGTTCGGAATAACTTACTTTATAGCCAATTAGCCAGCTTACTTAACTATATAACATTGACAATAAATTTGATAGGTATAACCTACCTCACATCATTTAATGAAACACTTCATTTTCTATGCATGTAATACACAAGAATCTGAATATTATAACAGATTACAATGTTTTTATGGAAAAAAACTTTTGTACAGAAAATTCAAAGTGTTCTATTTATATTATCAAGAAGTTGTGATGCATTAATTGAAATCTATATCAATAATTCGACTTAAAAAATATTTGTGAATTTCCAAATCTTCATTGAATAAAATTCAAAATGAATAGAAAAGTCTATCGCACATGTAAAAGTTTACAGTTGCTTATTTAACTTCATTAAAAGCCATCAAAGTCAACTAAGAGCTGCTCAATATTCTGGCTTAATGGATCATTTAGCAAGGAATGAAGATGGTTATTCTGGTGTACCAGTTATTCTACCATCTACATTTACAGGAAGTCCTAGGAATCTACAACAGCTTTATCAAGATGCAATGGCAGTTTTCTGTAACCTATTCCTTACTCACACATGTAATCCAAAATGTCCTGAAATATTAAATAACTTGGGGTCATCAGAACTTGCACAAAATCGATGTCAGCAATGTCACACAGTTTTTTAAATTCACAATCTGACTCCCAAGAACCTGCTGACTGGCCACTATTCTCACTCCAAGCAGCTGATCGACGTCCCTGTCACCGCCTCAATCATCACCAGCACTTCCTGACAATATCAACAGCATCAGTTACGATCGCATTGACCTTCAATAAAAGTTTAAACTAAAGTTCTTTGTTTGTTCTACTTGCTTCCATACGTTCATTTTTATAAGGAATTTCTTACTGATGTATTTTAAAAGATTTTAACTACCGTGGAATTTCCACGGGTCCTGTTAGTTAATATTATTACAATAAATATTTTAATATTATTACAATTAATATTTCCCTTTGTATTGATGATGCGGTGAATCAGAGCAACAGGCGACTCGAGGTCCGCAACGAACATTTTCAGATAAAAATTACTCCATTTTTCTAAAAAAAAAAACATTAAAGGGATCAACATTTCATAATGTAATATATTTTATAATACTAAAAGAAATTCAAAACAATGGAACAATATGTTATTTACTTTTATAATGCAAAAAATAATTAAGTACAATGCGAATGTTTTTTTCTGACACTGTTTGCTGCAGATTTTGAATGGGTTGTTGATTCACTGATGAGCTATTATAATTGTGATTAACTTTTGTAAAGCTGTCTTATATAATACCAGCATCGCGACCCGACGTTGCCCGGGATTGAATGAGGATCAACAAATTTTTATTATCATCGAAATCGGTGAAATTGCCCATTTTTTAATCAAATCGATTAATTGCCTGCTCTAGTTTGGGTTCCACCGCGGTGCAGCGGGAGAAACATTCACATGCCTCAATGCAGTGACGTACTTCACAATACACTGTAGTTTACATTGCACTGCAAAGAACCTACTATATATACTTTATAAAATTATTTATAAAATTATTTTAGGTAATAACTTAAATTAAAGTTTAAAATGTCAGAAGTCACGTATCATGGTTCAATTGTGCTCTAACGCGTCCCTGTCATATCAAAGAATCTACTGTTGGTTGTATATACTGGGCCTTTCTGCTTGTGTGGTAATAAAACTTCTTAAATGCACTTGTGATACTAGGCTATATAAGGTGTTAAATTTAGTTTAAATCGTCTATTTTTTTTAATCGGATTTTTTCGATCATCAATTATCAATACTTATCGAAAGCATTCCGATACAAAACCGATCTAAGAAGACTGCCAGATATATAGAGTACGTTTGTGCATTCTTTTTAAAAGTCTGCCTAGCCGCTTAAGAGTCGATAGGGAACGAACTCAAACACAGACACATACAGACAAAGTTTCTTTTTATATAATAGTAGATTTTTATTAATGATTTAAATATTGACAGATAAAACAAAATACGATTTTAACGTCTATTTGAATCTTATTTTGTTATTGCAGTTGATGAAATGAGAGTCAGTATTTATTATAAAATGGTTTTACTTTAAAATTATACACCTCACAAATACAGCATTGTTTATGAAACTCTTCATAAACTTTTTAAATGTTTAGCATTCAGACATTCTCAAGCGTTAAACAATCTTCTTTTTTAATTTCTTATGAAAATTGCACGTAATAACGTTCGCATACAACATCTCAGGGAAAAAAAAACTACCAAAATAAAACAAAACAAAATCTAGACGCGAAGAACATATTTTTCACATATCAAAAGACTTAGTATATTAAAAAAATAAATGAATAATTTTTCATTTTAAAGTCGCATTATTATTTTTTTTAATTTATATATATATATATATATATATATATATATATTTATATATATAAATATATATTTAAAAGTAGCCTGATCTCTCTACTCTTTTTCTTAACGACCAATAGACATCACAAGACAAAATTCAAATCTTTTTCCAACAACATAGCGCTACATGCCACACGTCTCGTTCATGACATGTTTACGGAAGAGAGAACAATAAGCAAAGAGTTATGGCCACCATGTTTTCTAGGCCAACTAAATGAAAACATTACAAACGCTATCAGGAGAATCACCAGAGAATATCTACAGACATTATCTGCAACCGTTGTTAAACGTTCCCAGAAATGCATAGATGTCAACAGGGAGCACTTCCAGCATCTTTTATAACACAAGTAATTAAAACAATGCTAAAAAGAATGTTCATTCTTACTACATTTCTGGGCAACTATATATATATATATATATATATATATATATATATATATATATATATATATAGTAACGATGTTTTGACATCGTCCAAATGCCTCCGCTCGATTTGTTTACACAAAGAGCGTCACTTAATACGCTAATGAGGGGTTTGTATATCACTTCCCAACATGCTCAACTCAAGATAGGGAGCATTATTGTCATCCACATACAGTACTGTTTCGCTGTTTCTCAGCTCATCAGTGCGGCTTGACAGGCAGGCAACTACCTCGATCCAAGATCGAAAGCCGACCGTCCAAATGACAGTCAAGGCTTCTCTCCATTACGCTATACGGCTGCTGCTGTAAGGGTAATGAATTTAACGATGTTTTGACATCGTCCAATATATATATATATATATATATATATATATATATATATATAGTCTTTGAAGTTTATAACCTTTAAAACTATACAAAAAAGTATTTTTCATCATTCGTTAGAAAACCATCTAGTCAGTAAGTTATTTAATCACCTGCAATCACTGCATCAACTCGCTCTCGAATTTACTATAGTACCAATAATTTATTTTTCAAGGAATCATCAATTGTTTACCATGAAACACTGTTTTGGGGATTTAAAAACAAAACAGTATATTACATCATGGCTCCCCAGCAGTGTTGATCAAACACCACCATCCTTAATCTTAGGAGGAAGACATGTTACAAACATTTGATACAATTTCCTATTCTTAATTGCAATTACTAACCTTTTCATACTATAAAAATGAATTTCTTACCTGTGTGATTCATTAATTTCCACATTTAAAATGGATATATTTTTTTAATTTATCAGTCTTGTATTTATAAGATTAGGATTAATCCATTTAACTACTTATCATCCCCACTATGATTAGTATTTAGTATATTTACATTCTTATTTAAAATTAGATATATAAAGGTTAAAAATATTTTTACATATATACATTTATATATATATATATATATATATATATATATATATATATATATATATATATATATATATAAATTTATTATATGTAATTATAAATACATTTTATACATTGCTAATATAGTTTTGGATTTCCTTTATTAATATAGTCTGGTTAATCTTAAACGATTCAAAAGCATCAGGATAACGAACAAATGCTTTATTTAACTGTTTAAATATTTTATTTTTATTTCCACCTTGTTTTATCATCCTTATTACTCAGCTAGAAACTGGTGGTATAAAATCTGTTAATTTTAAAGTAACGCAAGCTATTCTCAAAAACTCTGACATAATGGTTCCATAAAACATAAAAACAGGGCAGGTGCTATCTGTATGCAGCATACGTACTATTTTAAAGGGGAAAGCGTTTCCTTTATCAAATATTTTATAAAGATATATATATATATATACATATATATATATATATATATATATATATATATATATATATATACTAGACTACCCGTGACCCGTTGGGTCAGTATGTTATAATCAGCTATGGAATTCATGTATGGGCGTGACACTTGTGACGTAAAGAAAAGTTTTTTTTTTACATAACATTTCTATGAAAGTATATTAAAATGAAAAATCAAGGGTAGATCACTCAAAATTGAAAAAAATCCTCCCTATTCGTGGAAAGTTTCCTATTTTTCCGAATAATCGCTCAAAAATCGAATATTAAACATGATTTTACTACGAATCGAACGCCGACGAAAGTCATTTAGCAGCAAAAACGCACATATGAGAAATATAAGAATGAAAAACCCATATTGGACTCCTTCAACCAAGTTCTAGAAACTTAAACTCTAAAAAGAAAAAATTAATAAAAGCTGAAGCAAAAAAAATAAAACCTAAACGAATAAAATAAAATAAAGCTAATATTGAAACAGATTAGTAAATGTGTCAACAAATTCACCGTTCTCACACAACTATTTTGTATCTAGAAATGTAAACAAAATATAAAAAAGAACGAAAGGAAAGAAGGAAAAGGGATTGATAGAGAGTAGTAGTAGTAGTAGTAGTAGTAGTAGTAGTAGTATTGCCTTTACTACAATTGTTCTTATGTTTGTCAACGGGTTAAAGTTGTTTAGTTGTAAGAAAATAGCGACAGTATAATTGTAATAAAGAATAGTTGCAAAACACCTCCAGTCTTACCATGTTAAATAATAATTACGAAATAATAACGTTAATATTTCAGTGCGCAGTTCAAAATCTGGAAAAGAAGCGATTTGTGTTTATTTGTTTACGTTGTTATGGGTTAATGTTTATGCGCGCATGCGCAACCGGATTTCGTAAACCGGAAAGTGAGTTACATCACTCGTTACAAGGTCATCTGAGGTTTATAATTATATAGATATATATGATGCTTCATAAGATGTACAAATTTCTTCGAAATCATTATTTAAGTCTTTAATACTTTCTTATCTTTTTCAGTCCCGATTTAAAAGTAACGTTTTAATTGAAAAAAAAAACTGTTCATCTGCCAGTGAACCTGCGTTTTAACGCGTTTGAAACGTGTCCAATAAACGGTATTATTCTTAAACATTTTAAAGGTGTCCAATAGACGACTGCAAGAGTATAAATATATTTAATATTAAAAAAAAAAAATCCACGTCATCGCATTCGCATGTAATATTTCATCAGCAGAGACTCCTATTTTAAAGCTGTAAATAAAAATTGTTCAAAACAAAACAGTAAAAGACGATAAACGTAAACATATCAAAACTAAATCTCCCTGATAGCGAGAGAGATAGAAAGAGAGATGAGTATATTAATCGACACAGACTGTTGGGTCTTTTAATTAGGAGCAAAGTGTATATCAGAACAGATACTACACTTTCTCTTTTATTCCCTCAGAGAATGACGAAGAAATTCTTTTTACGGCAATTTTTATTCTTGGCTCAATCTACAATATCTTTTAAAAAATTGATCGTGTCTCTAGCTCTGCTTCTAAGGAAAAGCAAGTAAATAGGAATGGACAGTCATCAAGTTAAATTGCTAGGCACACACACAGATACACACACACATGTATATGTATATATATATATATATATATATATATATATATATATATACATATATATGTGTGTGTGTATGTCTGTGTGTGTGTGTGTGTGTGACAATATATATATATATATATATATATATATTGTCACTCCCTGGTACTTACCAGGTCCAATGTTCCTATTTACAATGCCTCACCACGGGACAGAGTTAGACACCAGGGTCGGTTTTTAATGTAGAGAAAAGGAACAAAAATAAAAATTGTCTCAGTCATGAAGGATTTCTCCTCCACTGACAGAGAACAAGAAATTGAAGTGCAGATCTAAAGAACAGATGGTATTTATTTGCTCCCCCACCGAGCAAATTAGGCACAAGGCCGATTTTTAATGTGAGGAGTGAAGGGAGGGGGAAGGGAAAAAGGGGACCAGCTCCCGAGAGGTGGGAAATGGGAGCTGGTTAAAGGTCAGGCATGTGGGGTTACCCCCACATCTGGTCTTTGCTAGTCATAGCTAGTCACAGCTTGCAGCATCTGCCGGAACAGATGGTATTTATTTGCTCCCCCACCGAGCAAATTAGGCACAAGGCCGATTTTTAATGTGAGGAGTGAAGGGGAAATGGGGACCAACTCCCCGGGGAGTAGGGGAGCTGGATAGTGACAATTGGTATGAAGGGTTTCCCCTACATTGACCAAGGTCTGATATGTGGGGTTACCCCCACATATGGTCTTTGCTTGCAGTATCTGCCGGAACAGATGGTATTTATTTGCTCCCCCACCGAGCAAATTAGGCACAAGGCCGATTTTTAATGTGAGGAGTGAAGGGAGGGGGAAGGGAAAAAGGGGACCAGCTCCCGAGAGGTGGGAAATGGGAGCTGGGAGAGGTGGGAAATGGGAGCTGGTTAATGGTCAGGCATGTGGGGTTACCCCCACATCTGGTCTTTGCTAGTCATAGCTAGTCATAGCTTGCAGCATCTGCCGGAACAGATGGTGTTTATTTGCTCCCCACCGAGCAAATTAGGCACAAGGCCGATTTTTAATGTGAGGAGTGAAGGGAGGGGGAAGGGAAAAAGGGGACCAGCTCCTGAGAGGTGGGAAATGGAAGCTGGTTAATGGTCAGGCATGTGGGGTTGCCCCCACATCTGGTCTTTGCTAGTCATAGCTGGTCTTTGCTAGTCATAGCTTGCAGTATCTGCCGGAACAGATGGTATTTATTTTCTCCCCCACCGAGCAAATTAGGCACAAGGCCAATTTTTAATGTGAGGAGTGAAGGGAGGGGGGAGGGAAAAGGGGACCAGCTCCCGAGAGGTGGGAAATGGGAGCTGGTTAAAGGTCATGCATGTGGGGTTGCCCCCACATCTGGTCTTTGCTAGTCATAGCTAGTCATAGCTTGCAGTATCTGCCGGAACAGATGGTATTTATTTGCTCCCCCACCGAGCAAATTAGGCACAAGGCCGATTTTTTATGTGAGGAGTGAAGGGAGGGGGAAAGGAAAAAGGGGACCAGCTCCCGAGAGGTGGGAAATGGGAGCTGGTTAATGGTCAGGCATGTGGAGTTGCCCCCACATCTGGTCTTTGCTAGTCATAGCTAGTCATAGCTTGCAGCATCTGCCGGAACAGATGGTATTTATTTGCTCCCCCACTGAGCAAATTAGGCACAAGGCCGTTTTTAATGTGAGGTAAAAACCAGCTCCCCTAAAAGTAGGCAAAAAGGGGGCACTCTGGTTACCAAAAATAATAATTGTCCCAGTATAGAGGGTTTCCCCTCCATTGACTGGTACAAATTATCTTAAGTGCAGCATCTGCCGGAACAGATGGTATTTATTTGCTCCCCCACTGAGCAAATTAGGCACAAGGCCGTTTTTAATGTGAGGTAAAAACCAGCTCCCCTAAAAGTAGGCAAAAAGGGGGCACTCTGGTTACCAAAAATAATAATTGTCCCAGTATAGAGGGTTTCCCCTCCATTGACTGGTACAAATTATCTTAAGTGCAGCATCTGCCGGAACAGATGGTGTTTATTTTCTCCCCCACCGAGCAAATTAGGCACAAGGCCGATTTTTAATGTGAGGAGTGAAGGGAGGGGGAAGGGAAAAAGGGGACCAACTCCCGAGAGGTGGGAAATGGGAGCTGGTTAATGGTCAGGCATGTGGGGTTGCCCCCACATCTGGTCTTTGCTAGTCATAGCTAGTCATAGCTAGTCATAGCTTGCAGCATCTGCCGGAACAGATGGTATTTATTTGCTCCCCCACCGAGCAAATTAGGCACAAGGCCGATTTTTAATGTGAGGAGTGAAGGGAGGGGGAAGGGAAAAAGGGGACCAGCTCCCGAGAGGTGGGAAATGGGAGCTGGTTAAAGGTCAGGCATGTGGGGTTGCCCCCACATCTGGTCTTTGCTAGTCATAGCTAGTCATAGCTTGCAGTATCTGCCGGAACAGATACTACACTTTGATCTTGGCCCGAAGGCCAAGAGGTCCAATGTTACTTTACTGGCGAGAACGGGTATTCCAACGTGATTGTGCTGTATTTGGGAAAGTTAGGTGCTTTATGAACCGCGCCGAATCGTATAAATTTCCAGGTTGGTATCTGGGTTTTTTATCGAGTTTAATTCACTGGGGGAGATGCACCCCCAGTCTTCGTTAAAACATGCACTTAGGGGAAGGTAACTGATGTAAAAACCTGTGGTCTACTGTATACTCTGTCCTGTAGCAGTCATCTGCACCAACAAAGGTTAGCAGTAATACCAAAAAAAGCGTGGTTGGTCCTACACAAAGCCTTCACCACTATTAAACAAATCGTCCACACAGATGATTTGTTTATAGTAGTAAAGGCTTTATGTGGAACCAATCATACTTTTGCTATTACTGCGAATCCTTGTCGGTGCGGATGACTGCCACAAGACAAAGCACACAGTACAGCGCATGTTTTTTCATTAGAGTTACTTTCTTCTAGATGCATGTCTTAACTAAGACTAGGGGTGGAAATTTCTTCGACTCGGCGCAGTACATACAGCGACTATCCTTTCCAAATGGTCACTTATCTAGTAATGGGCAGGCTCAACGTTGCTTAACTGTTGCTTATTATATATATATATATATATATATATATATATATATATATATATATATATAGAGAGAGAGAGAGAGAGAGAGAGAGAGAGAGGAAAGAAAAAAGAAAGAGAAAAAGAAATAAAAAAGGAGACGTATATAAGGAAACAGAATAAAAGATAATTTTTTTTATTTATTATACTCTTTTTGTTTTTCATCTTCCTCTAGATGTCTTGAGCGAATTATTCGGACCCATACTACCGCTTTCACTTTGGATATTGGCAAATTTTGCATAGTCTTACCTATGATAGTTAATTCTAAATAAAAATATAATAAATAATAATTAGCAATGCTAACAAAAGAAAAATTAAATCGTCTGATTCGTATGGAAGAAAGAACGATCTTTCTCTTTCCATTTTTTATAATCCTTATATTTTCCTTCGTTTATAATTGGAAATTGCAACTGATAAATATTTCCCGCCATTTTGTGAAAATAAATTAAAATCGCTCACATTTCGCACAGTAAAAAATCAGCAATTGTTACCTTAAAAAGCACGATCTGATTTTCTGGCATATTATATGAATAGCAAATGAATAGAATGTCTTAATTGGTTGGGATATCTTTTTAATGAAAATTGAATCTGAGAATATAGATTTTGTCATGCATTAAATTATTTTTCCCTTAATGTCAGAATTAATCCTTTCGGGTAAAACACTCGTAAATTAAAAATGGGTGTTTCTTTACAGTAACACACTATGAAAAACAACCCCCCACACACACATATATATGTATGCGTGTGTGCGTGTGTGTGTGTGTATGTGTGTGCGTGTGCGTGTGCGTGTGTATGTGTAGGGAGTCCCAACCCTAGTGCATATATATATGTGTGTGTGTGTGTATGTGTGTGTATGTGCGTGCGGGTGTGTATAAACGTTTATTATTCTCTTCAAGAAGGAAATTACCAGGCTAACATGTTACATTTGATATGATTTATATAAGTAAATATATAATCAAATGAGAAACAAGGTCATTTTTAATGTGGGGGAAGACAAGCTCCCCCTAAGGGGGCACTCTGACAGTATCCAAATGAATAGTTACTGTCTCAGTATGAAGGGTTCCCCCTACATTGACTGACCAAGAACCAAATACAGAACAGATACTACCCGACCCGAAGGGCAGGCGGTTACGTTCCAATAGTTTCGCTTTATTTATACGAAAGGCAAAACAAACGCTGGAGACGGTGGGAATTTTGTTTAACCTGATCCAAAAAAATAGAGAGACAATGTCTGTTTGCGAATGCGAGATATTACGATCTGGAAAGTATGCGAAAACTTCTCGCGGAATCTAACTGACGCAAGAAGTCCGATGCAAAAAAGCCTTTCGTCGATGTATACAAACGCTCGTGCCCATTTTGCCTTTTATATATTAGAAGGAATACTCACATAAGTATTGCATGCACAAAGGGAAAATCAACAGGAGACCTCTAGAGAACATATTTGAATCTATTAAGACTGTAAGGTAAAGAGAATAATTGCACTAGCTGTTTTGCTTTTTGTCATTCAAGACTTCCTTTCATATCGTCATTTTATGAACACGTCAACTCCTCACGAAAAAATGTATTATTTATAGTTACCCTAACCTTTAACTAAGGAAGTTTATTTATCCGTCATTTTAATATAAATATTACTGCAAACACACTTTGTTTAACAGTTCATTGTTATGGTGGCTTTATCACAAACAATGACTATTTAAAGATTAGATTTTTGTAAACTATTAATATGATAGATATTTTAACTAATGGCTATTTAAAAATAATATATCTAAATGAATAACAACCAATTCAAAAACGTTATGCATTATAATACTGTTACATCTTCATAAAAGACATAGGTTTTATTTTAACTTTTCATTCTTGACTAATACATGATTTCTATGTCCCGGCACAGTATATACAGTGCATAGCATTTCCATTTTTGTTTTTTAATTACAGAATTTTCTCAACAGTTTTGTTTTTTAATTACAGAATTTTCTCAACAATTTTGTTTTTTAATTACAGAATTTTCTCAACAATTTTGTTTTTTAATTACAGAATTTTCTCAACAATTTTGTTTTTTTAATTACAGAATTTTCTCAACAGTTTTGTTTTTTAATTAAAGAATTTTGTAGATGTAAAGATGAACATAAACATAAATAACATGTTCGAAATAAATTGCTAGTTAGAGAAAAGTGGATATTTAAGTTCTCGAAACAAGGATAAATCCATTCTACAAGGAAACATTATGTCAAAATTATGTGTATCTTGTTTTGTTAGCATCTAATAAAGAAGCAATCAACATGGCCGACATACCATGTATAAGGTAAATATTTAAAAATTGACATCTAACAAAACCTTTTTTTTTCTCAAGGTGATGCCCTTTTCTCTTCCCTGTAATTGGTCTTTCCACAGAAAAGACGTTGCGAGCCTTTATCTGCTCTATCGTTATTTTCATTGCAAGTGCTCGACTGAACTCCAATCTGTGGTCAGCCTTTGCCAAACGTTCACAAAAGACACTCAACTATCCACAACTACTATATACGATCTCCTTTACTCTATATCTATGCCTAAATCTAAACGTAGATTCCGTGAAGAAAGTTTCTTTCCCAGAACTGCCCGCTTGTGGAACACTGTTCCGCTGGACTGCTTTCCTGTTGAATCCAATGTAATCTTCAAATCCAATGTAAACAAGTTCTTATTGAAATGTCCCCATAAATAATAAAAATTGTACTCAATTTACACCATTAACGTTTACGAATGTGACCCGTCCAGCTATGATGGAAAGAGATTTTCCCGGGAACGAGAGGTTGAGGCTGTGGTTGAAGGTTTGCCCAAAGGGGAATCAACGAAGGAGGAATTTAAGCATTTTTAATTAGATAGAGGGTCCGGAAGAACAGCAGATTGCCCTGCCAGTAGGGGGAAGAGATGGCGTGGTCGCTAATGTGGGATTCATTTTTCATGTGACGGAGGGAGCAAAGTCGAAGTTGTGAGACAATAAACTGTGAGGATGAGTATTTGGAGATGTCTGGTGGATTGTTTGGGTTGGAGTTTAGACCCGGAGGATGGAGTCAAGGTCGTGCTCCCCGATGCATGAGAAAAGTGTCAATGGGAACCCTTTTTCTGTGGAAAGTTGTCTGGTTGGGATATGGGGGGTAGCTAATTATCCAATCAGGACGACCCAGGGTGTGACGGATTGGACCAGGGTGTGACGGCTGGAACACTCGGGTATGACCCGACCCACACGAACCCTGTATACATAAGCCGTTGCAGACCAGAGAAAATCAGTTTGAAGTAAGTCTGGAGTGAGTTTTGAACTCAGGTCTTGGAGTTTGTTGACTTGTTGAACCCCCCCCCCCCACGCCCCAATCGATAATGGCTTTCAATCGTCCTTTGACTGATTGAAAGCAAGAAATCGGTTGTGGAAAACCAGCCTAAAGCTCAGCTCATTGACTATTGTAACTACCAGAAAAAGAAACTTGAAATCGATATCTTGTTTCTTTTATTTTTGATTCTCCTGTAAAAAACTTTACATACTTAATATTTTTTTTTAGTTTTCTGTTTTATGAATAATTAATTTCATAGGAAAACTACAATGAGCGTCGACGTCGTTTATTACTTTCAAGTCAACTTAAGAAAAAGAAACAATCAAGTTGAGTGATTTTTTTCAGTCGAAGAAAGAAGATAGAAGAGATCATCAACTGTTGCATCCAACGTCATATTAACCCTGTCTTCGTGAAAGCGACTGGAACTCCGTCGCAGGACCTTGATGGATGTTCGAGCCGAACCACCTAGGACTACATGCCGTGTGCCTTGTCGTTAACTATGGGTTACTTGATTATATTGGCGGCCGCGACAAGGATACACCCCTAGGAAAATTGTCTGTCACACTTGTAGCCATCGATGTGGACACCTAGGACTACACCTGGGAGGTAACACTGTTATACCACCTTACATTTATTCATCCTTATCCTTGAGTGGTCTTCGAGCCTTGATAAAGGGTGACTCCCAAGTAAAAAAATAAAGGAGAGTAACACGAGGAGGGTGTCAGAACTATGGACAATTTTGTACATTGTATACAGGTGTACTTATTATAAAATCGCGATAAAACAAAGACTGTTGATCATTCATGACTTGAGCTTAGTGGACAAGTAAGGCATAAACTGAACCTTCGTTTTACTAAATATGTCTGTATTTTAAAAATGAATATGAATGGTACTAATGAGTTTGTGTATGGTATTTTAGTGTTACTGTATTTGAGGGCATGTATGAATTGCATTGTTATAGCACATGAACTTAATAAAGCTACGAGTTCTTCATGCCAAATTGTATACTCTTATGTCCAATTGCTTTGAAACCTTTAAACGTTTATTATTTGTTAGAATTAACAGTAAATTAGTAATTTTTTACATAGGAATCACCACTTATCAAGGTCTCGAGGCCACTCGAGGATAAGGGTTAATGGGCCAATATGATTATAGCGTAGTAAACATAAGTAGTGGGAATTTTGTAAATTGAATTACTTAGGGGGACGGTTCATCAAGTACTTGTTTACATTGGACTTGAAGACAATCAGATTGTAGTCAACTGAAAAGCAGGCAATCGGAAGAGAGTTCCACAGGCGTGTAGTTCTAAGAAAGAAGCTTTGTTCATGGAATCTATATTTAGGTTTAGGCACAGATAAAGAGTGTGGGAAATTATTGATAGTGGTTTTGGTTAGACGATTGTTTTTCGTGAAAGTTTGGCCAGGAGGGGACCATAGATTGAAGCTCAGACGAGTATTTGCCATGAAAAAAACGACAAAGCAAAAGTATTATTTTACCTCTCCTTGACGCACACACATCTCAAGAATGGTCTATGGTAAATTCAAAGAAGTTTTGTGGGTTGGTTTTTGAGCTAATTTTAAAAACGTTCGAACATGTTCTTAATCGATAAAACATGAGGTACATTCATAAGTGTGTACAAATAATATAATCGAAACATATTTTCTTTTATTAAATGTGCAATTTTAACGGTTTCCACTAGTATTAAATGACTATAATAAGAACATAAGAGAAGAAAGCTTGGCGAAAAATAAAACAAACATAAAATACCCTGCAAAAAAGGGTAAGCATAAAAAAAGATTCAACTTAAAAATAAAATGCGAACACGTTTCTGAAGAAAGACCCGTAATCGTCCCATCTTGCATTGTTATCTGTTCCTATGTCTTCCGCTGATTCGGATAAGCGCATGCGCGCTAGGGGATAACACAGAAAGCGGAAGTTTTTAGCTTGTAATCTAAAATGACGCAGATGGATATGACAGCTTGCCTCAGATTCGAATTAAAACGACGCATCTGAAGGAGAAACTTTCGTTCAAATGCGTCCTTCCAGGTTCTCCAAATACCACAGAAGCTAAAGATAGACGCGCTTGCGCGCGCGCACACACACACACACACACACATATATATATATATACATATATATATATATATATATAAAGCAAGAGAGAGAGAGAGAGAGATTTCACTTCGTCATTATTTGTATGCATATGTGAAATAACTGTTATGTAATCAGGCTCTAAAAATTCAAAACTAACTCATGTTTGTGTGTACGTATATTTCAGAATTTTTGAAATAATAATCTTTTCTACAGAAATTACAGGTCACTTTGTTATAAATGTAGTGAAAATATAATCTATATATTAATACGATAGCGTGTGTTTTATTTTCTGTGTCAAGCTTACATCCGGGTCGTTTAATTGTTATATACTTCCATTTCTTATCATAAATAATTTTCCCAAGAATTTTAGTTTCGGTTTCGATTATAGCAGATGGCACTCAAGCCATCTATTTTTTATTTTTTATCAATAATTTTATCAAGAATTCTTTATAAGTTTTGGTTATATTTTGAAATCGCAACTTTATAATATATATATATATATATATATATATATATATATATATATATATATATCGATAGAACATTAACTCTATAATAATATATAACGAAATCTGCAAGAATTAAAATATCATATTTTAGCGTAATTTACGACCGGGCTTTGCCGGGTGTTCGTGCTAGCTTGGATAAATACTTTTGCAGTTTTAACAAAAAGTTACAATAATATCGGAGCGTCTCCATTTACACATCTACAGAATGCCAACATCAATATATTACATACGAATGAGTCCCCTGTGGAATTTCCACAGGTCCCGCTAGTTTTTTCATGATTAAAATAAAAGAAAAACGCTCAATGTCACGATTCTTTCCAACTCTAAAGAAAAGAGAACCTTTATAATCACGACTGTTTTTTGGGTTTCCAGTGGTGCTAAAAACGAATATAGCATTTAAAAGTAGCACAGAAAATAATTTTCATGATATGAAGAAATTACTTTCTTTTCAAAACGCTCGGATCACTTTTCTATATTAATTTAATGTAAAATGAGCATCCACTTTGTGGCCACCTAATGATAATTTTTTTTCTGCTGTTTTTTTTTTTTCGAATGAGGGGGGGGGGCTGCCTGAAAGCCGTTTTGGTAAATTTTTACTTTATTTCCACTTCAAAAATCATCTTTAAAATGACGATTTTCAAAGGTTTTCGGGTATGCTGAAAACGAATACCGTATTAAATTTTGCCAAAAACAAGTATTCCAGATATTAAGCAATGTAAATCCTTATGATATCAGTAGTGGCCATTTTTGTACGCGCAATCACGCGCAAATTTGGACGCAATTTTTTCATATCATAGGAAAGAATTTTTGATAGTGACTAAAAAACAAAACGGTCTATCAACATGAAAAAAGAATGTTTATTCGTTTTTACTTTTTTATTTATTTATTTTCTTGTCACATTATACTAATTGCATTTAAAGTATTCCTGTACTATTAGCTTAGTACCTTAATGCCGTAGAAATTTCACTTTTTAGGAGAGAAAAGGTCTCTACTTTGGGGAATCTCCAGGTTTTTAAGGGGGAGGGGTCTTGAAGTGTTTTGATAGGGAGGAATATACTAGGGATAACGTGATTTTGAAGAAATTTTTCAGTGAAAACAGGTTCACGGGGTTAATAATTAGATGCCAGAAAACGAGATGTAAGCTATACGATAATCAAAACAAAATAATCAGTTCAGAAATATTCGCAGAAGAAATATTTACGTATGTATAAAATGGAAGTTTACAGCAATAAGAACAACATAGAATGTCTGTTAATATTTTTAGAGTTCTTGTAAAAACAAGATGGAATTCATTAGTTGAGATATCGAGTCATTTCATTTTGGAAGCTGAAGTATAAACATAAAGCTTCTAGATTTTTATATTTAGAGAATTGAGATTAGGGGTTTCATCTAATGTTAAAACATACTTATTGAAAAGATTATACGAGGTGCCTTAAGTAAGTTTCCAGACTCTTTTTGTACAGGCATTTAAAATTGTTGTAGACACTTTAAAATTCAGTATAGTATTGTGATACATCTTATGAGATGACTGACCAATTTTTATGATTTCAGGTTCAAAGGAACAGCTACAGCAGGAATTGGAACATACCCTACAAAGCCTGATTGTCGCAGCTGGTGAATTTCAAAAATGCAATCTTTAGAAGAACTATATGCAATAAAATTATGTTTTAAACTTAGAAAAAATTCTACAGAAACGTATGAATGCTTCAGACTGCTTTGAGATCATCTCGCATGAATCGAGCTTCAATTTTTGAATAGCTTAAGAGAGTCAAGGAAGGAAGAGAATACACCAATCCACAACTCCATCCTTGTAACAAGATGGGCATCAATACAGTTTCTCACCCTCCCTATAGCCTAGACCTGTGACTGTTGGTTATTCTCTAAGCTCAAGGAAAACCATTATAGGTTGTCGTTATGAGACAATTGAGGAGATGAAAGATGCTGTGACAAGGGTTATTGACACGGTCACATTAAAGGACTTTTATGGGGCCTTCCAGAAGCTGTTAAAAAGGGACAACAAACGAATTCCAACCGGAGGAGATTACTTAAAGGGGGGATAGAATACCATGTGTAACAAACGCATTGCAGGCGGAAGAGATTACCCCGAAAGGGACTAGAGTTTAATGTGTTTACTAGTAATAAAAGTTCCCATACGAAAATAGTTTGGAAACTTATTGAACACACCTCATATATATATATATATATATATATATATATATATATATATGTGTGTGTGTGTGTGTGTGTGTGTGTGTGTGTGTGTGTGTGTGTGTGTGTGTGTGTGTGTGTGTGTGTGTGTGCATATACGAGAGTCGTTCCAAAAGTAATTCATCGCATTTTTATTCCGCCCAAATAGATCAAACGGGATTGTAAATTGATCGTTATGATGACTTTACGTATGCATTCAAGACCTAAAAGTATCATCTCTGTTGACGGTGTTAGACTTTCCCTCTTGTTGATTAATATTTTTAGATTGTTATTAAAAAGGTTTCATATCAGTAGTCGGCTATGCTGGACTAAGACTTGTTTGAATAAATTGCATCTAACAGTGTTAATACATTGCCAATAACACCGTACAATAGTAAGAAAAAATAATATAAAAGTTACCTACCTAAATACAATTTCAAAATATGAAAAGAAGAATCTTTTTCACACTTTCTTATATATACATATGCATGTACATATATCTTCCTCGCAATGTTATCATGCTGATCCTGCATATGACCTTAAACTATATCCAATGGTGACGTCCCAGCTTGCTTTGAGGAGTATGGAGCCACCCTTTAATTGCCATTGTTTCCAGGTCCATTCTGACCCGGAGTGGTATTACTTGTTAGGGTCCCAATTATGGGTTAAATAGAAACCGACTTGAAAACAACAAATATATTCTATTAAATCTTCAATCTTTGTATTCGGCATTAAATAACATGAAAAGGGTTGATATGCCGTAAAACAAAAACAACCAACCAATATTGTCATGCCGTCTCTTGTATTCCTTTTGAGCTAATTTCTCACAACTACTGACGAAGTGATTTAAAATGTTCATTAGAGAAAACTTGAATGTCTACTAGACACTATCTTCGAATGCCTAAGGTGTCTCTTTGTACAGGGATTTGTCAGTACAACTTGGCATGAGGATACATTTCCCTGTAAGTAAACCCAGACCAAATATTAAAAATCACATAGTATTCGCTGCTCAAATAAGATCTCCTCAGGATGGTTAACCCACATTACCTTTTACGAGGAATGGTGCACCTTCTCCAAGTGATGTTACTTCAACTAATAACACGAATCTGGATACTCCACCAGACTAGATTTTTTCCTGGAATCCAGTAAGATCAAGAGACCAAAAACGAAAGATATACTACGACATAGTTATAATGGTTAATTGGGGAGAGGAAAATTATGTTTTCAATTTCTTTACTTTTGAAAGATAAAGAACTTTAATAGAACATTCGAATATCTATGTATCTCATATAGACTTCAAGCAAGAGGTCGAGATCGCTGGTTGGAAATTCTGGAAAACGATTTCGACAAGGCCTTTGTCGATCTCGACCTCTTGCTCGGCGAAATCGACCCCGAGCAATACGAACTTACGTGCGATGGCCGGCAGAAGATGACCGCCCTCAGCGCGGCCTTCGCCCAACTGTGGCACAAGGCGCAGACCATCTTTCAGTACAACGTGAAACTCGAAATACATATGCCTTACTTTTAATGCTAGGTTTATTTATGGTGTCTTTTAAATTTAATAAAAACCCTTCACAATATTTGCTGATGAAGAAACCTTGTTTATTAAAAAACTATATGTAATAATTATTGTCCGTAACTTGATGTCTACCACAATAAAAACACTGTTTTCCGAAACGATCGTACAAATAATTGATTTTGTTGTTGTTCCTTCTTATGAAACGGATTTTTAATTTAATTATAATTTGATTTTTAAATTATCAATCACATTACTAAATATTAAATTAGCTCTAGGATATTTACCTATCGAACTTATTATATATCTAAATTACAACAAACACTTTTTCTTTCCTGTATTTTAATTAAACTAGTAATTTTACTATTACATTAGAATACACTCTGCTCTTTAGACTATTGTTCTAATCTCTTATATATATATATATATATATATATATATATATATATATATATATATATATATATATTCCTTTTGTTTTTCGTCTACATCCCTTTTGTTCCTCCGGTAAGATCTCTAGACTTTCCAGATATTTGTAAATCTCATCTACCAAAACGCCTTTCAGCATTTTCCGCATTAATGGAAGTCAAGTGATGAGCCACTAGTTATCAACCGCAGTGCCCTTTGAAATATCCTTCTGGTAGAGCACTGTTCTTCCACGTGCGTTCCATTCAGGAATTACATCTACTGTCAGCATTCTACCAATTTGAGATGCAATTCTTCCATGCAAGCTGGTAAAGCTTTTTAATCAATACCTCTTGGTTTAGAATTTTCTTACACTGTTTACTTACTTTCACTTCATCTTGAAGCTGCTTTAATTTACTTTGTATTTCATTTCTCATATATTCAGCCACAAAGCACTTCCGTCATGTTTCACTTTTACACTTTAAACATCATTCCAAAACTTTGTGCACTCTTCTGACTTTGGTACTTCATTTACTTAATTTGACCATCTATTAAGCCATTCATAGAACGTCTTCTGGTTCAGACGAAATAACCTATTCTCTCTGAACTGTTGAGTTCTCTCTTCATATCTCTTCACTCCACACTTTTTGCATTATTTGTTTTATTTCCTCTAAGACAGTTTTAATTCTCTTTCTTTTAATTCTGTACTTTTCATTCAGTTGTTTGAATTTCTCTCTCTCTCTCTCTCTCTCTCTCTCTCTATATATATATATATATATATATATATATATATATATATATATATATCTTCCATAGCACTCAATTGTCATCTCAAACCTCTTTCAAGAAAGTTCAAACCCTTTCTTACTTTTTTAAATGTCACCTTTTATTCTTCGTTTCCATCTTGGCGTTCACCTGTTTTCAATCCGAATTTTTCTGCAACACAAACACTTTCTGCTATAATCAAATTATTTCTTTCTGTGATGATCTTGCATTTCACATATTTCATTGTTTCATTTACTTTTTCTACCTGAACTTTTAGAATTCTTTCTCTCTAGTTTCTTAAACATGATCCCATCACTTTTATTCTTCCACCATAATCCTTTTCAGTCTTTCAACGATCCCTTTCACTTCCTAATTTCTTCTAGCATCTCATCACCAGTTTCTGATTACCTCCTCCTTTGTTTTCTCTCCATTTCCTGTCACTTCCTCCACATCTCTCACTACATTATCTATCCTTTCCTCATCAATCTGCAAATTTCATTCCCTATTATTTCTGCGTTCCCCTGTCTTATTCCAGCTCTGATAAACATCCATTCTTCCGTATACCTCTTGTCTGACCACACACTCACAGTTCTGTTTATTCAAACGTTCCACGCATACTTTTTCTGTGCCTCCTGGTAGGCTTTCCATTTCCATCATAAGTATCTTTCAAGAAAGTCCACATCCTTTTTAATTTTTTAAATGTCATCTTTTATTCTTTGTTTCCAATTTGGTTCGTTTCTATTCTGGCGTTCACCTGTTTTCAATTCGAACATTTCCGCAACACAAACACTTCCTGCTATAATCAAATTATTTTCTTTCTGTAACGATCTTGCATTTCACATATTTCAGTGCTTCATTTTCTTTTTCTACCTAAACTTTCAGAATTTTTTCTGTCTAATTTTTGAAACATGATCCCACCACCGCTTTTTTCTTCTACCATAATCTTTTTCAGTCTTTCAACGATCCCTCTCACTTCCTTAATTTCTTCCAGCATCTCGTCATCAGTTTTTCATTATTACTAATTACCTCCTCCTCCTCCTCCTCCTTTGTTTCTTTTCCATTTCCTGCTACCTCATCTGCATCTTCCACTACGTGCTCTGCCAGTTTCTCATTAATCTACACGTCTCCATTATTTGCCGTTTCATCCCTCGTAAAACTGGAAAAAATCTTAAAATTAAAGGTTTAAAAATGTCAGGGGTTTTTTTTTTTGTTTTGTTTTGTTTTGCTTTGGGTTTTTTTTTTGTAATTATTAAAAATGGCGTTTCAAGGATTGAAGAATAAATAAGGATGAGGAAGCAATTAGGATAAAACTCTTAACTTATATTATTCATTTCTCTACTTTTGAAAACGTTCTATTTACGTTCCCTGTGATAGCGATGTAACCCACTTTATTCCCTTTTTCTCGATATAGGGTTAGAGAGTATTTATACAACTAAACGACAATCCTACCTCTCTATCTCTGTATCTGTCTCTATCTTAGAGAGAGAGACAGATACAGAGATATGTTTTCTCTATCTATCTATCTATCTATCTATCTGTCTGTCTGTCTGCCTGTCTATCTATCTCTCTCACTCTCTTTCTTTCTCTCTCTCTCTCTCTCTCTCTCTATCTATCTATCTGTGTGTGTGATTCCTGAGTTACGTTCGGACGTTCGAAATAACGGTCTCTCTCTCGCTCTCTCTCTCTCTCTCTCTCTATTTATAGCACTCTCTGTGGATGCGTGCGTGTGTCTGTATGTGTCTGTGTGTGTTTGCGTGTGTTTAACTAAGTGTGCTGATGTGCGGACATTTTTGTAAAAGTATAATGTGTTCGTTTATTTACGAGTAGTCGTAATCTGGAATAAGTGATTTGTTTACTCCTAGCCAATGAGATTTGCCGGATGCCTGTAAGGGAGAAATTATTATTATTTTTTCTAATGAGGAAGGAAAAGGTAATGGTATGTGTATGAGTTCATGAGGCAGTTACAAAAGCAGACTTGGCGGTATATGTGTAGTGTGAATAATATTTCCCGGTGTTCAGTGGAGTCGGTGGGAGGACTTTGGTAATAGAGGGAAAATACGAATTACTTCCTCTGTAAGTTTTAACGTAGTGTTGATGGCAATCCTGGGATGGATTATAGCATTTTATTATAACGAATAAATATATACAAAACGGCGTTCTACAGTTACATAAGATGGTGGATAATAGTTTGCAAATCTACGCTAAGAGGAGAATTTTTGCAATCAAATTATTGTATACAGATTTCGAGATCACGTGAGAGGTGTGGAGCACAGAACAAAAATAATGTTCAAGGTCTTGTGGGTGACATCACAGCCGTAACAATAAGAAAATAAATGCCATTGTACCAAAAGAAAAAGCGACTTGAAGTTCTTTTCTATTCTTGATCTCTTTTGCGCCTGAAAACTACGTGTCGGTTCCCGGACAACGTTACATGTATATCTGTTATACGATGGTTAACTTTTTAATACCGTTTCTTCTTGTTGAGCTTTGTCGTGCTATTAGATTCAGTTCGTCGGGTGGTCACGCCTAGGAGATCAGCTGAAATCAACTCATTCAGAGATATTTTCTCTTTTCAGGGTTAGCAAAGAATAACCTATATAAATTGATGTTTTTTTGTGTGTAAAACAGATATTGGTTTATTGAAACATAAAGATTGCACTCGCTGCCGGTGGAATCTACACTTAAACAGACATTTTAATGCATATGTCTAGTATAAAGTATACGCCGGATATGATCTTAGATAAACACAAAATCTTTTTTTCCATCTCTATGACATTACTTACTCTCTGCTTGGCTTCATTTCAATCCCCATAAATCTCGAAACGCTTGACGTGTTGGACTCAAAAAATGACTCTCAACGTTGAATACTTTCAGTTTATTTGCGCTAGAATATCACTCGATGATGCAAACTAGATACGAGGTGCCTTTAATAAGTCTCCAGGCCTTTTGTACAGGCATTTAAAATTGTCATAGACTCTTGAAAATTCCATAGCTTATTGCTATAAATCTGATGAGATGACTGAGCAATTTTTATAATTTCAAATTCAAATGAACAGGTACAGCAAGAATTGGAATACACCTTACTAAAGCGCGATTGTCATGGCTGATGAATTTTAAAAATGCAGTCTGAATGTGAGGGCACTTTAGAAGAACGATATGCAATAAAATTATGTTTTAAACTCGGAAAGATGTCAGAGAAACATATGGAATGCTTCAGGCTGCTTTTGGATAATCTTGCATGAACCGAGCATTAGTTTTTTTTTTAGTTCAGCCGGGAAGCAGGAAAACGATATATATATATATATATATATATATATATATATATATATATATATGTGTGTGTGTGTGTGTGTGTGTGTGTGTGTGTTCATATGAAGACGTTTAAAAAAAGAATATGAAAGTATAAAAGTTTATAACTTTTCTTTCTTCGTTTTCTACTGGTGACGTGCAATATATTATCATAAATAAATTAATATTATCATAAAGAAATTAAAAGTCTTTTTTCTACATGTACATCATTTTCGACCGATCCTTCAGTCTTCACCAGTGTAGTGAAAGTGAAATGCTTGCACGGGGAAGGAGGAGAAATGAAGAGGAAGGAGGAGAAGGTATGACTAATTTGTGAAGTTTGACTTGCCTGGAGGGGTAAATGTGCTGTTGGTGTTCATGTGTCGACATATATATATATATATATATATATATACTAGCATGGGTGTTCGGCGTTACCCGGGTGTTTGGAGGTGTATGTTGAGCAAAAAAAAACGGTCAATTTTTTTAAATTTCGCCCCTATTAAGACCCCTTAACATTTATTGTTTTCGGCTCGAATCAAGTTATTAAGTTAGATCCATGTCCAACAACCTATATCTAAAATTTCAAGTGTTTAGACCCAAAATTGTCGGAGGAGTTTGATAGATTTCTCAAAGGTCAAATCGTTGAACTTTGACCCCTTAACAGCCAAATTTCTGGCCGAAAACCGATCATATAAATTTTTCCAAATCTCAGTACCCTGTATATCAAATTTCGAGTCTGTAGACTAAAAATTGACAGAGTTATTACGTAGAGAAATGTACACACAGACAAACAGACACGTTCACTTATATATATATATATATATATATATATATATATATATATATATATATATATATATATAACAGTAAATACTTATATAAAGAGAAGTCCGTGAGGAAAAAGTCATGCTGAATTTCAAGCATTTTATATCTGTGCCTATCTTATTTTCTAATAACTGTTTTATAACTCTTGAGTTTATGTTAAGTTGAGAAAGTTTTCAGTGCTTTAGAATCAAAATGTCTCAAATTGATATTGGTATTTAGTGGTCTGTTATGTTCGATTGCCGTTGAATGATCGAAATATAACATTCAACCTCATGACTAATATTTATAAAGCACTCATCAAAAGTAATACTTGCATTTGCAAACATTTCGGCAAACTTCTGAATTGGGACTTTTGTGCTGGATCTAATTTTAACCTTAAAATATTATTGTCCAACTTTGACGATTTTCCAAGGCGATTTGCATCATCCTTGATGGAATCCCAGCATGCAAAGTTTGCTAACCATCCTTGAGCTGTTAATTCGCATACATTTTATCGTGCATCTATAATAAAAATAACGAAACTTCAACTTCAGCATTACAAATACTAGAAGGTCACCTAAACTTTGAAGCAACTTGAAGATTATGAATAACAATTTTAGCAGATCAGTGTAAACAGTGCTGTAGTTTGCTTGAAACATTGTGTGCAGTGTAAACATTTGATCAGTGAAAGCCGTGGCAATATGATATTAGGTTGAATACACTGTTTGATAGAAAATCATATGAGGTAAAAATAGATTAAAGATAATATTGTACATAAGTCAATATTTATTACTTAAATATTGACTTATGTTTTGCATGGACACATTTCTTTTTAATTAGACACCATAACATATCTGATTTGGTACGGTAGTAAACATCTAATCGATGAGTGTTGAATTCTTCAATATTGTCGTTTTACTCTTTTGCCTCGTTTGATTTTCTATCTGATATTGTATTATCACTGCTTCCAATCAAACTTCGGAATAAAGCCGAAAGTATGAAACCATGATTGGTGTCAAGGGTTGAGGATGTTATTTTCTTCTCATATAAGTGGAGATTCTGTCCCTCTCCGTCAGTCACAATGATTAACTGTCAAATACATAGAGGAATTTGTCTCGTTTCGGAAAACCAGAGACTTTAAATATTAAATATCTTCGATATTAAAGATCTTAATATTAAGATCTTTAATATCTTAAATATTAAGATCTTAGATCTTAAATATTAAGACCTTATATATTAAATATTAATGCCCGTTTCGCATACTAGGCGTGAGGTAGTTGCTGCTATGAAGCAGGTCGCTTACAACAGGTCAGCAGGACTTGATGATTTGCCCTACGAGCAGACCATCAAGTCCTGGTGACCTGTTGTAGGCGATAGATATACATGAGGTTGTCGCACGTTTGTTCCGATTCTGACGGGTGCGTTTAACCATTGGTTTGACACAGGATTTATCCCAAGTCAGGTTACCAAAGGTGTGGTCACACTTCTGAAGAAGAAGAAGAAGAAGAAGAAGAAGAAGAAGACACATGTCGGGGGTGGTGGATTATTTTAGGCCCATATATTATTGAAAACAGATTTGAAAATCCCGGCCCGAGTTCTGGCGAATCGTTTGCAGGTTGTTATCGCTGTCTTAGTCGAACCGGAACATAACTACGCTGTGAAGGGGAGATCGATTCACAACAATTTGAATTTGATTCGCGCGGTCCTAGAAAACATAGAAGACGATACTGAAGCCTCACTGATCAATTTGGAGCAGTCCAAGGCGTTCGATAGGGTGGATCATCGTTTCTTGATGTCTGTTTTAGAGAGTGTCGGATTTGGGTTCGACTTCTGCAGATGGATCTGCATTTTGCATGCTTGGCCGACAGCAGTTGTGCAGGTCAACAGGGTGCGGTCGGAGCCGTTCGCTCTTTCTCGGTCGGTTCGTCAGGGGTGTCCGCTGTCGCCCTTGCTCTACATCCTCGTGTTGGAGTATTTTTTATGCAAATTGAGGACGGGCGCGGCTAGACTGGATCTGCGCGGTATTGCTTCAAATGGAGACTTGGTTAGTCAATTTGTCTTCCACGTTTAAAATCGCATATTCATCGATAAGCGTGCAAATTAGAGGGACGCATCCCATGAATACTTTCTCACGAATCAACCACCATTGTTACCTTCGCATCTTCTTCCTCACTTTCTCACTCATTTTATTATCTGTTTCCTTTGCTCCAAATTGTTCAATAATCAGCAAAGTCTTTACAACTATTGCCGCCCCCCCCCCTTCGGTCTCGTTATTTATTTTCGCATTTTCTTTATCTTTTTATATACCCTTACCCCATTTAATCAGGCATTGTTTTCGATTTGTGAGAGAATTTCAAGGATAAAAACATTAAGTATTACAAGAAATAAATGATAAGATGCAACAGCCTTGAACACCATTTTTACAATGATTTTATCTTTCGATGGGAACACTTTCAAACTAGTGCTCGTTACGCCTCATCAAAAGAATTATTATAATACATATATACATAAACACACATATATATGTGTGTGTATGTGTGTATGTATATGTGTGTGTGTGTGTGTGTGCATATGTATCGTTATTTTTTATGCTATTGTTAGCGATAAATGGCTGAACTATAGTTACTGGGACTTTTTGGTCTCTGGATATTTGAGAGTTTCCTCTTTTATATAATCAATATCACCTCATTTTGTAGATGTACACACACACACACACACACACACACACACACACACACACATATATATATATATATATATATATATATATATGTATATATATACATATATATATACATATATATATATATATATATATATATATATATATATATATGAGTGGAAAATGAAGTCACAAAAACTATATATTGGTATATATAGAATGATTCATTTATTTAATAAGGATATACATACATTTAGTTGGAGGATAAAAGGGGCATTTTATAATAGGTATAAAGAGTCACCTTCATCCTCCAACTAACTGTATGTGTATCCTTATTAAATAAATGAATCATTCTATATATTCCAATATATAGCTTTTGTGACTTCGTTTTCCACTCTTATTGTCTCCTATATGAGGACTCTTAGCAATCCTCCTCCAGAAAATGAGATTCTGCTTTTTTTAGACGATTGCGTGTGAATATTTTCAATAAAATCTTTTAGAATTGTATATGGGGATAGTTTTTTCATATAAATTTCTTAAAATGATCCCTCATTTCTAGGAATTCTAACTTTTTGGGGTGAGACAGCACTTTTCATACCCACCATTCATAATCGAGTATATTTGTATCTGCTCTGATTATTTTTAAAATGAAAGAAAAATATTATTTAAATATTCGCCAATTTTATTTAAAGAAAAATAATATTTAAATATTCGCCAAAATGAAAGAAAAATATTATTTAAATATTCGCTGACTTTATTTCCGGTTTATTTGTATTATTTTTAGTTTTCCAAATAAATTTGACTTTAAAGTATATGTGTTCTGATATTATTATCTTTTCTGTTCTTGATTGATGAAGGTGAAATCCTTTAAGATTGAAGGTTTAAAAAATAAATGTTTCCCCAATCCAGAATACCTCTTTTTATGGGCAAAAACCGACCTTTTCCATCGTAGGAAATATATTTGTTATCACAGGTGGAAAACGGTATGTTATTAATATTTTCACCAAAACTTAAAAAAGGTTGTTCACGCTGACAATTAAATGGAAGAATAAACATTGAAAAAAAATAGTAAAAAATAAGCAAAATCATGAGCCAATAAGTAGGAACAACACAGTCATTTGGTAAAGTGTAGAATAGTTAACATTCGAGAAATTGTAAACAATAACAAAAATCAATAAATACCTGATACCAAATGCAGTAAAATCCAAGTATCTTTTATAGGTGCTGAAACTGTGTTGAAGTTCTTTTTACTTCATTTCTGTCATTAATCAGTGTCTTTACAACAATTAACTGGTTGTTTGTCGCTGACCATTGTGGACTTCATTCTTGAAAAATGGTACAAAATGATCTATGACTACCACTAACTCTAAATTTTGGGAGTGCAACTCGAACTTAGGGTTAGCAGTAGAATAAGTCATTTGTTTCTAATTTGGGAGAAATTAAGCCTTCTTGCCCATTAAGCGATAATCGGCCGTTTGTTTAGTTTTTTTTGTTTTTTTTAATCGATGTGTAAAATCAAGTTTGAACAAAATATTTGTAATTAAAAATAATCTTTGATTTAGCACGTTAAACTATATAGCTTGGTAGATAATTAAATTCTACTGTATCATTTTTTCTTGCTGTTGTTTCTTTTTTTTACAATTTTCGGCAGTAAAGTTTTCTGCACTTTAACTAAGTGAATAATTAATTCTAAATTAAAGATGGATGCTTGGATCGTATTTTAAACTACAGCGGCTGAAAGCCCCCCCCCCCATTTCTACTTTGAAAAATCGATTTTTTTTAGCAAGTTTAAGAATGGTTAGGCAAAAAGAAAAGGTGTAAAACAAAACAAAAAGTCAGTAAATAATTGTTATCAAAGGCAGTAAATGATACTTTTCTGCCTACATGAATGCGTTTAGTTTATGTGATGAAGGATTTAGTAGGCGCTTTTCTTTATTTTATAATCTGAAAATGCAGGTATGTGGGTGGCAAACATCTCCAGGGTTTCTAGAAAAAAACTGATAGCCGCTAGATCGAAATTTTCCTCGCTAAGTTAACCGCTAAATTGGCAACACTGTCCCTAGCCTTAACATTTTTTTTTAAATACAAAATAGCAGCGAGGGGAAAAAGGGAAAAAATTAGAAGCAGAACTAAAATTTAAAAAAAAAAGAGGAAAAATATGCATTTAGTCGTCGAAGCCGTGTTAATGTCGACCGGTTACGTACGGGCGTCTGCGATAAAAAGTAGGTCATATCAAAGGTTTAATAAGAAACAGATTTATTTAAGAAAGAAAACATGGAATCCTACCATACAGAAATGGAAAGAAACTCAGTCCGTGTATTTATTTGTAAATAATATTTTTTAAAAATGTAAAATAATACGGAAAGTATAAAAAAAAGTAAATAAACCCAGAAAACACAGGAAAGGAGAGCATAAAAAAAACAAATGAAGGGATTTTTTTTACATTTCGATAATTTAAAGGAAAAACAAATGTATGGAAAAAAAACAAATAAAACTGTTGGATTACGATAGTTAGCTAAAATGTAATTATATATCTCTATCGGTAATCGAGGACAGTAAGTTGGCAAGTTTTCGTTAAGTAAACGGAATTGTTTCATTCCATTAATCCATGAATAGGTGAATGGCTCGTATCAGCTAATTAGAATGAGAGGAACAAGTACGAGAAGGCGTTATCGTTTTTAGTTTAGAAGAACGTTAGTATTTTTAGTATAGAAGAACGTTAGTATTTTTAGTATAGAAGAACGGAATATGTTTGCCAGTGTTCTCAGATTTAACTATCTATAGTGAATAGATCAGTTACGTAGGAAGGGCTCTGAATTTAAGTACTGTGAGTAAAAATACGCGGTGTAAGAGGGGAACGGTGGGAATACTTGACGAATAGGGAGGAAAATGTGAACTACTTCCTCCGTAGGTTATGGCGATGATGATGGCGTTCCTAGGATAATGTTTTAATATTACGAATTAATGCGTCTAAAATGTCGTTCTATAGTTAAATAAGATAATGGCTAATAGTTTAAACATAAATTTGTATGTGCCATCTGCTGTTGTAAACCTACGTTATTTTGGTCCAGAGAGGAAAAATCTCTCTCTTTTATTATATATTATATATAGGGATATCACAGAAATTTAGATGAACATGGTACCTCAAGCTTCAAGCCGAAAGAATGGTCCTATTATTGTTTGTTTTGGGGTTTTTTGTTTGTTTTTCTTAGTAGATAATTCATGAGGGTGAGACCCCAGAAAAAAATATTTTAAAAAACACTGGGTAAGAAAATTAGGGGTCTTGAATCAAATTGAAACAGGCTGTCAATTGCATTCTAGGGAAAATTTTATTCTGTTCAAATATTTTATTTTTCTCATATTGTTCCAGTAAATATTTGGTGTGAGATATACTGTGAAAACCCATCAATAGCATCAGAGCATCAGAATATATGATTCATTGCGTTTGACTATACTTAAATAATTATTTTTAGAATATAATTTTTAGATCATCTTTACTCAACTTAAAAATTGTCTTCAATAATGCAGACAAAATATCTTATTTGACTTATTTATACAAATCTTATTATATAATCCAGGAAGCGTGCTCACGTATATCAGCGGCAGGTATTTTATCAGCATGTATATTTTCAATTAATTCGATTCAAGAAAAACATCTTTTTTTTTCAATTATATTTCCCAGGCTCTTTTGAGATTTTTTTCTGGAGGATCCCATCAAATATTTTTAATTTATCCCAGAAAACAGCCGACGTCCTAATAAGCGACCCCACAAATTAAAAGATGAAAGTGTCTTATAATTTCTATCTCTACATCTACTCTTATATGAAATTCACTTTGTGTGTGTGTGTGCGTGCGTGCGTGTGTGTGGGTGTGGGTGTGTGTGTAGGTTCTGTAGCGCTGAGCCTATTTTTTGCAAATTTTACTAATCGTTTTAATTACAATATTTTTAAAACAATTATGTTTTCTTTTCAGAACGTTGAATACAAGATAGAAAAAAGGGCAAATTCGCATGATATTCTCATTTCAATTCAAGCTAGGCCCAAAAGCTACTGGAAAAGCGCATGATATCAATAAAGCGTTTCACCCAGTAACTACTACTGAACGCACAGCGCAATAGTGGTTTAAGACATTTCGTCGCTGCGGCGGGAGTCTTGAAGATCATGAGCATACTGGTTGGCATTATAACGATCTATTCAGAGCTTTAGTCGAAGTCTTTCCACGAACAACTGTTCGAGAAGTTGCTTTTGAGTTAGTCGTAACGTATACGACGATTTCAAACCATTTGAGAGAGATTGGAAAAACAAAAAGAACTTGATAAATGGGGGTCTCACGAATTGAACGACAGCAAAAAGAAACGCCGTTAGGAAGTATAATCTTTCGTTTTTTTTACGCAACAAGAATTCTTTCCTTATAGGTTCCGAAACGACTGAGCTTATCTTTTGCAAATTTCACACAAAGCTAATCTATTTGTTTGGCAGTGTTCTTAGATGGTACAAATTTATCCGATAAGTATCGAAAATCGAAAATAAAATTCGATCTTACAGATAAAAAAGAAGAATTTTAACAGAGGAATATTTTACGTTACACCAGCCAAGAGTTATAATAAAATCTTAGCAAATCATTTCTCCTTAAAAACAATTATATTTATTGTCATCAGGAGATGTAACTCAGTCGTAGAGCATTCGACTACAGATCGAATGATCCCTTGTTCAAGCCAGGGTATACCTCATCGTTTTATTTTAATTTTTTCTTATTAATGAGTTCAATTTACGACAAAAGAAGAGGTACCATTAAAAATCGCCGCAACTCATTTCTTTGTTAGCACATTTTAAAACTAAACATTAATCAGAAATGACTTTTCCAGGGCATTCAGCAAGCCCAAATATCAGCTAACATGATATTGTAAACAAACACGAGCGGAATTTGATGAACGATATTATCATTATCAGTATTATTGTTTATTTTTTTTATTATTATTTATTCTTATTTTTTTATTATTATTTATTCTTATTTTTTTATTTATTTATTATTTATTTATTTATTTATTAATTTTTTTATTTATTTATTTTTTTTTTTTATTTATTATTTATTTATTTATTTATTTTTTATTTATTTATTATTTATTTATTAATTTTTTTATTTATTTACTATTTATTTATTTATTTTATTTATTATTTATTTATTTTTTTAAATTTATTTATTATTTATTTATTTTTTTTATTTATTTATTTATTATTTATTTATTTATTTATTTTGCAAACTAGTCCACTGGGAAAAATATTCCTCGTAATATATAATACTCAATGGAGAATTGATTTTATAATTATGCATACATAATCTGCATGAATTAAAATATTATATTTAAACGTATTGTACGACCGGGCAACGCCGGACGACTAGCTACTGAAAACTAAAAATGCATACATTTTATAGAAGGTAATACAATGCAAAAGTGTAATGGATATACACGGTAGCAAATTAAGGTATTGTTATAACCCTGTTAAGGGCTGCAAAGAAAAACAGAAAGCCAAAATAATATAACATGTATTGCAAAGCATACAATAGGTGGGTTGTTCGTCGTAGCCAGCGAACGACCTAGGTTGGTCCACCGGATATCGTCCGACACCTTACGGCTTAGTGTTCCGGTATTGATTGAGATTTGAATGGTCCATTAGTAGGTAATATAGCTTAGTTCCGCCACAACACCCCGTCTCCCAAGCTGATAACTCCGGACGGTGTATCAGTATTTTTTTCTTCTTTGGACATGAATAGCTCGGTGATTTTCCTTTTCCTGCCCGAACCTCGTGATACTTGTGTGATTTGGGGAGGCTCAATATCAAAGGTGTTGCAGATGATTTAAACAGCCTCTACTTCTTGGAGGATTCATTGTTTAGGGCGATTTATTTTCTTTTTGACCTGCAAGAAAACGTTTTATTGCCATTTTCTCATGTATTAATCGCAAGAATTTAATAAAACAATTGATTACTTGCGTGGGTAGACTCCGCCACGAGTAGTTAAGGGTCAATAAACCTCACCTGTTGCCCCGCTCGTAATAATCCATCAGACAAGGGACGATATTGTCCCAGAGGGTCCCACTTATGTTATTAACCCGGGTGGCTGGTTACCTTTAATGCATCCAAAACCAAACTCCTATCCTTACATCATCAACGCTCTGATCCCCAGCTGGCATCAATTGTGATGGATGGCTCTCGTCTGGGAGAAGCCCCGTGTTTTGACAAGCTTCTGGGTTTGACCTTTACTCCTGATCTGAAATGGAACACGTACATCAAGTCTGTTGCCAAGGTCGCTGGAAAGATGGTGGGATCCTTCTACCGCTCCAGAAGATATCTCACTACTGGTGCAATTCTCTATCTATATAAAAGCAAATACGTCCAAGGACGGAATACTGTTGCCATATCTGGGCAGGAGCTGCCAAAAACAGCCTATCATGCCTTGACAGAGTACAAAATAGACTTCGTGGCTTAGTGGGGGATGCCCTTTTCTCTACCCTGCAACCTCTCTCCCACAGAAGAGACGTTGCGAGCCTATCCTTGTTTTATCGTTATTTTCATGGCGTGCTCGTCTGAACTCCAATCTCTGGTCCCCTCCTCGCCAATCTTTCACGAAAAACACCCATCTAGCTGAATCCACTGTGAAAAATTTCCCCCACTCTATATCTGTGCCTAAATCAAAACGCGGATTCCATGAACAAAGCTTCTTTCTTAGAACTGCACGCCTGTGGAACTCTGTTCCGTCTGCCTGCTTCCCACCGGACTACAACTTGGATGTCTTCAAGTCCAATGTTAACAAATTCCTAATGACCCATGAACCGCCCCCTTAATTAAGCACTTCATCAAATCTCTACACTAACGTAATGTACTTGCAATAACCCTTATCCCTGAGTGGCTTCCGGGCCTTGATAAGTGGTGATCACTGTGTAAAAAAAAAAAAAAAAAAAAAACGGTCTGGCAGTTCTTCCATATTGTGGAAAAACAGTTTCAGTGCTATTATTTTGTTACACGTAATATATATGAGTGACACTAACTCTCGATAAATAATGTTCCAATACTGGAAAAAATAGAATTGCGACTGTAGCTGAAGTTTTCATATATGGTTTAAAATCGCCTGCATTCGCATAAACATTTATGACTGGGCCGGTTGGCGAGCGTGTCATTAATTTAGGACTAGCGATAGAGTACCCCTGTCTGATTTTGGTTTCTTGATTAGGGGAGAGCTACTTTTGTTCGGTCTACAACAGTATCGGTTTGTTTGCGCTTTCTGCTTTGCTTTTCGTGGCCTAGAACAATAAAAAATTTCTTTTAATTTGTTTTTCAATGCATAGATGTCTGTTCTAATCTTTATTTTCGTTTTACAAAAATTATTGATTTGCTGGTTCCATAATTTCAATTCAGAAATCCAGTCCGACCCGAGTAGGTTACTGGTATTCCTTAATATATAAGCTTTTAATTTTTTTCGTCTTTCCTAAAAATTCACGTCTTTCGCTAAAAATTCACCTTCGAAGTTCATTTGCGTACGGTTAACGACCTTTGCTGTTGTGTGTGTTCTCAGCGTTGTGGGTTTATTCAATTTCTTCCAGGTATTTAAATTTACTATCGAAATTCATGAACCCGACCAAATTCCAGTTTTATTTCTTTATCATAAATTTTTAGTCACATATTTTTGCAACCCTTGTTCCTTGTTTTCAGTCTCCGCCAAAATCACTCGGGTTTTGTATTTAAGTTTATTTTTACAATGAGTACCTTTGTGTCCTCCTTTTTTCTTTTCTTTTTTTTGTAGATATTAAACATTTTCTTGATAAATATGGACAGTCTTTAACCCAACGCAAATTACCACATCGATTACACGGAAACGGGTTATTTCTTTCTTCAAATTCTTTCTAAGCTATATGTCAATATGTGTGAACTTTTTACCTAACTTGTGTTTTATATTTTACGTGTTTTTTAAATTGACTTCTGCCTTTTTATATGCACGGCTCCAGCTTCAATATGCACCGAGTCTTTTTAATAATCTTTACTTTCTGGCAGTCTTCCATTAGCTTTTTTAAGGTTAGGTTTGGTTCATTTTCTAATTTTGTTAGGACACGCCTCCTAATCTCCGTATTTCGACCAGAAATCAGTCCTTGCGCAAATATTTTACATTTAAAATTATCTGCACTGAAGTCTGGACGTTTGTATTCGTCGCAATGTGCATTTACCATGGCTGCGTACATTGCGAAATCATCTTTGTTATTCTTCTGCAAATTCAGACATGACCAACGCTTATGGAATAAGAACACTTTCGGGCTTAATTGATCTATAAGAAATTCCACTGTCTCGGCGAAAGATAATTCCGATGTTTTATGTGGTAAAATAAAAACAAACAAACTTGTTATGCTCAACCGCCTCTAGTTTCCGTAAAAGTGAACTTTTTTCTGGTCCGACCAATGTTTGCAGTCAATACTAAAAAAAATCTTCATACTGACGAACATAAGCTTCAAATGATTTACCTTCTCCAGGCCTATAGTATCAATTGTTTATCATATTCCATATCGAGTCTTGTAAAAATGCGATATTATTATCGGTGGGCGCATTATTTTATAACTTCTTATGCTCTTTCATGCGCTGTTGTTGTTGTCGTTGTTGTTGTTGTTGTTATTGTTGTTGTTGTTGTTGTTGTTGTTGTTGTTGTTGTTGTTGTTTTTGTTGTTGTTTTTCATCTGGGTGTTTCTGGTGTTCAAATAATTGTTTATGTTGTTTCTGTTTAATTTGTAATAATTGTGCCAATATACTTTGTAAGGCGTCCATTTTTGTATAATAGGTAACATACAGAATTTACAGAAATTAGTAAAACTGTGTTCAAGTTAACCAAATTTTAGTATTTTTAGACAATTGGGGAAAAGGGAACAGTAATGTGTTTCTTTCAATAACTTTGCAAATGAACGTTGACTATAGTTTTAAATTCCAAAATATAGATTAGCGAGAAATATTCCATATTCCTTCAAAGCTAATGCCTTTTCATAGCACAAAAAATGTTGACCGAAGGGGAAAAAAACGAGAACCGTATCTATTTTTCAGTAAACCAAAAAAGTTCACTGACACATTTATTTAATGACGTGAGAAAAAAAAAACACGAATAATTCGTATTTCTTTTGCTTTTGAATTTACAGCCGCGCCCAGATGTCGTGACAGTGTCGAACAAAGAGAAGAAAAAATATTAAAATATTCTTACTTTCCACGAGATTAAATTATTATATAACAATTTTATTTGCATCAGACTGGTTTGATGGCAGTTTCATGCTTTATATTTCGGGAGCATATCCCGTCATCAGATGTGCGGTGATTAACTTTAACTTAAACGGAAGTTGCTAGTAAGCTCTGTTCAGCAGAAAATTTAATTAATATTGCGTATGGTGTTGCACTAATATCGTGTGTAATATTACGTATGGTGTTGCACTAATATCGTGTGGAATATTGCGTATGGTGTTGCACTAACATCGTGTGGAATATTACGTATGGTGTTGCACTAATATCGTGTGGAATATTACGTATGGTGTTGCACTAATATCGTGTGGAATATTGCTTATGGTGTTGCACTAACATCGTGTGGAATATTGCGTATGGTGTTGCACTAATATCGTGTGGAATATTACGTAAGGTGTTGCACTAATATCGTGTGGAATATTACTATGGTGTTGCACTAATATCGTGTGGAATATTGCGTATGGTGTTGCACTAATATCGTGTGTAATATTACGTATGGTGTTGCACTAATATCGTGTGGAATATTGCGTATGGTGTTGCACTAACATCGTGTGGAATATGGGGTATAGTTTGCATTAATATCGTGTGGAATATTACGTATGATGTTGCACTAATATCGTGTGTAATATTACGTATGGTGTTGCACTAATATCGTGTGGAATATTGCGTATGGTGTTGCACTAATATCGTGTGTAATATTTCGTATGGTGTTGCACTAATATCGTGTGGAATATTGCGTATGGTGTTGCACTAATAACGTGTGGAATATTACGTATGATGTTGCACTAACATCGTGTGGAATATTGCGTATGGTGTTGTACTAATATCGTGTGTAATATTACGTATGATGTTGCACTAACATCGTGTGGAATATTGCGTACGGTGTTGCACTAATATCGTGTGGAATATTGCGTATGGTGTTGCACTAATATCGTGTGGAATATTACCTATCGTATTGAACTAGTATCGTATGTAATATTACTATGGTCTTGAACTAATATCGTATGGAATATTGCGTACGGTATTGCACTAATATCGTGTGTAGTATTGCGTATGTTGTTGCACTAATATCGTGTGAAATATTACTATGGTGTTGCACTAATATCGTGTGTAATATTGCGTATGGTGTTGCACTAATATCGTGTGTAATATTGCGTATGGTGTTGCACTAATATCGTGTGAAATATTACGTATGGTGTTGCACTCATATCGTGTGTTATATTGCGTATCGTGTTGCACTAATATCGTGTGGAATATTACGTATGGTGTTGCACTAATATCGTGTGTAATGTTGCGTATGGTGTTGCACTAATATCCTGTGTAATATTACGTATGGTGTTGCACTAATATCGTGTGGAATATTGCGTATGATGTTGCACTAACATCGTGTGGAATATTGCGTATGGTGTTGCACTAATATCGTGTGGAATATTACGTATGGTGTTGCACTAATATCGTGTGGAATATTGCGTATGGTGTCGCACTAATATCGTGTGTAATATTACGTATGGTGTTGCACTAATATCGTGTGGAATATTGCGTATGGTGTTGCACTAACATCGTGTGGAATATTGCGTATGGTGTTGCACTAACATCGTGTGGAATATTGCGTATGGTGTTGCACTAATATCGTGTGGAATATTACGTATGGTGTTGCACTAATATCGTGTGTAATATTACGTATGGTGTTGCACTAATATCGTGTGGAATATTGCGTATGGTGTTGCACTAATATCGTGTGGAATATTGCGTATGGTGTTGCACTAACATCGTGTGGAATATTGCGTATGGTGTTGCACTAATATCGTGTGGAATATTACGTATGGTGTTGCACTAATATCGTGTATAATATTACGTATGGTGTTGCACTAATATCGTGTGGAATATTGCGTATGGTGTTGCACTAATATCGTGTGTAATATTACGTATGGTGTTGCACTAATATCGTGTGGAATATTGCGTATGGTGTTGCACTAACATCGTGTGGAATATTGCGTATGGTGTTGCACTAATATCGTGTGGAATATTACGTATGGTGTTGCACTAATATCGTGTGTAATATTGCGTATGGTGTTGCACTAATATCGTGTGTAATATTACGTATGGTGTTGCACTAATATCGTGTGGAATATTGCGTATGGTGTTGCACTAACATCGTGTGGAATATTGCGTATGGTGTTGCACTAATATCGTGTGGAATATTACGTATGGTGTTGCACTAATATCGTGTGGAATATTGCGTATGGTGTTGCACTAACATCGTCTGTAATATTGCGTATGGTGTTGCACTAATATCGTGTGGAATATTACGTATAGTGTTGCACTAATATCGTGTGGAATATTGCGTATGGTGTTGCACTAATATCGTGTGTAATATTACGTATGGTGTTGCACTAATATCGTGTGGAATATTGCGTATGGTGTTGCACTAACATCGTGTTGAATATTACGTATGGTGTTGCACTAATATCGTGTGGAATATTACGTATGGTGTTGCACTAATATCGTGTGGAATATTGCGTATAGTGTTGCACTAACATCGTGTGGAATATTGCGTATGGTGTTGCACTAATATCGTGTGGAATATTACGTAAGGTGTTGCACTAATATCGTGTGGAATATTACTATGGTGTTGCACTAATATCGTGTGGAATATTGCGTATGGTGTTGCACTAATATCGTGTGTAATATTACGTATGGTGTTGCACTAATATCGTGTGTAATATTGCGTATGGTGTTGCACTAACATCGTGTGGAATATTGCGTATGGTGTTCCATTAATATCGTGTGGAATATTACGTATGATGTTGCACTAATATCGTGTGTAATATTACGTATGGTGTTGCACTAATATCGTGTGGAATATTGCGTATGGTGTTGCACTAATATCGTGTGTAATATTACGTATGGTGTTGCACTAATATCGTGTGGAATATTACGTATGGTGTTGCACTAACATCGTGTGGAATATTGCGTATGGTGTTGCATTAATATCGTGTGGAATATTACGTATGGTGTTGCACTAATATCGTGTGTAATATTACGTATGGTGTTGCACTAATATCATGTGGAATATTGCGTATGGTGTTGCACTAATATCGTCTGTAATATTACGTATGGTGTTGCACTAATATCGTGTGGAATATTGCGTATGGTGTTGCACTAATATCGTGTGTAATATTACGTATGATGTTGCACTAACATCGTGTGGAATATTGCGTATGTTGTTGCACTAATATCGTGTGTAATATTACGTATGATGTTGCACTAACATCGTGTGGAATATTGCGTATGGTGTTGCACTAATATCGTGTGGAATATTGCGTATGGTGTTGCACTAATATCGTGTGGAATATTACCTATAGTATTGCACTAGTATCGTATGTAATATTACTATGGTGTTGCACTAATATCGTATGGAATATTGCGTACGGTATTGCACTAATATCGTGTGTAATATTGCGTATGGTGTTGCACTAATATCGTGTGTAATATTACTATGGTGTTGCACTAATATCGTGTGTAATATTGCGTATGGTGTTGCACTAATATCGTGTGGAATATTGCGTATGGTGTTGCACTAATATCGTGTGTAATATTACGTATGGTGTTGCACTAATATCGTGTGTTATATTGCATATGGTGTTGCACTAACATCATGTGGAATTTTGCGTATGGTGTTGCACTAATATCGTGTGGAATATTACGTATGGTGTTGAACTAATATCCTGTGGAATATTACGTATGGTATTGCACTAATATCGTGTGGAATATTGCGTATGGTGTTGCACTAATATCGTGTGTAATATTGCATATGGTGTTGCTCTAATATCGTGTGGAATATTGCGTATGGTGTTGCACTAATATCGTGTGGAATATTGCATACGGTATTGCACTAATATCATGTGTAATATTGCGTATGGTGTTGCACTAATATCGTGTGTAATATTACTATGGTGTTGCACTCATATCGTGTGTAATATTGCGTATGGTGTTGCAATAATATCGTGTGTAATATTGCGTATGGTGTTGCACTAATATCGTGTGTAATATTACTATGGTGTTGCACTCATATCGTGTGTTATATTGCGTATGGTGTTGCACTAATATCCTGTGTAATATTGCGTATGGTGTTGCACTAATATCCTGTGTAATATTACGTATGGTGTTGCACTAGTATCGTGTGTAATATTACTATGGTGTTGCACTAATATCGTGTGGAATATTGCGTACGGTATTGCACTAATATCGTGTGTAATATTGCGTATGGTGTTGCACTAATATCGTGTGTAATATTACTATGGTGTTGCACTCATATCGTGTGTAATATTGCGTATGGTGTTGCACTAATATCGTGTGTAGTATTGCGTATGGTGTTGCACTAATATCGTGTGGAATATTACTATGGCGTTGCACTAATATCGTGTGTTATAATTCGTATGGTGTTGCACTAATATCGTGTGTAATATTGCGTATTTTGTTGCACTAATATCGTGTGTAATATTGCGTATGGTGTTGCACTAATATCGTGTGTAATATTGCGTATGGTGTTGCACTAATATCGTGTGGAATATTGCGTATTGTGTTGCACTAATATCGTGTGTAATATTGCGTATGGTGTTGCACTAATATCGTGTGGAATATTGCGTATGGTGTTGCACTAATATCGTGTGTAATATTGCGTATGGTGTTGCACTAATATCGTGTGGAATATTGCGTATGGTGTTGCACTAGTATCGTATGGAATATTGCGTATGGTGTTGCACTAATATCGTGTGGAATATTGCGTATGGTGTTGCACTAATATCGTGTGGAATATTGCGTATGGTGTTGCACTAATATCGTGTGGAATATTGCGTATGGTGTTGCACTAATATCGTGTGGAATATTGCGTATGGTGTTGCACTAATATCGTGTGGAATATTGCGTATGGTGTTGCACTAATATCGTGTGGAATATTACGTATGGTGTTGCACTAATATCGTGTGGAATATTGCGTATTGTGTTGCACTAATATCGTGTGGAATATTGCGTATTGTGTTGCACTAATATCCTGTGTTATATTTCGTATGGTGTTGCACTAATATCGTGTGTAATATTGCGTATGGTGTTGCACTAATTACTTCTGTAATATTGCGCATGGTGTTACACTAATATCGTGTGTTATATTGCGTATGGTGTTGCACTAATACCGTCTGTAATATTGCGTATGGTGCTGCACTAATATCTAACGATACTAATGAGTCATGATAAATATGAAACCTATATATATATTGATATTCAAAAATATTTATCATAAATAATTATATACAGCTTTGAACGATAAAATTCTCTCCTTAGAAAATGCCACATCATTCTATTTCCGTTTTCTTTTTTTCTTTTTTTTTTGCAGACGATCTACTAGTTATTTAAAAACGAAACGAGCCTTCTATCATGTCTGAAAGTGACACTATATATATATATATATATATATATATATATATGTATATATATATATGAGTGTGTGTGTGTGTGTGTGTGTGTGTGTTACGGTAACATTGTGTTCGAGTTTTTAGTATAGCTCGTGTTACCCTAAATTTGATGGATTTTATATCCCAGTATCTAATTTAGTAATGATTAAAAAGTGTGGTTAAAAAATATTTAAAAATAGTTTAATAAAATATTGACTAGGTATCCTGATGCTTTTAAATCATATCAAATCAACCAAAGTAGATTAATAGAAAATATACAAAACAACATGAGAAATGAATAATATATGTAAAAATTTATATATTTGAACAATATAGGATAATGTGTAAAAAATATATTCATATTATTTTTATACACTTTTATATATAAAATAAAATAAGCATCAAGTGCGCTTGAAAGCCTAATTACAACGCAATTTTACGAAATTTAACAAATATTTTATTTGTTTGAGATTTATAATTTAAATATATTTCAGAGTAAAACCCCATCCTCAGTATTTTGTTTGTTTCTTTTTGTCTTGTTGTAAAGTTGGAGAAAGAAAGTCAGTAGTAAAGATCCGCGCATTGTCTCTCAGCGGTTGTATTTTGAAATGTCAGGAACAGTGCTTTGACTACGCGAGATTAACGTCAGTGGTGTGGGTTCGTTATAGAAACGTTCAGTTAATTTGAATAAAATACGCATCAAGTGCGTTTGAAAGTCAAATTACAACGCAATGTTACGAAATTAAACAAATATTTTATTTGTTTGAAATTTATAATTTAAATATATTCCAGAGTCAAACTCCATGCTCTGTATTTTGTTTCTTTTTTTTTCTTCTCCTTTCTTGCCATGTTACAACATGGCAAAAAAGTTGGAGAAAGAAAATCGATAGTCAAGATTCACACATTGTCTCTCAAAGGTTGTATTTTGCAATGTCGGGAACAATGCGTTTGCTAAGCGAGATTAACGTCGGTGGTGTGAGTTCCGTTATTTTGATGCGTATTTTATTTTATTCAAAATTAAGTCGACGCTTTTATAACAGTGCTCACACGACTGACATTTATATGTATATATATACATATATATATATATATATATATATATATATATATACACACACATATATATATATATTAACTATTAATTATAGAGATGGTACAAGTAAATAAAAATGCAAATATATAAAAAAATAATACTAATGACAAAATAGGAATAATAAAAAAAAAACTAGATCCAGTATTAAAAATAATTTTGTTTATGTTTTTCAAGGAAGGTGTGTTTGATCAACACTACTGCGGAGCCATGATTTAATATATTGTTTTGTTTTAACATCACCAAAACAGTATTTCATGATAAACAACCGATGATCCCTTTAAGAACATTGGTACCATTGTTTGTTCATGTAGGCAAAACTATTCGGCGATACGGGAGATTAATTGACTTACTAATAAAATAATGTTCTAACGAAGGGCTTTTTTTTATAGTTTTAAAGGTTTTAAAGAAACTTTCAAGAATATATATATATATATATATATATATATATAGAGAGAGAGAGAGAGAGAGAGAGAGAGAGAGAAGATATATTTGGTAAAAAAAACTAGGATAAAGAGTGCTCAATACGTTAGTAGAGCTAAATATTTGTATATGTTTTTTTTTCAATTTTCCATTTTGTTTCCGGTTGATATTAAAAATAAACACACATACACACACGCACACACACACACACATACACACACACACACATATATATATATATATATATATATATATATATATATATATATATATATATATATATATATATATATATATATTAGCAAAATACGCCAATCTATTATGTAATAATTAATTTACCGAATGGAATATTTTTGCGCCACTTTTCCAAAGATTAGATCAACTACTTATCACATCTAGAATAGTTCTTTCAATTTTAATCAAGATTTGTAAAATTTTTGCCTTAAGCTAAGAGTCTCGAGACGACCTTTACATTCAGAGAATCAAATTTAATTATTGTCTAATAACTTTCGAACAAATAACATGTATATCGAAACTATTTTAATCTTAAAATGCCTACTAATAACTCAATGAAATACTGCACAGACACTAAAATGTCTGAAAGAAAGTGAAATATGGATGATTCAGGTGCAAGATGGTTAAATTTAGATTAAAAATCATTGTCTCAAGAGTATTCAATCTAAACTTATGACAGAAGTTATATTACAGCTTTAAAGACAAACAAGTAATTCCTCCCAGACATACTTCTTTCTCATCGGAATCAATAATTATAACTTAGCAAATAAAATATTGGTGCTTGTCGATAAACGGGCCAAAGAAAAAATGTTTTACAAGATATATCTGGAAAAAATCTTTATAACGTACGTACTTGTCACTGCATGAAGATGTTATATTCCAAAAATCACGTAAATCGATCAAGTAGTTTTTTTTTTTTTTCATTTAAGAAAATCAAATATTATCGCACGTTATATCGAAGATTTCCTTCACGCCATCTTGTTTGAGAGATAACGACAGTAACAACACCTGGCGGAAATATGGGGTCCACAAGGGCAGACCATCGACTATTTTTAGTTGTTTTTTTTTCTTAAATGTTGAAAACACGTTTTTTATAATACAAATAATAAATAATAAATTAACTTATTTAATAAACAATTAAATTGAATTCTTTTATTAAAGAGATTGCCGAAAATACTAGTTTGTCTTTTTTTCGTCTGTAAACAGACTTTAATATACATAATACAAATAAAAAAAATAATAAATTAACTTATTTAATAAAAAAATAAATTGACTTTTAATAAAGAGAATGTCGAAAACACTATTTTTTTTTCGTCTTAAAACAAACTTTAATAAGCGAACATGAAAACTAAGATGAAAATATACAAGATAAATCAATCAAGTATTTTTTTTTTTATTCCAAAAATGTTTCATTATAAAAAATAAAATTTTTAGACATTCTTTTCAGGAAAAGAAGTCGTTATTTTAATTATTTTTTATTTGTATTATAAAAAAAGTGTTTTCGACGTTTTGTTTTTCATGTTCACTTAATAAAGTCTATTTTGTAAGAAGAAACTGTTTCAGATATTCTTTATAGAAAAAGATGGTTATTTTTTATTTGTATTTAAAAAAAAGTGTTTTTCGACGGAATTTACATTACATAAAATAAATCCAAAGTAATTTATTTATTCAATTTAAATTAAATTTTTATACCTTACTTTGTAAAATTTGTAAAAGTGAACTTTGAAGATAAATAAATTTCAAATTGAATCTTGTACCTTTATTTTTAAAGCCTATAGTAAAAACATTTTGTTTAAAATTTTTATGCCTTGGGTGAAATGCTTTTCTAACTTGTAATATATATTCTTTAATTAGTATCCAAGGACGTATATGTTTTATCCTTACAAAATCTTTACTGTGAAGAGAACTGTCTAGTTGGACTCACGATTTGAACCTTTGGTGCGCAAAACTGTTGCAGCCGGTATTGCTTTCATGTTAAATTGAAATATGATTTTCATAAATATTATGCCCGGCATTCGCAAAAAAAGACGATGGCCAAAACATTTTAGATAAAGAATTATTTTTGTTTTATGATAGAAAGAAATAGCCATTAAAATCATGAACAATGAAAGAACCAATGAAAGGAAAAAGGATTGGGTTTTACAACGAATGAACGGATTCTTTTTATTTAACGAATGCAATAAAAAAGAAAAGGAAACAATTCAAAATAAACAGCGAATTGTGATATTTAAACGATGTATATATAAAACAAAGATGAATTATAAATAATAACGAATAAAAGTAAGAATGAAACGTGAATTATTCTGGTTTGAAAAAATAAAGTAGCAAAAAGAATAAATATTTGTCGCTTAAAAAGAAAGAGCTGCATAAAGTTACAAAAACAGACCAAATTGAGTTGTTGTTTGAAAAAAAAATGGCGAATTATTTTAGATTCTAGAATGAAGCAGTTAAAGGAAGAAAGAAATATAGCTGGGAAAAAACATTACGAATGAGGATAGTTTCAAGGAACAAAAACAAAAGAAAAAACAAAGGCAAACGTAAAGTTTCATTAAAATAACCAACTGTAAATAACAAAGAGAAAAAAAAAAACAGCGCAACCGGAAATAAGAACGAAAAAAAAGGACTTAGTAAACGAACTGCTTAAGAATAAGTTTTGTTTATTTCCCCATTAACCGACTGATTGGTAGCATTTCACTCAAGTCACAAATAAATGCCACTTCAGACGATGAAATAAAAACAAGGCCGTATTTTGAATTGCAAAAACATTGCTTATCGAAGATAACAAATAATGAATTGCTGCCAAGAGAAATAAAATCGACATACTGTCTTCTTTTTCTATAGAATAAAGTAAACCCGGTCCATTTCCCGACTTTTCAGATAGATCCTTACATTGTGATTAGCCATTTTTTTTTAAATTATATTTTCAATATATTCTTTACAAAAGATTTATTTCTGTGGAAATATATTTTCTTATAATGTATACACATCATAATTTTAGAAGATCAATGTAATTGCAGAGCAATAAACTGTCAAGAATTGTAAATGTCAATTGAATTAAAGGAATAAATTATAAGATGGTCAACATCAAGTAATTTGGAATATAGTCTCGTCATTTATTCACTATATATATATGTATATATATATATACATATATATATAGTGAATAAATGACGAGACTATATTCCAAAGTACTTGATGTTGACCATCTTATAATTTATTACTTTAATTCACGTTTCTTATCGTTGAGCACTTTCTGTTGAATTAAAAGTCGGTCAATTTAGCTCTTATGCGTAGATCATCGTATAACGATTTGATCACTGTCTGCCTGACGTAATGAACATTTAAATTAAAATGTTTAAAATTCAACGCTATTTCACACGGTTAATAGTAGCCGAATGGATACGGCCTCCGCTAATCGAGCCAGAGATGTCTCGTGTCGCGGGGTTCGAATCGTTCGACTGGTAGTAATCGTGACACCCTGCACTGAAGAATCCCGAAAGGATGAAACACTAGTGTCTGTAGGTATTTAATTATTATAGTAAAAAAATAATTATATATATATATATATATATATATATATATATATATATATATATATATATATATATTGGCAGCAAGTCATTATTCAAGCACGTCTGATTGAATACGACAGAGTTATTCTTTTTTCTGGATATCTTTTCCATTCGCCGAGCGGTCTTTTTATTTCAGCTGGCATATGTATAAAATGGCGCCAAAAAGTTGTTGTTCAGCCATATTTTACTCAAGCGCTTTCTATTGGTGCATCCGATTATCATTAGGAGCGATTGTTGTTAATATTTATTTATGAAAAAAAAACTTAACATAAAGTGTGGCACGAGGCCGAAGAGGGGGTTGGGGATTAATATGAACTCAACTGACTCTGAATTAACTTAACTAGACTCTTTCACTATAATAGCAGATTCACTGCATGAAAATCCTAATTAAACCCGAAATAATAATATATATGCATGATGTGGGGAGTTGAGAAGTTTAACGGTTAACAGGCCAAACAACAGCAGGATTCTTTTTTAATAAATAAACATATTATTTTTTTTCAATTAAATTCGATATTTCAATCCATAACGCAATCTTCATTAAGAAATATAAGTTTTTTTTTCTTTTTTTTTCTTTTACGTACCATGTTGTTGGTGGTAATGCCTGGCACGTCTCTCAGATGTTTTGCCCGATTTATAGAAGGATGCTGATCTGGCGTTTATTGATAAAAGTCTACTGCGTTAAAAGCACTGTTATATAAAGCTTAACGATTTTAAGACCCTTACCAAAATATCTAAGAGAGACGTGCCAGGCATTACCACCAACAGAATAGTACATAAAAGAAGAAAAAAAAAGACGAAAGAACAATTTATATTTCTTGATGAAGATTCTGTAATAGATCGAAATATCGAATTTGATGTTAATTAAATAATCTGCTTGTTTATTAAATTAAAACAAACTAAACGAAAATTCCATTAACAAAGTTTAGTTCTTAGAACTGTTCGTCTGCAGGACACAATACTACGTGGCTGCTTCTTAGCTGACTATTACATGATCGTTTTCAAATCTAATGTAAATAAGTTCTTATTGATCTGTCCTCTTACATAATTAAAATTGATCTGTCTTGTTACATAATTAATTCCGCCATTACTGATCATCACGGTGTTATCTCACTGTCTACCTAACTCTTATTGACCATTATCCTACAATGACCTCCTGGCCTTGATAAGCAGTGAGTGAAGAAAAAAAGACGTGCAGTGTTAGGTGTACATGTTTTAGCGTATAGAACTATATGGAAGTGTTTTAGTCATAATGATGAGCAAGGCTTAGGAAGACACTTTCGACAGATAATGACCAAGTCAGAACATGAATTAAGAATACGCCATATTGCTTAAAATTTAATAGAAATGTTTATCACATAAAATCCACTATTCATGAGCATCTTATTAAATATTTCATATTAATGACATATATTTTTTACGTTTGTTGTGCTTTTAAAATTCGGCGCGAACTTTGCGAACATCCTGTAAGTAATCAAAGATCACGAATTGTTTCCGTGTTTTATGACGAGACAACGTAGAGAATTTATGCATAAATTTATCAGCTTCACAGTCTCAAATGCGTACGGATGTATATTTTAATAACAACGAACTAATCATTTAGTTGATATAAAAACACTGTCTTCATTTTGACAACCAGGCTTGTGATGGAAAGAGAGAGAGAGAGAAAGATGTGAAGAGGCGGGAGACTCATGCCTCTCTGTCGTCTCTCGTTTGTTTATATTGGCCGCATTATTTTGTTCCTTTGTTCTGCGTCTGACGTCAGCATCCCAATCAAATTCTGGGTCATATTTGCATCACAAGCCAGTTTTTTTGTTACGTTTGCCATTTCTGGGGACCGGGTACTTTCTGGTGTCATCCGACTCACAAAACTCGACACTGCCAGGGTCATTATCTAGCATCTCCTCATGAATAAACATAAGGGTTGATATGCCGTAAAATTAAAAAATATTTAGAAAAATTAAACTTAACCAAACTATCCAGAATACTTAATTTTTATTTTTTTTTCAATTTCCATTATTTGCACATTCGATCGTCTTTTTACGGAAGGTACCATATGTTGGTTGCAAAGAAAACAAATCCCGTAACAGACAGAAGAAAGAAAATACCTCTACAAGCTATTTAGAGACGATTTCTTTTAATGTTTTTCTTTTGTTCTTATTGTATTCATTTCTTGCCATAAAGGATATTTTCGGTATTTTTTTCTTCCTGAAGAACCGACTTCCGAAATGATTTCTGAATTACAGAGACATCCCATCACCCCTGATCCCTCCACTTTGCATCCGGAAACCTCGAAACCTCACCCACCCCCTATCAGATCGATTAACGAAGCCGTCCAGACGAACGGTTGGTCAGCAGATCAAGCCAAACAGACCGCCGACCAGCGGTACAAATGGCTTCCCGATTCAAGCATCAGCCTCGTCGTACACAGCGTCCTACTCCTCATCCCTCTCTGCCAAAATTCGCTTTTGATTCTGCCAAGAAGAAATTCCATCAAGTTCCGGCGAGTATCGATTTCTTCCGAAATGCCAATTTTCTATTTTCCGACAGAGGTTAAGATCTGTTGGTTGCAAAAGTTGGGATGTGGAGAAAGGGGCAAAAGAAATTAAATGTAAAGTAGAAAAATAAAACATATGATAACATAAATAAAATATTAAAACACAAATAAAACACATGATAACATAAATAAAATATTAAAAAACAAATAAAACATATGATAACATAAATAAAATATTAAAACACAAATAAAACACATGATAACATAAATAAAATATTAAAAAAAAAATAAAACATATGATAACATAAATAAAATATTAAAACACAAATAAAACATATGATAACATAAATAAAATATTAAAAAACAAATAAAACATATGATAACATAAATAAAATATTAAAACACAAATAAAACACATGATAACATAAAAAAAATATTAAAAAACAAATAAAACATATGATAACATAAATAAAATATTAAAATACAAATAAAACACATGATAACATAAATAAAATATTAAAAAACAAATAAAACATATGATAACATAAATAAAATATTAAAACACAAATAAAACATATGATAACATAAATAAAATATTAAAACACAAATAAAACATATGATAACATAAATAAAATATTAAAACACAAATAAAACACATGATAACATAAATGAAATATGAAAACATAAATAAAACATATGATAACATAAATAAAATATTAAAACACAAATAAAACATATCATAACATAAATAAAATATTAAAACACAAATAAAACACATGATAACATAAATGAAATATGAAAACATAAATAAAACATATGATAACATAAATAAAATATTAAAAAACAGATAAAACATATGATAACATAAATAAAATATGAAAACACAAATAAAACTAATGATTACATAAATGAAATATGAAAACACAAATAAAACATATGATAACATAAATAAAATATTAAAACATTAATAAAGCATATAATAACATTAATAAAATATTAAAACACAAATAAAACATATGATAACATAAATAAAATATTAAAACATAAATAAAACATAACATAAATAAAATATGAAAACATAAATAAAACATATGATAACATAAATGAAATATGATAACATAAATAAAATATGAAAACACAAATAAAACATACGATAACATAAATGAAATATTAAAACATAAATAAAATATTAAAACACAAATAAAACATATGATAACATAAATGAAATATTAAAACATAAATAAAACATATCATAACATAAATAAAATATGAAAACACAAATAAAACATACGATAACATAAATGAAATATGATACCATAAATAAAATATGAAAACACAAATAAAACATATGATAACATAAATAAAATATGAAAACATAAATAAAACATATCATAACATAAATAAAATATGAAAACACAAATAAAACATATGATAACATAAATGAAATATGATAACATAAATAAAATATTAAAACACAAATAAAACATATGATAACATAAATGAAATATGAAAACATAAATAAAACATATGATAACATAAATAAAATATGAAAACATAAATAAAAAATATAGTAACATAAATAAAATATGAAAACATAAATAAAGCATATCATAACATAAATAAAATATGAAAGCACAAATAAAACATATCATAACATAAATGAAATATGAAAACATAAATAAAACATATCATAACATAAATGAAATATGAAAACATAAATAAAGCATATCATAACATAAATAAAATATTAAAACACAAATAAAACATATGATAACATAAATGAAATATGAAAACATAAATAAAACATATGATAACATAAATAAAATATTAAAACACAAATAAAACATATGATAACATAAATGAAATATAAAAACACAAATAAAGCATATCATAACATAAATAAAATATGAAAGCACAAATAAAGCATATCATAACATAAATAAAATAGGAAAACATAAATAAAACATATCATAACATAAATGAAATATGAAAACATAAATAAAGCATATCATAACATAAATAAAATATTAAAACACAAATAAAACATATGATAAAATAAATGAAATATGAAAACATAAATAAAACATATCATAACATAAATGAAATATGAAAGCACAAATAAAACATATGATAACATAAATGAAATATGAAAACATAAATAAAACATATCATAACATAAATAAAATATGAAAGCACAAATAAAACATATGATAACATAAATAAAATATGAAAACATAAATAAAACATATGATAACATAAATGAAATATTAGAACATAAATAAAACATATGATAACATAAATGAAATATGAAAACACAAATAAAACATATGATAACATAAATAAAATATGAAAACATAAATAAAATATGAAAACATATATAAAATATTAAAACATAAATAAAACATATGATAACATAAATAAAATATTAAAACATAAATAAAAAATATAGTAACATAAATAAAATATGAAAACATAAATAAAACATATAACATAAATAAAATATGAAAACAATAACATATAATAGCATAACGAATAATCTTGTAATAAAAAACGAGCGTTTAGAAATCATTTCCGAAAACAAACAGCAACAAGACATAAGGTTTTGTAAATAAAAAGGGCTAAATGCATTTTAGCTAGAACTGCATAATAATAATAAGAATAATAATAATAATAATAATAATAATAATAATGTATGTGATTTTTCTAAAAGCACACACACACACACATATATATATATATATATATATATATATATATGAGGAAAAAAATTAAAACTGTAAGTTTAAATTTACAATCAAAATTTATTGTTCGACTGAATACTCCCCCCCCCCAAAAAAAAAACAATTTACAAAGTCTTTATTCCGCGGAGTTTCAAAGAATACTATTCTTGCTATTATTCTTATAAGAGGACAAAAAGACATCAGCAAGTTCTTTCTGTCCTCTCTTGATAAGAATAGCATTTTTTGAAACTCCGTGGAATAAGGACTTTGTAAATTGTTTTTTGGTTTATTCAGTCGAACAATAAATTTTGATTGTAAATTTCAACTTACAGTTTTAATTTTCTTTCTCTTATAATAAGCTCTACTCTCTCTTGTATATTAAGCTTTTATATCCGGTTCGGATAAAATTATATATATATATATATATATATATATATATATATATATATATATATATATATATATATATATATATATATATATATATATATATATATATTGGTAGTTATATTAGATTGAAGTTTACAATTTCATACATCATAAAGACTACGCCCTTTTGATTTCATTTCTTTTTTCCTTATATATATATATATATATATATATATATATATATATATATATATATATATATATATATGCTATCAGGATGCTCGGCGTTGCCTGGTCGTAAAATATGCATAAATATTATATTTTAATTAATACAGTAACTGAGACATGTGCATGAGAGTATTGTTCTTTTTTTTTCTAAACCGCTCACTTCTTTTGGGTAAAAAAAAACAAATACTTGAGCTGAGATCGAAACCAAGACCTAAAGACGATATGTCAAGTACGATAACCATTAGACCGGCGTTACATGATTCTTAAAAATTGTGTTCAAATTACTTATTCTTAACATATGTAATCTGTAAAGTTAACTCTTAACGCATGCAAATTCGTGAAACAGCAAACAGATAAAAAAAAAGTTTTCCACGTATCTGAATATCCTATATACTAAATTTCAAGCCTGTAGATAAAAAATTCGGTGAGTATATAGGTTGAGAAGTGTCCTCACACACATATTCTCACTTTTACACACACACACACACACACACACACATATATATATATATATATATATATATATATATATATATATATATATATATATATACAGAGAGAGAGAGAGAGAGGGAGGGGGACAATAAATGACAAAAAGTTATATTCCAAAATTCATATATATTGCTCTGTAATTACATTAAGCTTCTTAAATAAGGATTGATATATATTATAAGAAAATATATTTCTACAGAAATATATATATATATATATATATATATATATGATATATTTTTATGAGCACATAATTTTATTAAACAGTTAAACAGTTTATGTATCGCATTTACCGAACACTACAGAATGCTTTCCGTTATAGTCAACATGCCCGCCATATTCTACTATTTCCGAACAGAGATACAATTGCTTTTCTATTTCATTAAATTACTAACCACAAAATTTCTGTTATTAATCTTCGAGCAAACGCTTTCATTTTGTCAATAGCTTTTATTTCCATGTTGAGTTTATTAATTAAGATGGAGAGAAAATATGTGCGTCCGTATATTTTTCTGCAGTATTTTATTTTTGTCTTGATACTACTGCTAATAATTACCATATTACGACAACTACTACTACTACTACTACTACTAATAATAATAATAATAATAATAATAATAGCAGCAGCAGCGCGTGTGTTTTTTTTGTTTTTTTTTTGTGTCAGGCTTACGTCTTTTTCCTTCCGAGTGACTGTCGTGTAATTGTTATTCCCTTCTATTCCTTGTAATAAATAATTTTACCAAGAATTGTTCAGAAGTTTTGATTTCGGTTTCGATTATAGCTGACGGCACTCAAGTCATCTATTTTTTTATGAATAATTTTACAAAGAATGGTTCATAAGTTTTAATTTCGGTTTCGATTATAGCTGATGGCACTGAAGTCATCTATGTTTTTATAAATAATTTTACCAAGAATGGTTCAGAAGTTTTGATTTCGGTTTCGATTATAGTTAGCTGAAGAAAATAAAGTTATATATATATATATATATATATATATATATATATATATATATATATATATAGTAATTTATAAAATATATATGGCGATTAAGCTACACTGAATATTCTGCGTTTCATCCACTGTAGGATTCGTCAGGCTTATGCGCGAATTTTGTGGTTGCTTCTTGTTTTTATATATGTTGAGGATTTCTAGTTAGCCAATCAGCTTTCTAGTATCCACCGCGCCCCCTCCTATCAGCCAAATGGGTATGCATTTTATCGAACAAAGGATCCTTTTTTTATATATACATATAAACATACCTATGTGTACACACATACATGCACATATATACATATATATATATATATATATATATATACATATATGTGTGATCGTTTATGTATATTCATGTTTATTTAATTTATTTATTTGTTTGTTTTCTATTGTTATTGTTAGTTTTAAAGCTATTTTGTATCGCTATCCTAGAGTAAGTTTTATTTTGTGAACACAGTTGTTTGCTATTTCTTGTCTACAGTTTAATAGATTTTGAGATTCTTTAAAGTACAGGATAGCAAATTTTTCATGGAGGCATAATTTACATGGGTCATCTAAATGTCTGCACGTGGTAGCTTGCTCTACCTACGTATTGAGCACTTTTGAAGTAAATACTTAAAGTTTACGCATAAATCTATACTTTCGTATATTAAATTTATGTGAGTAAATGAAGTAGTTATATATATATATATATATATATATATATATATATATATATATATATATATATATATATATATATACGCACACATTTTTTTTTCTTTATAAGTTTTGGTTTTGGTTTCAATTCAAGCTGATCCACCTGTCACATGGATATATTGTGTTTTGTATTTTTGAAATCAACACCTTTATACGTACTAATCAGTAAAAAAAATTGACTTTATAAAAAGATATATGAGATTTTTTAACCTAAAATACCATATTTAAACGTATTTTACGTACGACCGAACTACGCCGGGCGTTCCTGCTAGCTGAGATAAATGCTTTTGAGTTTTACCAAAAGAGCTACAATAATATCAGGGCGTTTCCATTTACACTGAACAGCGACAGAATCCCAACATCAATAAATTACATATGCATGAGTCTCCTCATGTGGAATTTCCACAGGTCCCGCTAATAATAATAATAATAATAATAATAATAATAATAATAATAATAATAATAATAATTGATCTGGTTCTACATGTCTGGTTGGTCGTTTTTGTTTTACGGCATATCAACTCTTTCAGGTGATTTAATGTCGAATCCAGTGATTTTGAAGAAAAAGTTTTGATAGAATGTATATTATGTCGATTTCTATTTAACCCATAGTTGGGACCCTAACAGGTACTACCACTCCGGATCAGAGTAGACCTGAGAACAATGACAATTAAGGGGTGGCTCCGCACTCCCCAAAGCCCGCAAGCTGGGGCCTCGCCATCGGATATAGTTTAAGGTCATATCCAGGACCCAACATGTCTGGACTAAGGAATGTATTGATATATTTGGAATAGAGTCGAATATGCGAGATTTTTTGGAAATAAGTATGAACTACTGGAAAGTGTCATAACATCAAATGGAGAAGTCTATGTCAAAAACAGGATTTTTCAATAGGAGATCTTGTCACCATTGTTGTTTGTATTATGAATTATGAGTGGGGAAAAAGGGGTACCAAGTAAACCATTTATTATTTATGTACGACTTAAAGTTGTATGCAAAGAACATATACCAGTTAAATATGCTTGTAAGAACTGTTGCAATGTTCACTAATGGCATAAATATGGAATTTAGCATAAACAAATGTGGTGCCTTGAAATTGAAAAAGGAAAAATGGTTGAAAATAAAGGAATAAAACTTTGAATGGGGAAATGATAAAAGAGGATGGAGAAAAGGGATGCATCTAGGTAGTAATTGTAGAATTAGATAAAATAGAAGAAACTGAAATGAAGGAAATAATACGAAAAAAAAACAAGAGAAGACTACGGTTGGTTCTTAGGACAAGATTGAATGGGAGAAACAAAATATCCACAGTAAAGACATGCGCAGAAGCTATATTTCGATAGGTGCTATTCAATGGAAAGAAAATGAGCTGGCAGATATGGACAGGAAGACAAGAAAAACAATGACAATGAATGAAGCTCTTGACCCAAAGAATGATGCCGATAGGTAATATGTGAAAAGAAAAGAGGGAAGACAAGTACTAACAGATGCAGAAAGAGGGCAAGGACTTATAGGTGTAGAACGATGTGTAAAAGAAGAAGAAAATAATCTGAAAGTTTACGTCTCCAATTGTAAGGGAAAGCTTATAAAATTCGTGTCAAAATTTGAAAAATTGCAAGAGAGCGAACTAGTAAAAAGCAAGAAATTTAAGGCAATAAATAGACAAAAAATGAAAGACAAATGCATTGAAAAGAACATGCATGGCCAGTTTCAGTAGAGATCTACTCAAGGTTGTTATTTTTAATTTTTTTTACTTTGTTTTTCCCGGAGGGGCTTTTCGTATGTAAAGGATTTGTTTGTTTTATTTACTTGTAAAAATGTGTAAATTTGTGCCTGGTCATCATCGTCATCACCGTGGAAAAATGCATGACATTATTTAGAACTGTTTGAACTAATACGAAAGACAAGAAAAGCGTGTGTTTTTCCGGAGAGGCTTTCCGTATGTAAAGGATTTGTTTTATTTACTCGTAAAAAAGTGTAAATTTGTGCCTGGTCATCGTCGTCGTCGCCGTGGAAAAATGCATGACATTTGCTGGGACAAGAAAAGCGTTTTTTTTTTTCGGAGATTTTTTTGTGTGTATGTAAATGATTTGTTTATTTTATTTACTCGTAGAGGTGTATAAATTTGTGCCTTGTCACAGTCGGTAGCGCTGTGGAAAAATCTATGGCTTTTGTTGGGATTTCACTCTTTGAATTAATACGAAGGAAAGGAGGAGGAGGAATAATAATAATAATAATAATAATAATAATAATAATAATAATAATAATAATAATAATAATAATAATTTTTCATAATAACACGCCAAAAAATACCTAGCATTGTCGCTTTACATTTGTTTAACCAAACAAAAATTATTATTTTAACTTTTCTTACTTTCCATCTGAGTTTTTTGTTCATGTTTTGTATTGTTGTCATAGCCATCGTCGTAACAGTCACTCAACACTTAAAAATGTTTACTTATACACAATACAAACTGTTCTAAAATAATTACGACAGGTTTTAGTAACTATTATGGACTTTCAAATGATATTTTCACACACAAGCACAAGCGCATGCAGTTACATTTAAATTGAACATCATAGCACGATCCGCATTTTGCATAAGTACAAACATACATTTACACCGACGCAGCAGATCACGATTGATTAGAAACGAAAATAAAGTGTTCCATGCTTTTCTCGTGCTTGGAATAAAATACGATATTGATTATGACCATCTTCCCTAAAGGTGGGGGGTTACGACCAGTAGATGACAGTTGTTAAAGTAGCTATAGTCCGCCAAGGACCGCCAAGGACCGCCAAGGGCCGCCAAGGGCCGCCAAGGACCGCCAAGGGCCGCAGGTAAACGCTAATACTCGCAAGTAATCACCTTAAACAGCAGTTACCGCCTAAAAAGAGCAGTGATTTACTCGAAACAACAAGGCTCACTAACGCTCGCTTGTGCCATGTAGTGATAGTAGCCAACTTAAAAAAATAATGAGCAATATGGACGATGGTTCCCTCCACTCGATGACAGTACCTAACAAATGAAGACAGGCAATTTGCCGGCCAGTTCCCACCAGTGCCTGCCCGTGTCCACAGGTGACACTAACCATTTGAAAATCACTGTTAATCATCATCATAACTGCCAGTAATAAGCGGTGACCGACACTAGATAACGGTATCATACAATGAATTTCAGGGTTGTCAAATGAGGTTTGACACTGGTAATGATCGATAGTAGCAATAACCAAGCGCAAGTAACCGCCTAAAAACACGAATGACGACCATGAAAGAGGATTAAATCACGTAAATTTATATTCTATTTTAACTACTTAGTTTTTCTCGAATATTTAGTAAGTCCAGAATTAATTTTTGCATTTCGAACAAGAATGTTAACATTATTAGGGGCTTATTCTCCATTTAGACTGGTGCTATTATTTGGGAAGCGCAGATTATAGTATTTTGAACAATTTTTGTTACTTAAATTCGTGAAATGTGCTTTCTATATATTTTATGCGATTTATATTCATGTGAACTTAATTATGTGGGTTAGTTACTGCATTCAAAGATTTTTCTTAATAACTCGGATGTTTCTATAAGTGCAGTGTGTTATATGATGTCAATCCGCCCTTTGATGAAAATATAATCTCATCTTCTAAATTTTAAGGAATAGTTCTTAGTGCTCTTAAATTATTGGTACTACTAAAGTTTTCTACTGGCAAATTCTGTTCATTTGCTTAGTTGTTTTCGTACTTCATATCCATCCACCATGTAAACTATTTTGATGACGAAATATACAATAAGGCGAGATTATTCTTTCTTGTCATCATGTCCTGTCTCTTTGCTTGGATAAGTTTGTCTCCCAAAAGAATTATGTAATTTATGATTTCCCAGCCCTGTTTTCGGTTTGTGTGTAACATCTGACTGCATGTTTAAGATGCAGGTGTTTGCATAGTTCCTACCGACTTGCCTTTGATTGCTATGGTGTTAGTAATTGTATTTCCTTTCGGATAAGACATCGTATGTCATTTATTAATCTTTTTTTACATTATTTTTAGCTTTTGATCTTTTAACTTAATTTTTATAATTTTAAAGTTTCATTTCTTTAATTTATTTTTTAATTTGTCTAGTTTCTATATATACTTCCTTTAGATCCATATTCTATTTATTTTGTTATAGTCTTTTATAGAATCAGTATAATTCAAAATGGTTACAGTATTATGTTATATCAGTTAACTATCTATTAACATTTTACTTATAATAATACGAGGGTCGTTCGAAAAGTACAGCCTCCTATTTTTAATTCAAAAAGTTAAAGAAGCAACCAGCGATAAACGATACCTGTTGCATGGGCGTCTGGAGTGTGCTTTGTCATACAAAGGTAGTTCCAAAAGTAAAGTCTCCTATTTTTTAACACAAAAGTTTGAAGAGCAACGAAGGCGGGAGTGGTACTATTAAAACGAGCGACCTTTTTTATTCCAGAAAGTATTATCTACATATTCACCACCATCCTCGATGCATTGTTACCAAGAATTCAATGACGCATCTCTGCTTCTGACGTATGACAGGTGTTGTTTTCATAGAGTCTCACACCGTCAATATCTGAAATAGAGAGAGAAAACTTTCAGGTCTTGGATGCATACGTTCAGTTATAATAATACAATTTGCTATCTCTTCTGATCCATTCGGAAAGAATAAAAAAATAGGAGTCATTACTTTTAGAGTTCCATATTGTCCTTAAAGATGTCTTGAAGTTTTGCATTATAATCGGATTTATTGAAGACTAGCCTGGTTGCCCGGCGTTGCCCGGCGTTGCCCGGGTGGTTTGAGGTGTGTATTGAACAAAAAAAAAATTGTAGTCGGCAGACTGGCTCGAACCCGTGACGCGAAGGCGAAAAAGAAAGTGGATTAGTGTGTAAGAGTGTTGGTTGAGCAAAAAAAAAAAAAAAAAGAAAATTGCGAGCGCGCAAAAAAAAAGGAAATTTGTACATTTATGCCGAATTCTTTTTCAATGTTTCATATTGAATACAAGGGAGGTACTTTGCTTTATTATTCTTTACTTATTTTTTCGATTTTTCGTGTAATCTTTTCATATAGAAATCGAAATTATTAATAAAAGTTTCATAAGAATTACGAACGCTTTCGATTCGACTGCGAATCCTCTTTAGGTGGAATTGGTGAGGTGTAAGTAAACTGGAGTAAAAAATGAAAGGGAAAAAGGTGAAAAGTAAAATTCTCAATAAATTATAAAGAGCGAGTTACAAAAATGAAATCGATTAAAAGTCGGTTAAAAATTAAGTCGATTTAAATTGCATATATATATATATATATATATATATATATATATATATATATATATATATATATATATAGGGGGGATTAGAACAATCTGAAGGACAGAATTGTCTATCTCAATAAAAACAACGATCGTACAATTTATTGTTTTGTTTGTTTTTCCTTATGAAACCGATTTTTAATTTTTAATTATAAATTATTAATCATCTTACTCAATATTATATATATATATATATATATATATATATATATATATATATACACACGTTTTATTTTTTATTACCGTATCTTTCTGTTAAGTTACATTATTGTTTCAGCTACCCGGCCGTTTTTTTTGTTTTGGTTTTTTTTGTTTTTTTGCCGTCTGTAGCTTCCTCAGACTTTTACAGAAATGTTCGTTGTTATGGGATGAAAGAGTGAAACAGTGAACAGGGGAGGGGTGCGAGAAGAGCGGGGAAAAGAGGAAGGGAACAAGGGGGAAAGGTGGGAGGGGTGCTTGGTATGTCGGTAATGTTTTAGTTTTGGAGTTTAAGGAACTCGTGGGGGAGGGTCTAGCCACGCGCACGAGCACACACATGCGCATGTGTGTGCTCGCGCGCGTGGCCGCTAGCTAACCCTCTCCAAACAATTAACAACAAATAAAAACTAAATAAAAAAAACGAATAATGGCCCCCCGCCTCCGAACCTAAGCGAACACCCAACAGGTCAAGACATATTTATCAAGAAATCATCTCACCAACGAGACGCCAAAAACTTTAACATTAATACTCAAATTTTAAAGTAATCCCCTCCTCCAACCCCCACATATTCCCCTCCCCCGTCCATGTATCCCTATGCCCTCAGCCATACCAGAAATTAACTTCCCAGACCCTCCCCCATAAGTTCCTTAAACTCCAAAACTAAAACATTGCTGACATACCAAGCACCCCCTCCTAACTTTCCCCCCTTGTCCCCTTCCTCTTTTTCCCCGCTCTTCTCGCACTCCTCCCCTGTTCACTCTTTCACTCTTTCATCCCATAACAACGAACATTTCTGTAAAAGTCTGAGGAAGCTACAGACGGCCAAAAAACACGACTGGGTAGCTGAAACAATAATGTAACTTAACAGAAAGATACGGTAATAAAAAATAAAACGCATATTTGCTCTACAACGGTATTGAGCACGTTCTTCAGTTTTTATTAATTACCATTTCTACTATATATATATATATATATATATATATATATATATATATATATATATATATATATATATATATATATATATATATATATATATACAACATTTTTCACATTTTCAGGTTTTCAAATTTTCTCATTTTAATTCATAAAAAAAAAGTTTTCTAAAACTTGTGATTTATATTGCTTAAATTTTGCGCTTAAACCAAGCGACCACACACACGGATTTAAACAGTTACCGAGACAAAGCGTATTTTCTCTTCGGGAGGCTTCGACCTCTTATTACATCATTATGAAGAAGAAAAAAAACTTAGTCGGAATGACGTCTCCTTGATAAAGCCAGGTTAATAGCGCAAATTCGGACTTTAACAACAACAACAAAAAAAGTAAACAAAAATGATTTTATTATTTCATAACATTTTCAGGTTTTCAAAAAATGTTTTCATTGCTTATATATATTTATATTATTGTTGTTTTTGTTTTTGTTGTTTTTACACAGTGATTGCCGACTGAGCATAAACAATACTATTCCCTTGCGTCAGAGTGACAATAAGTCTCCCCAGATTTATAGTACTCTCCACCGCTTCTCGATAACAAAATATGCATTATCGGGACAGTCGTTTACCTTTATTTTACGCTAGCAACGACTGAGTCACTCTATACTATCAAACGTTCCAGTACTCTCTGAACCCTTTCCAGTTTAAATCTAATCAGTTCTCTTCTTCCTTTTTCATTTCATTATCCTTGACCCTTCACGCTTGAGCTGGTGCCACACCGAACATGTGTGTGTTGCTATTAATTGTGACGTCATAATTTCCCCCTTTATTTCAATTTATTCTAGTGGCTTTTTCAGGACTATATATAGTGCTCCGACAATCATTGGTATTATAGCGATTTGTTCTATGTTCCATATTCCTTTCAGTTTATGAAGTATTTTTTTTTCTTAACTTTTGCTGTGGTTTTATTTCTTGAACTGCTGCGGCAGCAAAACCTATTATTTTGTAGGTCTTATTTAATTGTTTATTTTTCTTTTTGTTACCAATTATAACGTTGTTTGTTTGTTTGTTTTTCTTTTTGTTACCAATTATAACGTTGTTTGTTTGTTTGTTTGTTTTTCTTTTTGTTAACAATTATAACGTCCGGTATTCTTGCTTGAATGCTTGCATCTTCATATCATGGATTTTCTGATTTACATTTTCGAATGCTTTCTCTAATATGTGTCTCGCCCATTTGCCTGAGTATTTGCATTCACTTATCATATGGTTTACCGTTTCGACTCTTTGTCCACGGCCTACATTTGCTGCTTTCGTGAGATTTGTCGATCTAAGCTTTGATATCGTTAGTTCTACTTTTGTTGTTTCGTGCGGCTGTTACTAGTTATTCAATTTATCTGTTTATGTATCCTTTCTATAACTGGATGTGAATCTAGGTGTTTCTGCAAGTCTCTTTTCTTGTCATTCGTCTATGTAGCAGTTTCTCTTCCGATTTTTCTTTTTCCCGTTTTATCTCTTGTCTCTCGGTTCATTTTTATGGTGTCTCTTGCTATGATGATAGCCTTCTTATGTTTTCTTTTATATATTTTTAATTTTGTGTGTGTGTGTGTGTGTGTGTGTGTGTGTGTGTGTGTGTGTGTGTGTGTGATTCACGCTATATTCTATACTAACCATTTCTTTTCTTCCGTCTTTCCTTTTCACGTATGGTCGGTTAGCATCTTGTTCCAGGCGTAATGCATTGTGTATGGTCATTTTTTTATTTTCCTAATGTTCTAGTCGAGATGCCTCAGTTTTTCTTTGGTCCAGTCCATAAACGGTCCAGATTATCTTACTACTGATACCAACAACTTGCTTATTCCTTTTATTACGTACCTGCTGTATAATTTACTAGCAGGGGAACCGGACGTTGCTCGGGATTGAATTAGAATTTAACGAATGTTTCATACTTTTAATACTTCGAAATCGATTCATTGCCTGCTCTTTATCTATACTCCTATATATATATATATATATATATATATATATATATATATAAGAGCGAATAGTTAAAAAAAACATGTTAAAAACACTTTCAAAAAGAATTAAAAACATATTTAATTTGAAAAGGAAACACTAAAAAAGTGGATAGGCCTTAATCCGCGGAGTTTCGAAGAAATACTTTCCTTCTCATCAGAGGGTAGGATTTAGCAAAATGCGGGATCGGTCTTTGCTTGCAAAAGTATTTGATGAAACTGCAAGTAAGTCATAGATCTTACTTGATAACAAAAAGTGAAGCAAAGGGAATAGGGTGAAGAAAAAGGTGATTTCACGTGAATGGATAGTCAGGTAAAAGGTAAAGTATTCACTGACGGTAAAATCCAAAAATGCAAATCCAAGAAAGTTAGTTAAATTTCTATTCGCACAGGTAAAATCCAAGGGAATCGCGTAATTGGAAGATGGTCCAAAATAATCCAAAAGGCCGAAATCCGTGGAATAATTCATAGATAGGTACAAGGAAAAGAGGAAAGAATTCCAATAAAATATTTAAAAGAAAAATAAGATAGACTCGGCTGCCGAGACAAGGCGTAATTAAGAAAAATGATGAAGAAGAAGAAAAGAGAAAAAAATAAATGAAGAAAAGAAAAAGGGTTGAATGGTGACAGAATTAGATATAAAATAGAAAAGCAAATGTCAAAATGACCCAGACAAGATGACCCTTATTATAAGCTATATCTCCTATTTGGTTTTATCGAGCTTTTACATCTGGTTGAGATTACTTTATAAATATTAATTCTTTAATAATTATAATATACTTTAGTTTTACCATCTTGGATCATTTTGGTAAATTTAATTGTAATTTATATATATATATATATATATATATATATATATATATATATATATATATATATATATATATATATATATATTGGTACGTTGATATTCATATGAAAAGCCATTTTTTTCTATTAGTATTTATTTGTTTCCCTACGAAAGCAAAATGTGACACAAGGTCGTTTTTAATGTGGGGAAAACCAGCTCCCCGAAAAAAAGGTAAAAGGGGCACTCTGGTAAGGACTAAAAATAATAATTGTCTCAGTATAGAGGGTTTCCCCTCCACTGATCGAGACAAACTACCTTAAGTGTAGCATCGGAACAGATACTACACTTTGAGATATTGATTTTTTTATTCTCTAGAAAAAGCAATACAAAAGGGAAAATGAACAAAACATTTAGGCACAAGGCCAACTTAAAAGGAAGGAGGTGAGGTTGGTTGGTGCATCTTGTCTCTGTTGAAAACTTAAAAGGATTTCTCTCTCAGCCAACATCTTTTATCATGATTACCATTTTAAATGTGTATTTGTGTGTGGGGGGTGTCCTACTTAAACCCAATTTTAAAACATTTTTTATTTGATCCCGGCCCGAAGGCCAAGAACAATAGAAAAAAAAGGCAAGCCCTTTTTCTATTTATTTTTTTAAAGAATACAACTTTCTTATGTATGAGTCGTGGAATTTCATTCATTCGCAAAAGATCTAGCAAATTTGAATATTATTTTAAACATTCATTTAACATTCAGTTAATTCATTCTACGAGTTTTTTATTTTTTTTATTTTCGGTTTTCCCATGGGATGCTCATCTTTAGTTTACTATTACGTGTAATTATATTTATGCAGACATGATTTATTCTTGCGTAATATTTGCTTAAAAGGTTATAGTAAACACAAACCTCTTTCTATATATGCATGTATATATGTGTTTAAATTTTGTCTGCCAAACTTTTATGCCAGTTTTTGGCTTACAGCCATGAAACTTAATATATATGGCATCCGAACCCATGCGAAATTTTATATTTGGGGAATTCTGTGCAAAAGTGTGAGAATTAAAAACATGGAATTTTCCTGGTGAAGGTCGAACGACGGCATTACAAATATGCATGCGTAACGTAATAGTTATTGGTTCATGTTTTAATTTTTTTAGCTTTGCAGCAAACATGTCTTCATAGTCCATGCATTAACATCAAAGGAAAAAATAAATCGTAAGCTAAACGTTTTGGTTTCGAATCTCGGTGGTGGTGCACGAGTAGTTGTTTTTTTTTAATTTTTAAATCATTACTATTTATTAGGTGCAATATAATATAATAATAAATATGAAATCTGCATTAATCAAAATATCATATTTTACGACCGCTCAATGCCAGGCGGCTTGCTAGTATAGTGATATAAATTACAGTTTAAATGCAAAAGTCAAGTATCATGGTTCCATTGTGCGCTAAACAAAAGCATCCATTTTTTTTTTTATAAAAAAGAAACACTGTTAATTTTATACGCTAGCGTCATATGTATGTGTGGTGTTAGACTGCCTAAAAATGTTAACTTTGGTCAAAATCGGACTGTTCTTTCTTTAATGAAACGCGTTCGATTATTTATTGGAGGCATTCCGATACAAAACCTTTATAAGAACATTTCCAGATGCATAAAGTACATGTAAGTGAAATTTTATACAAAACGGCCCAGCCGTTTCGGAGTCCTTAGAAAACGAACAAATATGCAAAGTGCATTAATATGTATGTAGTAGTAGTAGTAGTAGTAGTAGTAGTAGTAGTAGTAGTAGTAGTAGTAGTTCTAAGAACTGTCTTTCACAAAATATTTTTACGAATATCTGCTAAATTTTATATGAACAATATGTCCTCTGTCTAAAAACGGAAAGTAATTATTTTACTCCGAACAAAGTGGTTCTCTTCTTCGTGTCTGTAAACTTAATTTCTTTATTTCATTGTTTTGTTCTTTTCTTTATGCATCCTCTTTTTTTTCTATCTATTTACGGTAGTATCCTTCCAGCGTTCTATTTTAGTCAGCTTGTCGCTTTCTTTTAAACGAATTCATACAAGCTAAAACGTTGGAACAATCTGATTTGTTTGCGTCCGCCATTTTCAATGTGATTGGCGCACATTTTTAGCCGCCATTTTACTATTTCTTTCATTATTAACTGAATGAAATCGGCCGACTATCGTTCATTAACGCGGCAAAAATAAAACAAAAAGATGAAAAAAACAAAAGTCGTTATAAGCGTAAAAACAAACAAAAAAAAACTAAAACGTCTGTTTTTTAGGAGAGTGTAAAAACAAAAGGAGTTTCGCAATTAGATTTCAACGTTATATGAAAACACATTTTTTTTTCACAAATATAATGTGAGGCATATATTTTCGTCCGATGTGTGAAGGTATTTGTCAGAGTGGGAATTGTGGGAGGAATACGCCGGACAAAGCATAAGTGTCATTAAACCATAAGGAAGATACAAAATCGCAAAACACACACACACACACACACACACACACACACTAAAACAGAAACAAAGGTGAAATACGATATAAAATTGGAAACGGACAAAGTTACAACGAAACAAGGTCACGAAATATCAAAGTATATATACATGCGATAAAATATATCCGAAAAGGAAGAAAGGAATAAACAACCAAAATGAGAAAAACTAACTAAAATACATGGAAACAACAAAGATAATAGGACGATTATAAAGAAACAAGCATATAGAACCATAAAAAAGAAACAACGACACAAAAGGACAGAAAAAACCCAAAATATCAAATCAGTTTTTGCTCATTAAAAATTTCACCCTGAAAATAAAAGAGACCCGTGAATTGTTGAACATTCATAATAATAAAAACCTTTTCTATCTGTAACTTGATTTTATCGGTTAATAAGTTTATAAATGCTTGTAAAATCCTTTAAGTTTTGACGTGAAATATGAATCTGACTCCTGTTCATGTTAACCTAATGCCGTCTAAATGGTTTGGTAATCCCCGAAATGAATAATCCGAGGAGGCTGGGCCAGCAAAATATGCAGGATAGGGCAAGATTTCCCAACCGAATTATCCTAAGAGATATTTGATCAATAATGCTGTTTAAAGACAAGCATTATGATGATGGAAAATGACTCTGTTTCTGTTGACGAAATAAGATCGTTTTTGGACCAACACGGTTGAGAATATTGCAGAAGAATATGAATGACGCTTTAATGATCTGCAAAATAAGCTATAAAATATTACAGTGATAAGTTTAAGCAATAACAATATATATAAAATAAATTGCGATTGTTTAAAATGCTGATAACTTGAGGAAGGAAAACGCCGAACAAATCATAAATGGCATCCAACAACACATGTTCAGTCGCCAAAGACAAAGTAAAGGTGGCTGCTCGTGAAATTTGGGGGCAAGTGTTGCGCAATCTCAACCATACCACTTGTAATCAAACGGGAATCCGTGTGTCAACATGATTATACCGTATTATAACATGACAAAATATATATATATATATATATATATATATATATATATATATATATATATATATAAGTGAAATTGTCTATTTGTTTGTGTTTGGATATTTCTCTACCAAACTACTCTGTCAATTTGCAATCTACAGACTCGAGATTGGACATTGTATTGAGATTTAAGAAAAAATTTTAATCGGTTTACGGCCAGAAATTTGGCTGTCAAGGGGTCAAAGTTCAACGATTCGACCTTTGAAAACTCTACCAAACTCCTCCGCCAATTTTGCGTCTAAGCACTTGAAATTTTAGATGTAGGTTACTTGGACATGGATCAAACTTAATTTGATTTGAGCCCAAAACAATAAATGTCAAGAGGTCAAAATTGGAGTCAAAGTTCAAAACATTTGACTTTTGCCGTTTCTAGCAAACTATTCAGCAAATTTTGGGTCTAAACATTTGTAATTTTACATAAAGGGTATTCAGACATGCAAGCCTTTTAAATCAGTTTTGGGGCGAAAATTTGGCTGCTAAAAGGTCAAAGTTTAAAGATTTTATCTTTACTGACTCTACCAAACTCCTCCGCTAATTTTGGGTCTAAACACTTGAAATTTTAGATGCAGGTTACCTGTACATGAGTCAATTTATATATATATACATATATATATATATATATATATATATATATATATATATATATATATATATATATTATTTTATCGACAATTCCTTTCTGTTGCAAGTTTAGATGTCTTAATTGTATGTAATACCAACTCAATTATAATCTCAGCTCAATGAATTTTCAAAAGAGTTTTCAGAGCATATATACGTAAATTGAATAAAATCACAACCTACATGAATAGAAATTCACCTATTTTGGCGTTAAGCTCTTACAGCTGTTTCGTGAAAGGATGGACAATTACCTCTCGTCCATAGAACTGTAAATCTTCCATCCAGTCACTCCTCAGAGACGCTTACAACTATTCCCAACAAGTTCTTCAATCCGGGGAATTTCTATTCATGTAGGTTGTGATTTTATTCAATTTACCCATATATATATATATATATATATATATATATATATATATATATATATATATATATTCATTTCCCATGAATCGAGCATCAGTTTGTAAGTGGCATAAGAGATTCAAGGAAAACATGGAATCTGTGAGGACGATGAGAAGCGATGGATGAGTAGGAAAGTCAGAACACCAGAGTTGATTGATTAAATAAAGAATTTCACGGATAAGGATCGTTGTATATATATATATATATATATATATATATATATATATATATATATATATATATATATATATATATATATATATATAGTAAGTTATAAAATATATATGGCGATTTTATAACTTACTAACTAGCTCTACCTACGTATTGAGCTCTTTTGAAGTAAATACTTAAAGTTTACGCATAAATTTATACATTCGTATATTAATTTTATGTGAGTAAATTAAGTAGTTATATATATATATATATATATATATATATATATATATATATATATATATATATATATATATATATAATTATTTTCTTACTATAATAATTAAATACCTACAAACACTAGTGTTTCATCCTTTCGGGATTCTTCAGTGCAGGGTGTCACGATTAACACCAGCCGAACGATTCGAACCCCGCGACACGAGACATCTCTGGCTCGATTAGTGGAGACCCTATCCATTCGGCTACCATTAACCTGGTGAAATAGCGTTGAATTTTTAACATTTTTTAAAATTTTTAAATGTTCATTACGTCAGTCAGAGAGTGATCTAATCGCTATACGATGATCTATGCATAAGAGCTAAATTGACCGACTTTAATTCAACTGAAAGTGCTCAACGATAAGAAATGAATTTCTTAAAGGGGCTGTCATAATTATTTTTTTTACTATAATTATTAAATGCCTACAGACACTAGTGTTTCATCCTTTCGGGATTCTTCAGTGCAGGGTGTCACGATAAACATATATATATATATATATATATTTATATATATATATATACACCTTGCTGCCCAAATCCCTACATAGTACCCCAGTAGTTGTTGCCCCTGATAGTAGCCCCCTACACCAAAGTGGCAATTTGCCTTGTTTGGGGTGAAAATGTAATAAAATATATATATATATATATATATATATATATATATATATATATATATATATATATATGCACAGTTTGATTTCAGTATGGAAACTGTACACACAATTATTCGCGGAGAAATGTAGATGTGAAGTGCATCTGTTCAAAACTTCATTCTTGTCACAGATTATTTGACCAAGTTCCTCACCCTCCCTATAATCCAAGTTTCTCACCCTCCCTATAATCCAAGTTCCTCACCCTCCCTATAATCCAAGTTCCTCACCCTCCCTATAATCCAAGTTCCTCACCCTCCCTATAATCCAAATCTTTCTCCCTGTAATTTTTTTTATTCCGTAAGCTCAAGGAAAACCGTAGAGGCTGTCGTTATGAGACAATGGAGAGCACTCATACGATAGGACTTCCACAGGGCCTTCCAGAAGTTGTTGAAACGATACAAACAGGTGTATTGCATCCGGAGGAGATTACTTCGACGGAGACTAGAATTTCATTTCCATGGCAGGTGCTCGTCTGAACTCCAATCTCTCTGGTCCCCACTCGCCAATCTTTCACGAAAAACACCCGTCTAGCTGAATCCACTGTGAAAAAGCTTCCCCCAATCTATATCTGTGCCTAAATCAAAACGTGGATTCTATGAACAAAGCTTCTTTCTTAGAACTGCACGCCTGTGGAACTTTGTTCCGTCTGCCTGCTTCCCACCGGACTACAACTTGGATGTCTTCAAGTCCAACGTTAACAAATTCCTAATGAACCACCCCCTTAAGTAAACACTTCATCAAATCTCCACACTAACGTAATGTACTTGCAATAACCCTTATCCCTGAGTGGCTTCCGGGCCTGGATAAGTGGTGATCACTATGTAAAAAAAATGTGTACTATCAATAAAAGCGTCCATACGAAAAACCTCTGGAAACTTGTTTAAGGCATCTCGTATTCATTCATTAACCATTTCTTTTCCTTTTTTTTTTTTTTTTTTTTTGTATTCTTGTCTACATTATTTTTTTCCGGCAAAGTTTGTTGTGTTGGTTGTAAAAATTTTGTCTGCGTCAAGAAAGTGGAAAGTGGACCTTAGGTTTACTAACCCTAATCCTAACCCTAACCTTAACGCTAACTCCTCTTATTTTGTTCTTTATTTCTATTATTCCATGAGCAATATTTCTGTTTTCTGGGTCGAGATCTATCTAATATTTATTGTTGGCTTGTTTTTTACCTTCATGTGGTATTTTAGATCCTTAAAATGGCTTAATACATTGTCTGGAGCGATCTCCATTAAAAAATTATAATAACTCTTTTTGTTCTCTTATATCCAAGCAAGGCTAGAGGCATATGGTGCTCTCGTAAGTATGTCCATGGACATGTTTCGCCGTCTTACCGCTCACTAGTGCGCATGAATCTAGCAAAATCTGAAACTGGCAAAGATTGCAATCCAGCGCTCTTACTACTGAACTAGTAGCAAAGAAAAGGCATTTCGTATATAAATGTTATTATTTTATTGTTTTATTGGAAATAGAACGTATTCAAATTTATGTTCATAAACTACATGTAAAAAAACACGCTTTAACCAAACATACCCCTTCTATTTATACCCAACATTAAACCATTTTGACAATACTTAAATGTTGATATATCAAAAACAAAAACAAATTGTTTAGATTTTTTTTTCGAATTTCAAAGTCGTTGGTAGTAATCATTTCTATTGATTTTAAAGTAAAACATTTTACGTTTGGTTTGTTGTGTTTCAGTAAAAAAAAAAAAAGCAAATAAATACGCGGCAAAACAATAAAACAAAAAAAAACAAAATAAAATCGAAATCATAAGTCCACGCGATAATTTTTTTTTTAATGGCGTCTTCGAATTCATCGCTCATCATAAATCTGCAGTTTCCCTGAATTACGTTTTTGTAAAAACTCGTCGATCGTAAGTGTCACTTAGCCAACCTCTTTTAAAATTTCTTTCAGCACTAAAAATCTTTATACTCTTGCGGCAGAAAAGGTATAATACAAAATAAAAACAAAAGTGGTAAATGAAGAATTAGAAGAAAAATCTGCAAAAAAATACCAAAGACGGAAATAGTAAACACAAGTGAAGCATGCAGGGTCCCTCGTGAATGCAGAGTGAACGCGGTATAAAAAATGACTAAGTTCAGCATTTGCCCCTCCTTATTTAGCCCCAAAAGTCCCTAGAGGACATAAAATCTTGGTGAAAATGAACAAACAGCGCAGTTTTAGACTTTAACATATGTAAATTTGAGTCCATCATTTTCCCCCTCCATTTAACCCTAAAAGTCCCCAAAGCCTTAACATATTTAAATTTGAGTTTAACACCATGCAAAACTGCTAAATAGACACACAGAGAAAATTTTGGACAAATATGGTAAAATAGTCCCAAAAATGGAGTGTTTTTATTAGCTATAAAAGAGCCCCTGGCGCACACTCAAGAGTTATCTCGAAGTATAGACAAACAAAATTATATAGACATCAATTAGTTACAACTTTTCAGAAATTCTTATAAAAATCCAAGGCATCAATTTTTGTTAATAAGCACAGAAGTGTCAATATATATATATATATATATATATATATATATATATATATATATATATATATATATATATATTACATGGAGGTCACCACTTATCAAGACCCGGACCCCACTCGAGGATAAGGGTTATTGCGTGTACAGTAATCAATGAGATAGTATCGCAGTAATCATTAGTATTGGATATTTGATAGGGTGTCTTACTTAAGAGAGCGGGTTGTCAGGAATTTGTTTATGTTAGACTTGAAGATAGCCAAGTTGTAGTCCGGTGGGAAACAGGCAAACAGAAGAGAGTTCCACAGTCGTGCACTTCTAAGAAAGAAGCTCTGCTCATAGAATCTACGTTTGGATTTAGGCACAGATAAAGAGTGGGGAAAATTAATGACAGTAGTTTATCGCGTTGATACACTGGTTCTCGCCAGATTCACCAAAAAACAACGTTAAACCTGGCCAGTACCAGATGGGTTACCATTTAGGAAGTTTAGGCGTTGTATGTACCGCGTCGAATCGTAGAAATTTTCAGGTTGGTAATTGGGGGCGCATTAATTCACGGAGAGATGCACGCCCAGTCTTCGTTAAGGCATGTATCTAGGAGAAAGTAATTCTGATGTAAAAACCTGTTGTTTACTGTATACTCTGTCCTGTGGCAGGCGTCTGCACCGACAAAGGTTAGCAGTAATACCAAAACGTGTTGACGATTCTACTCAAAGCCTTCACCACTATAAACAAATCATCTGTGTTGACTTGCGAGCAACTTAGTTTTTGTGGCGGACGCTCATACGTCGAAATCGACGGGAGAATCCATCATATATATATATATATATATATATATATATATATATATATATATATATATATATATATATATAACTTTTAAAATATAATTATCCACTGGCACGTGTTTCGTCATCCACGACTCATCAGAGTGGCTGAATCTAGCGAGATTCGAAAATATATATATATATATATATATATATATATATATATATATATATATATATAGTTTTAAATATAATGGGCGGAAGTCTCTCGAGATGATGTCTCTAGTCTCTTTACCAACATACCGTTGGATGAGACTATACGTATATGTACCGACGCGCTTTACGATGGTCGCCTGACTGCTCCACGTTTTTCTAAAGAGATTCTTATTGAACTTATTTTAATGTGCACAAAATCTGTGGAGTTTTTGTACTGTCAGGTTGACGGGGTTTCAATGGGGAGTCCGTTGGCCCCAACTTTAGCGGATATTTTCGTCGGGTACAATGAATCCGTTTTGTTTAATTTTATAACAAAACCCACTGCATATTTCAGATATGTTGACGACACTTTTGCTGTTTTTCCATCGCAAAGTGAAGCGTCGATATTTTTCGATAGGTTGAATTCTTTGCATGGAGCTCTTAAGTTCACTATGGAAAGTGAGAAGGACAATTCGCTTCCCTTCTTGGATGTTCTTGTCGAACGTTCAAGGGGGTTGGCTTTCTCACTATAATTTATAGGAAGCCGACATTTACTGACCTATATGTGAACTGGTTGTCTTTTGTACCAAAATCACGTAAGGTCGGCTTAATTAATACTTTGGTACACAGAGCCCTGATGATTTGTTCCCCTAACAGATTGGACGCCGAACTCGATAAGATCAGTGAAATATTCATCAATAATGGTTATCCTGTTGACCTTATTGATGACTTTATTTTCAAAAGGGTTGCGGATTTTAAATCCCTTTAAAAGTTTGGACCTGTGAAATTCCCGGTTTATTTAAAATTACCGTGGATTGGGGAAAAGAGTAACAGACTTTCCAAACAGATTCGCAGAAGTATTTATGACTGCTTTTATTCTGTGTCCTTGCGTTTGGTATATACTACGAGACCTGCATTTCCTTCTTTTCGCAGGGATACTTTGCCTTACATCCAAAATAGCAATATTGTATATCAATTTAAATGCCAGTGCGATGCTGGTTATGTTAGGGGAACATCCTTGCATCTTTTGACTCATATAAACTAGCATGTTCCATCGAAGATCAGACAAGGGAGGATGGCGTCTGGTAGTCTCCCTCCTTCTGCAGCCTTGGACTCTGCTATTAGCCAGCATTTGGTTGACAACCCGTGCTGTGCCGATAGATATAAAATTGAATGGTTCGAGGTGCTACATAGAGCGGACTCCAGAAACCATTTAAAGATTTTGGAGTATGTCTCTATTGCGGTGCGGAAACCTTCTTTGTGCCTGCAGAAAGAAACATCTAACGCATTGTTTCTCTTTAGGGAACTGTGAATCTTTTCTCCCGTTTTTTTTTCTTCCCCTCGTTGTGCCATTATTTTAATCGTTTTTTAAACGTTAATAAACTTTATTTTTGGCACATTCAATAGTTCCCCATCAGAACTCTTTACTTTCGACATAGTATTATTTTTACGCTATCGATTTTCTCCTGATGAGATGATAGCTGAAAGAGCTCTCGAGAGATTTCCACCCATTATATTTAAAACTTTATTTAAATTCTGTACCTCTAAACATATATATATATATATATATATATATATATATATATATATATATATATATATATATATAATGGATTCTAGCGAGATTCGAAAATATATATATATATATATCTAGCGAAAAGAAAACGGAAATCAACTGAAACCGCAAAATTGTAAGGTAATTACCCTCCTTCCACCGACCTACCCCCTCCCATACAAAGGTGTAGTATCGGCATCACAAGCTGGATGAGTACTAAGTGCTTTGCCACTCAAATTCCAATGGTCATTGAGCGAGAAGTTAATGGCAAACGACTGTTACGATAACGCAAATTCATTTCCAAGTAGTCAACCATCATAACAAAAATAACCTTCGTAGTGACATGCAATATGGTTTCCGTTCTGCTAGATCTACAGCAGATGTGCTTACAGTTATATTTTATAGGATTAGCGAATCTCTCGAGGGAGGCTTTCTAGGACAATTGCTCTTGACATATCAAAGGCCTTTGATAGGGTGTTGCATAAAAGTTTACTTCACAAGATCTCCAGCTACCGTATTGCTGGAAATGTCTTCTCAATTATTAAATCAATCCTTTCTGATAGGTTCATAAGAGTAGTGGTTGATGGGCAGAAATTAGAAGGTCACAGTATTGATGCTGGAGTCCCTCACGGATCCATCCTGGACCCAACTCTTCCTGATCTACATTAATCATTTTCGAAATCACATCCTTGCATCATTCGCAGACATTTATGCTGATGACACTACGATCAAAGACAGTAAACGATCAAGTTCTCTAGGATTTTCTCCCCTCTGATCTTGAACACATAGTACAATGAGGTAAGTGATGGCTGGTTACGTTCAATGCATCTAAAACCAATCTTCTATCTTTACATCATCATCGCTCTGATTCCGATTTGGAATCAATTGAAATGAATGGCTCTCGTCTTGGGAGGGGGGCTTCATGATTTGACAAGCTTCTGGGCTTGACCTTTACTCCTGATCTGAAATGGAACACACACATCAAATCCGTTGCCAAGGTCGCCAGAAAAATGGTGGGATCCTTCTATCGATCCAGTAGATATCTCATTGCTGATGCAATTCTCTACCTATATAAGAGCCAGGTACATCCAAGGATGGAATACTGTTGCCACATCGGACAGAAGCTGCTGAAAAGGAGTTATCTTGCCTTAATAGAGTTCAAAATAGACTTCGTAGTCTAGTAGGGGATGCCATTTTATCTTCCCTTCAACCTCTTTCTTACAGAAGAGATGTTGCGAGTCTGTCTCTGCTTTATCGTTATTTTCATAGCAAGTGCTCGTCTGAGCTCCAATCTATGGTCCCCTCGCCAAACTTTCACGGGAAACACTCGTCTAGCTGAACACACTATAAATAATTTACCTCACTCTTTAGCTATGCCTTAACCTAAACGTAGATTCCATGAACAAAGTTTCTTTCTAAGAACTGTTCATATGTGGAACTGCCTTCCGTTTGCCTGCTTTCCAGCTGACTACAATATCGTTGTCTTCAAGTTCAATGTAAACAAGTTTTTGATGAGCCGTTCCACCTAAGTTAAGAAATCTCCTGAATTTCTATTACTAACGATTACTATATTGTTTAATTGACTACTGTACACTCTTTAACTCTTTAACATTGGGTGGCTTCTGGGCCTTGATAAGTGGTGATACTTATGTAAAAGAAATATATGTCACAGTTCATGAATATTGGAATTAAATATTAATAAAATGAATAACCAAAACATTTTGTACAGGAAATATTGTTAGAAAACAAATACGACTTTCATGTAATCAAAAACGAATATGTCACTTTTACTTATATCTTATAGGAAAATTAATTTCAATTTACGAAAAAAATTGGGGTAACTTATGTTCGTAAATCGAGGTATGACGGTGAGAGTTTTAAAAGTGTGGTTTGACCGGAGAAGATCAGGACGATATGAACAGAGATCACATATCCGTTTTGCACACGGCCCCAATAAGCCGAGTAATCCCATCAAGGGATTTAAGTTCAGACTAAGATTATGTGGCTTTATTCATAAAGTGATAAGCCGGCCACTCTGATAAGCAGAGTCGAGCAGCTATGCGAATCAGAGGTCAGAGATGGCCGGTCAGCTCCAGGGTTGTGAAAGATTCGGTGTTAAAATATTGAAGAGTGGACAGAATCAATCGATAACATCAACAAAATTTGGTCTCTGAAATCGTAGTAGAAATATTTCTGACGCGGAGAAGACTTTGATAAAGATTTGGCTTTCTAGATTAGAATTCGCAAGATATACATTAGCTAATTCAGAAGGTGGCGTCTTTACACACACACACACACACACACACACATATATATATATATATATATATATATATATATATATATATATATATATTCAGAATGTGAGAGATTATATAATTATTTCCATAGCAAAACAACGTCGCAGCCTATAAGAAGCATGACCGCCAACGAACCGGAAGTCCAAGATTCAAGTTTCGCCCTCGTGACTGTCATGGCTCGTGCATGCTGCGACGTTGTTTGGCTATGGAAATAATTATATATATATATATATATATATATATATATATATATATATATATATATATATATATATATACGTGAGTGTGTACAATTACTATAAAAATATATAGATTTTTAAATATTATTCCATTTCGTTTCTTATTTATTGACGTACAAAATGTCTTTAAAATATGTTTAAAAATACAGTAATTTCGACCGCTTCATACGATCTTCTCCAGTATTTCAATAGTCTCAGTCTTTTCCATAAATAGCATTATGGCATGTGTTCTTCAGAATTGTTTGATCCATTCCCTGCTTCCTTTATTTCAGCTCGTTTGACCCGTTACTCTACTGGTCCTCATAAATTCGCTGTTTTGATACCTCATTGTAATACAGCTCTTTATTCAAGTAGCTTCTTTCTAAGTACTGCAGACTTGTAAAATTATCTCCTTACTGATTGTTTTCCTCCTTCCTATAACTTTGGTCTTTTCAAGCCTATGGCCTATAGGCATCTCCTCTCTTTGTGATAATCATCTTTCATTTTTGTTAGTTCTTTTTATCAAGTGGCTTCATGTCTTGTCTGGAGCAATTTCCACAAAAATAATAAAGTAAGAGAATGGTAGTGGAAAAGAAATAAAGCCAATTTGATGAAAATATACTTATATTACAATAGAAAATTTCGAGCATGAAAAGTAATATGGTTAAGCTTAAATATGGAAAAGTACAGAATTAGTTGTTAAAACTGGAAAAGAAAAGGACAAGATATTCTAATTAAAAAGTATAATAAATTTATAACTTAAAATATTGCAGCATTAAGAATTGATTATATAATGTTATAAATTGATTTTTTTTTAAAATCTTAAAGCCGCAATATTTTAAGGTATAAATTTATTATATCTTTTACTAGAATATACTATCCTTTTCTTTTCCAGTGTAAACAACTAGCCCTTTGCTCTCCCATGTTTAAGCTTAACCATATTACTTTTTATGCTCGCATTTTTCTATTGTAATCCATGATTGTCCAGGCTTCCAATAAACTCACTTGTTCTTTGTTTAATTTCAGTCTTTTTTTTAATTTTTTGCACCCATAAACACATATGTAATCACAATGTACGGCACTCGTCTGTTTTCAATAAATCCCCCAATTATCTCCCTTTCATAATTTCATTCTCTCTGTTTCACTTGTTACTTCTCTTTCCGTGGCAGCAGTGAATTAGTAGCAAAATTTTGTATCTATGTACTGTGCTACTCTGCTAACGTAGGGACCAATTTTTTTTAATCCTATTTCTGCCTGATAGCTCCCCTACCGACTCACTTCTGGTTTCGGTTTTACGATATTTTCCTTTTTTGTTTCAACGGCATTACTTTTCGTCCTTTTTTTCTGAAAAGGAGATTTATTCTCGAAATATCAAAGACTTCTACAATCTCAGGTATCTCTAACAGTAAAACTATTGTACTATAATTGATCTGGAAAATAAATGGATATATGAAGATATTTAAAAAAAAGAGCTCTACAAGACCATCTTTTGTTTGCCCGTTTTTTGTCCATACATCACATCATTTTAACATCCATGTCCCTACATTCTTATACTCTTCTACATTTAGAATTTCTTTAATTTGGATCATCTAACAACAATCCGGATGTCCATAATTTACCTATAAGCTTGATAAACAATAGGTTCAACAAAACCTTTATTATATATACTCTAAGTTCAAGGGAATTCTTCTGGTAAATAAGCGCTAAACCAAATAATATTGTTATTTAGATGCGATACTACATACAAATAGTATTTTAATCTTAGGTAAAAACTTTTTAATAAATTACTCTTCTACATAAAAACTACGCACAAAAATGTGTAACTCTTTTAGATAACACTAAACTCATCAGCATTATATATATACTAGTCGTACCTGGCCACGCGTTTCTGTGGCTCAGTTTGTTTAAATGGAACTCAACTCCAAAAAAAGACAAAATTTAAGTTATTATAAGAAGGAATTAGTGTTGCAAACTGTTTTTTTTTTTTTTTTCATTATAAAAATATCTTTAGAGAGAGAGAGAGAGTTGGGGAGAATATATATGTATATGCATATATATTCTTCCCAACTCTCTCTCTCTCTCTCTCTCTCTCTCTCTCTCTCTCTCTCTCTTTATATATATATAGCCATCTACATACAATATTTTTTCACTGTATCACAGCTCATCAGTGTGGCTAAACAGGGAACTACCTTAAGCCAGGATCGAAACCCGACCGCCCAAACGGCAGTAAAGGCTTCTTACCATTACGTTATTCAGCTGTTGCTGTGCGGGTAGTGAATTAACTATGTTTTTACATCGTCCAAATTCCCAAGCTCGATTTGTTTATACAAAGAGTATCGCTTAATACGCTAATGGTGGTTTGTATATCACTTCCCAATATGTTCAACCCAAGATAGGGAGCATTATAGTCATCCACATGCAGTATTGTTTATATATATATATATATATATATATATATATATATATATATATATATATATATATGTATGTATATATATATATATATATATATATATATATATATATATATATATTAGTATATTTGGGCAGCATTTTATCCCTTATGCACGTTTCATTAATGAGCGGAGACAACTCTTGTTCGTTTCTCTTTCAACCCATTTTCTTTTTTGACAGACTAGTTTCCGAACATTCTGTTCAAGTGTAAAAAGAAATTTGCCGAATTTACGAACGTTTTCGACCTCCATAAGTCGTCCTTAGTCGAGTGATGAAAAAAAAAAATTTTTTTATCGTAATGAATTGAATGGAAACATATTTCAACAATGGAAAAAACTCTAAAATAAGATTTATTATTTATTACAAAAAATTTAAAACAAGCCAATTATTAATAAACACATCCGATAACAGTATGCTCAAAACTAGAAATGCTGTGTACGTTTTTAAATGCCCCATAGGAGAATGTGTCGCCAAAAATAATACTTACATTGGCATGACTCGAACTAGCGTCTCTCATCGACTAACAGGTAACCTATCTTCCCCGAATAGCTCCATTTATTAGCACCTCACAGCACACGACACCCTCAAAAAACGAATTTAGAGACTACTAATAAAAAACTGTCATTGTAGGTGTCTCACATTGTGATGTACATCAAAGTATGAGACACCTACAATGGGAGATTTTTATCACAATTATTGAAGCCTTGTTAATCCGTATTAAAAAACTAACCATTAATCAAGCTAAATACAAAGCGGATGGCAAGCTCAAATGCTTTTAAGTATTTTAAACGATTTTAAACTGTTTTTTTTTTTTCATTAAATGACGTTACCACGTTACAAACGTAACACGCATATGAACTGATTAAAAATATACTAAGATGAATGCACAAAATGTATAACGCTATATTTTTTATTTCGACCCCTTTCCGACCCTTTAAAACCTATTTTACCGGCTAAAGACCCATAAAAGAACGGTTCATAAAATCTCATCATTTGAGGCCCCTAGTGCCGCTCTGCGACTTTTAGTTTCGAGAAGGATAGAGTTTGAAAATATGAAGAAATACAAGCAGACAGACAGAAAGACCGACAGACAGACATACAAATAGAGAGACATAGAGCCTTTTATATATTAGGTTTATGAGTTGAATATTATCTTCAATTTATTGGTTTTCCTTTTTTTTAGAAATAACATTTTAAGGAACCTTTAGAAGTTTGAATTCATATTTTTGGAATTTAATTTTCACACTTTTGTTACTGATTACTTCTCTTAAAATACATGTTCCAATTATTTAAGTAAACCTTTTCTCTTAGTTTTATGCTCCACAGTTGAAAGCTATTTTAGATACGCTCGCATATATCGATTGCTCGGACCGACTACAAACATATGAAGCTCTCTTGGGGATTGATATGCCTGGTTACACTTCATTGGGCTTAGTCTTCGGGACTTCCCTGAATCAATTCCAGACATGTAGAATATGCCTAAAGACTTTTTTACCTGTTTGTAGTTGATCTTAGACGCGCTTCTGGATTATCTAATTACCTCTGAGATTCAATTGAAGATTAACTTACCTAATTACCTTATTTTCGAATCAATTCTTATTCTACTGTCGTCCCACCTAGATTTCTATTGGGGATTACTTCACCGAAAATTCATTTCTTTGCAGTTTATTTTCGAATCAACCTCTGTTGGATTATTGTCGTCACATCCGGATTACTTTTCCAAGGACTTTGCTTGAACTATCTTTTTTTAACTTTTTTTTTTAATGATTGGTTGGTTGTTTTTGTTTTACGGCATATCAACCTTTTTCAGGTTATTTAATGCCGAATCTAGTTATTTTGAGGAACGATTTTTAATGGAGTATATCTTTTTTTAAGTCAGATTCTATTTACCCCATAGTTGGGACCCTAACAGGTACTACCAGTCCGGGTCAGAGTGGACCTGGGAGCAATGGCAATTAAAGGGTGGCTCCACACTCCCCAAGGCCCGCAAGGTGGGGTCTCACCATCAGATATAGTTTAAGGTCATATTCAGGACCCTTTTTTTTTTCTTTTTTTTTAATTTTTCTACTTTTTTTAACATTTTTTTTTTATTTTATTTTTCTACTTATTTTTTTCTTTTTATCCTTTTCCTTTTACCTATTTTATTTAATTAACTCGCATTTTCATCTTTTCTTCTCTATTCACATTGTCTACCACTTCCCCTACCAACACTCGTTGTTTCTCATATTTTCTTTAGCAGTCTCCATTAATTCACCCCATATTTGTGGGTGGATTTTTCATTTATACTCAAAATGTTCATAAGCCGGTTTTATTTTTGTGTACCTATATAGTGTTATAATGCCGGTTTTCTCCTTTTCTGATTAAAAGCATTTAGCTTCGAAATTCCATGGCCTAACAAGGTTCTTTTCTTTTTTTTCTTCTCGTGTTATTGATTTAATAAGTTGTGTAACTTTTATTTCTCATCTTTTTAGTTAAATTTATATATATATATATATATATATATATATATATATATATATATATATATATATATATATATATATATATATATATATATATATTCCAGATAGAAAGATATCCAAAAATTAAGAATAATTGAATTTCCACAAGGGTCGTTGATAGAGAGCAAATTATATTTTTTATTATTCTCAATTTTCGAGGAGAGAAAATATAATTTCGCCATGACTAGCGTGAAACAAGCTTAATGATTTATAGTCATGGCTAAATATATTTTCTCCCCTGTAAAATTGAAAATAGTCTTGAACTCCTTTTCAATTTTCGAATTTTTAAATCTTCTTGCCTGATGAGATCAATTATGATTGAAACGGTCTGCACATTATAGCAAGATATGTCTGTATTTACATAAAGAATAATAATTATTTATATATATATATATATATATATATATATATATATATATATATATATACACACACGTATAAAATTAATTACTCTGTTTAGTTCTGTTTTTCCAACAATATTTCGTCCCCCACCACCTCTAAAAATATGGGAATGCCTATTTAATACATCAATGTCTGGACACAAATTTACCCACGCACTCAAATATCCATATACACTTACACAATTAACTTTAAAAGATGTATGGACACACACACACACACACACACACACACACACACACACAAGCACTATTTATTTTATCAGAATAATCGATTTTTTAAACAGAAGTAAATGTAAACACATGAAAAATAACCTAACAAGCTTAGTCCACGTTTATTTCGTCTCGGAAGTTCCTTTTAGCCGGGTTTAATTGGTAAACAACACACGCACAAGCATGTGCGCATATTAGGTACGAATAGGAGACCGGATAGGCTGGACAGCTTGTGAAACCGAAGGTAAACACACACGCACAAGCACACATGCACACAAATACACGGAAACACTGGTAAAAGGATGGGATCGCCGGAACTAATACCTCCCCCACCTCTATCGCTCCTCCAATTACAACGAAGTCTTCTGCGCGTGTGTGCCCGGCTGGAATTGTTAGCTACAGTTGTCATAGCAAATCGGCTGGGATCAATCACCTTGACGACGTCGATTAACGTCATTTTTGATGAGTCAGGAAGTAAGCGGTAACCAAGGACCTTCCAAGAGTTGGATGTCATATTATCCGAGCTGGATTTAGTTGGTACCAATAAGATCGCACGCGGAGAATACACACGTACGCACGCACACACACACACACACACACACACACATCTATATACATATATATATAATTAAAAGTATTATTTATGTATATAGATTGATAAATAGATAGATAAACAGACTGACATATATATGTGTGTGTGTGTGTATGTGTGTGTGTGTAATTATTTAATAAATTAACTTAGCTTTTTATATTATCAAATGATGTATTTATTTAAGTATATGGACATTTATGAAAGAGGATAGCAATGCAGAAAAAGCGGAATGGTAAAAGTCTGAACAAAAACGCACAATCGAAGTCAACATTTGGGTAACGAATCTTTACAAATATAGTCATTATTAAAAAATATTTTCACATTTTAAATCAGTAAAGTGTATTAATAAAAAAATATCCGAGAAGATGTAACGTTTTTGATAATTTCGGGAGAAAAACACCCCTTTTCAAAAATGAATGCTAATTTACTTCCACAGTACTTAATAAACGAGTAGAATAGTGCTGCCATGTCTGGGGGAGCAATTTTACATAGCACATTTTTTTTCTCTCACATATGCCTGGTGGAATTTTCATGGACAGTGTTTCTTTGCAAGGTCTTTCTTATTATGGAACACATTACCTCAACACTACTTTATTGATGACTACAACTGGTTATATTGAAATGAAAGTTCAACACATTATGGTAAAAATGCCCCATGTCTAATAATCAGTTCATGTCATTGATCAATCTTAACGCTTCTATAATTTTCTTTACCTTTCAGTATAAAATCATTTCAGTAGTAGCGTGCACTATGAGTACGGCAAATACATCGGCCAGTTACCACCGAAACTCGGAAGCTAATAAGAATCAAAGAAAGATATGCAGACACACGTTATTTTAATATTTAATCTCTCTCCTCTCTCTCTTCCTCTCTCTCTCTCTCTCTCTCTCTCTCTCTCTCTTTCTGTACATATATATTAATATTTAATATATATGATTAAACAAGCATCTTTCTCCAATTAACGTACCATATGTTCTCCCAGAGAGTCTAATCATACACTTTGTCCACATATATTATAATCACTATGACAGATATGCCATATAATTACCTGTATTGTATAATAAAAACTATACTCCTCCTATATCATAAAGACCAATTTAGCTCTCCAATACAGCCTCAATATTTCATGTCGCTCCTACTGTAACTATCGCTAGACTTCGCATCCTTCTAATGAGAAGCATTAGGCTTCGAAATACAATGGTATAAAGAGTTTTCACTTACCCTGCACCCCAATTAATGTATCACCCTTATTGAAAGAATGAATATATATATATATATATATTACTATATAGTTTTATATCGTCATTTTCTTTCTTTATTGATTTCTATATAAGGTTCAGTATAATTTGTTGAGTTTGGCATTATCCCAATAAGTCTTATCCTAAAGAATTGATCTTATTCTCTTCATTTAAATCCCTCATTCATATCTATCTATCTATCTCTTTATATATATATATATATATATATATATATATATATATATATATATATATATATATATATATATATATTATTACTATATTATTATTATTATTATTATTATTATTATTATTATTATTATTATTATTATTATTATTATTATTATTATTATTATTATTATTGTATATTATTATAAGTAGCGGACGGATATTTATTTAAATGGACATTCGGACAGATTAGTTGCGGCCATCGCTTCCGTGGTGAAGAGGTAGAACTGCCGACTGTCATCACGACGGTTCTAGGTTCGATCCTCAGCTTCGAATAGGTGCTAGTCTAGCGGAACTGATGAGTTGTGATACAACGAAACAGGGCTGTATGTCGATGACTACAAACATATTAGATATATATATATATATATATATATATATATATATATATATATATATTATAAGGTAAAATTAAAAGCCAAGAACAATGCGAGATTTTTTTTTATATAGAGTAAAATTAAATGCAAACAAAAGAAATAAAGTTCTTTTGTTGTTGTTTGTTTTTTCTTTTTCACACAAATTTTAACTCTAAACAACAGTAATTGTTTTTTTCTGTTGTATTCAATGGTGATATAAATCTCAATATATTTCAGACTTATTAGTCCATTTTCAAGAGAAGACAGCGGAAGAGTGTTCAAAATTGGAAAAGTAGCCGCCGAGTTTGCCACGTGATACCGCGAAATATAGAACAAAAAATGACGTTAGGAGAACGTTAAAATAAATCAGTTGATGTTTGAAATACTTGTTGCGTTTGTGAATCAAGGGAGATGACTATTCAAGCAAGTTTTTTTTTTGTTTTTTTTAATTATTGTTTTTCTTATGTTTTAAACTTATATTATAAAAGCGGAGCTCAATTCCAGTCTATTGTTTAGTGTGGGAGTATTTTTTGAAATAATTAAAGATTCGAGGATACGAAGTTGACCTACGTTTCTTGAAGAAGCAAGAATGTTGATGTGAAAATCTGGTTCTGAATTAATGCAAATGCGAATATGTTTATAGAACGACGAAGCAGTAGTGTTTAAGTGCTCTTTAATGCGGTGATGAAGCAATCTGGTAGTGCTTCCGATGTAAGATGCACTGCATTTAGCGCATTGTAGGTCGTAAACAACGTGGTTCTTAAAGCATAAACCTGTGTGTGATATTGGGCAATTAGAGAGTGAACAAGGGAAAGGTGTATGCGATGGATGTTTTCGGTTGAGCTGTTGTCTTAAAGTAGATCCAGTGTGGATGAGTTGAATGTTGAGCCCCTCGCTGCGGATGGCTTTTCGGATTGAAGATGAGATTTTGTCACTGAGGAAGGGTAGTATCTGGACTACCCATGGGCTCCAGTCTATCCGGTATTCTTGCCATTGCTTATATGGACAAACTCGAAAGACACACCCTTAGTACCTGCTATTCTTATCTCCTTTTTACTAGATATATCGATGACATTTTAATTATCACATACTCTCGCGAAGAAGCTATTAACATTTTCCACAAATTCAATAACGCCGACCCAAACTTAAAATTTACTATAGAACACCCAGACTCTTCGGAATCCCTTTCTCTACTTGATTTTAAAATACAAATTTAAAAAAATGGTGCCATATGCACTGAATTCTACAGAAAACCCGCCAGCAAACGCCTCTTCGTACATTTCAAATCTGCGCTACCTCTCAAGGACAAACTAAACTACGCACATGCCGAAATCTCACGCATACAAGACAAATGCACTAACATCTCCGACAAACATACACACACTAACAATTTCCTACAGACCCTCTCACTAAACGGCTACCCTAATACGATCCTATCCTCACTTAAAAAGAAAAAACGCAACACCCGACCCTTCTCTAACAATTGTTTTCTAAAACTACCCTTCCTCAGTGACAAAATCTCATCTTCAATCCGAAAAGCCATCCGCAGCGAGGGGCTCAACATTCAACTCATCCACACTGGATCTACTTTAAGACAACAGCTCAACCGAAAACATCCATCGCATACACCTTCCCCTTGTTCACTCTCTAATTGCCCAATATCACACACAGGTTTATGCTTTAAGAACCACGTTGTTTACGACCTACAATGCGCTAAATGCAGTGCATCTTACATCGGAAGCACTACCAGATTGCTTCATCACCGCATTAAAGAGCACTTAAACACTACTGCTTCGTCGTTCTATAAACATATTCGCACTTGCATTAATTCAGAACCAGATTTTCACATCAACATTCTTGCTTCTTCAAGAAACGTAGGTCAACTTCGTATCCTCGAATCTTTAATTATTTCAAAAAATACTCCCACACTAAACAATAGACTGGAATTGAGCTCCGCTTTTATAATATAAGTTTAAAACATAAGAAAAACAATAATTAAAAAAAACAAAAAAAAACCTTGCTTGAATAGTCATCTCCCTTGATTCACAAACGCAACAAGTATTTCAAACATCAACTGATTTATTTTAACGTTCTCCTAACGTCATTTTTTGTTCTATATTTCGCGGTATCACGTGGCAAACTCGGCGGCTACTTTTCCAATTTTGAACACTCTTCCGCTGTCTTCTCTTGAAAATGGACTAATAAGTCTGAAATATATTGAGATTTATATCACCATTGAATACAACAGAAAAAAACAATTACTGTTGTTTAGAGTTAAAATTTGTGTGAAAAAGAAAAAACAAACAACAAAAAAAGAACTTTATTTCTTTTGTTTGCATTTAATTTTACTCTATATAAAAAAAAATCTCGCATTGTTCTTGGCTTTTAATTTTACCTTATAATTTTCTTCAACAATGCTTCAAGCAAACTACAACCTACTTATATATATATATATATATATATATATATATATATATATATATATATATATATATATATATATATATATATAGTCTTGGACGTTTTTTAACCTTTAAAATTATATTAAAACAAAACTTATTTAATTTTTATATTTTTTATCATTCATTAAAAAACTATTTAGTCAGTAAGTCATTCAATCATCTGCAATCAATGCACCAACTTGCTCTCTTAAATTCACTATAGTCCTAATGTTTATTTAAGGGATGATCAGTTGTTTACGATAAAACACTGTTTCGGGGATTTAAAAACAAAACAGTATATTAAGTCCTGGCTCTTCAGCAGCGTTGATTAAGCACCACCTCTCTTAATAACAAGAGCAATTTTTTACAGATATTAGATCTAGTTTCCTACTCTTGATTAATTTGGCTAACCTATTCATGTTATAAAAAATGCCTTCCTTACCTGTGAGATTCGTCTGTCTCCAAATTCAAAATGAATATATTTTTTTAATTCACCAGTGTTGTATTTATACGATCAGGATTAATCCATTTTACTATTTATCACCTCCTATGATTAATACTTTATATATTTACATTCTTTTTTTTTTACACAGGAATCACCATTTATCAAAATAACGATAAAGCGGAGGCAGACTCGCAACGTCTTTTCTGTCGGAAAACGGTTGCAGGGAAGAGCAAGAAGAGTACTCCATCCTTGGCCGTACCTAGCTTTTATATAGGTAAATAATTGCATCAGGAGTGAGATATCTACTGAAGCCGTAGAAGGATCCCGCCATTTTTCCAGCGACCTTGGCAATGGATTTGATATACGTGTTCCATTTCAAGTCAGAAGTAAAGGTCAAGCCCAGAAGCTTGTCAAAACATGAAGCCTCCCCAAGACGAGGGCCATTCCTTTCAACCGATGCCAGATTGGTATCAGTAGATGGTGTAGAAATAGAAGCTTGGTTTTAGATGTATTAAAAGTACCTCTTGTCCCATTGTACCACATGCTCAAGGTCAGAGGAGAGAGAATCAGAGAGAACTTGGTCGTTTACGGTCTGTGATGTGCTACCATAGACTGTAGTTTCGTCAGCATAAATGTCTACGAATGATGTAAGGATGTGATTTGGAAGATCATTGATGTAGATCAGGAAGAGAGTTGGGCCAAGAATGGAACGCTGAAGGACTCCAACATTAATACTGTGAGCTTCTGATTTCTGCCCATAAACTACTACTCTTATGAACTTATCAGTGGGAAATGATTTAATAATTGAGATGACATTTCTAGCTATACCGTAACTGCAGATCTTGTGAAGTAGACCTTTATACCTTACCTTATCAAAGGCCTTTAATATATAAATAACAATTGCCCTAGAAAGGAAGCCTCCGTCGAGAGACTCGCTCATCCTATGAGATATAACTGTAAGCACGTCTGCTGAAGATCTAGTAGAATGGAAACCTTGTTGCACATCACTATGAAATTGAAGGAAGCGAAATCGAAATAAATTAAGAAACGCTCAAGACCACGCTAATGAAAATAGTAAACTGAAAAGCACCAGACCTATTGGAATATCGAGACACTGGTTTTAAAAATGTACGTACCTACATGATATACTGGTACAAAAACCGAGAGGATGTATCTGCAAAACAGAAGTACCAGAATGGATGAACGAAAAAAGAACTACATTAAGACAAAAAGACACTGAAAATGTAAATACCCCGAGCAACTACAGACCAATAAGCTGCTTACTAATACTAATCATGTGGAATATATTAACATCACAACTGAGTGAACAAATCTACCACTTACTTAGCAATCGTGGACTACTGGCCGAAGAATAAAACGGGTGTCGTAAAAGAAATAAAGAGGACACACGATTTGCTATACATATATCAAAAGATCCTAAAGAAGGCAAAAAGCAAGAAAAGTAACATAGACATGATATGAATTGACCACAAGAAAGCCGACGATCAAATCATTCAAGCATGGATAATTTAATGCTTAAAATATACAAAATATACAAAATATACAATAAGATTATTACTACTATTATCATGCTAGTCATCTACGTACTTACATGTGATGCCGGGTACATGTTTACAGACACAGAACAAAGAATGAATCATCTCGTGTACATGGACAACGTGAAGTTCTTTGCAAACAAAGGTATAAAGGGGACTTAAACTTTGATCAGCAGACGAAAAAACTAATGACGATGCATGACACTCGAGAGGTGATTCTGGTCGACTCTTCGTGAAAGGGAATGAAGTGGGAATGGAACTATGTAGAAGGCATAAAAAAACTGAGAAAACTATATGAACCAGAACACAGAAAGACTGGTCACCACAGCGAGAGACACCGTCAAGAAAACAATATAGTAAGCGATGAAACAAGAAACAAAAATAAGAAAAGAAAAGGGAAACAGTTACAGAAAAACGATGCAAATATGCGGAACTAATCAGAGAACTGAAAGTAATAAGGAACATGAAGATAGTCAATATAACCCCAATAATTATAAGAGTAATAGGAATAATCCAACCTTATATGGATAAAAGACTAAAATAAATTGGAATGAAGGGGAAGACTGAGACTATACAATAGATGATAATGCTGAAAATAGTTAAAATCTTAATGAAACCCCTTGAATACGGAAACTAACCCACATAAGCTACAAATGCTAAACGGCCGTATGGAAACTGCATCAGGAGTAATACAAAACGATAACGAAATCTTGCATGGAACCAAGAAAATTAAAGCTGCAAAGTTGTAAATTAACTAACTTTTCAAAACAAATTGTGGTGTCGGCATAGACTGGTGCCACACTAAATAGTCGTGAAGTGTTAATAAGGATGGAGAGGCATAAGAAAGAAAGCACTAACCAGACCTCCACTGGATGAGTGCAAAGAGAGCTGGGACCTTGGGGAGGCTTATCGCTACCAAAATTACAATGAAGGCAAATGGTTGTCGTAGAGCGAAAAGTCAATGGTAAACGTTTGGTAAAATTAATGTGAAAAGGTTATCGAAAAAAGTGGAGAGTACTGGAAATTTGGGTGGGAACTTATTGTCACCCAGACTCCAGGGAATATCACACATTATTGACAGAGAAGAATCTTTCTAATGAGTACAAATAATAATAATATGCAGGTGGTCATTATGGGGAAAGGAAAGTGAATGATAAGAAGGAAAAGAAAATATTAAGACAGCCAGTTTTAAGAATGAAATAAAAAAAGAAAAAAATGAAAATTATGAAAAAAACTAAAGAAATAAAAAAGATGGAGAGATAGGGGATACGCGTAGAAAAAAGAAAGAAAGACGAATATAAACTAACGGAGAAGAATACATTTTTTTAAATGTTGCAAATAGAATAAAAGGGAAATATAGAAAATATAGATATGGAAAAAGGTAAGAAAAAAAAAGAATTAAAAATAGAAATTAGGAGTGACAAATAACTGTTAAGAGAAAGTTATATACATAGAGTAAAACAAATTAAACGAGTAGGGATATGTCGAGAACGAAAAAGTAAACGGTTTATAGATAGAGAAACAGAAGTTTAGAGAAAGAGGACACAAGGAGAAAGTAATATATTGCATCACCGACATTCGATCATTCTACTACTATTGGTTAGAAACAGCAACACTTATAGTAGCAGCAGCAGCTGACAAAACAACATCACCCGGAACAATGAACTTATTCACATAGACAAGATTTATTTCTCTTTGTATGAAGATTGTACTTTTCTACTTTCACTTTCACTTTCACTTATACAAGATTGAAAAAAAAAATTGATTAAATAAAGTTGATATTTACCACTTTCACTTTTACTTTCGTTTATAAGTTCTTACCCATTTCTAATTCTCTCCTCCTTCTCCCCCCTCTCTTTCTCTCTCTCGCACATACACACGCACGCGCGCACTCTACTCTATCCCTCTCTCATATGTGTCCTCCTTTTTAGCAACCTAGCATACTAACCTGATAAACATTTGTTCTGAGGGTTTCTCTTTGTTCATGTATGCGTGCTCGTTCCCGCTTTTATATAAAGCGGGGAAGTCAAGTTTTGTTTCACAATTAACCGTTGTCTTTTTAATTAACCATAACAAAAGATGCCATAAGAACTGAACAAATTAATGATGCAGAAAAGAATGTCGACGCCTAATAAATTTTAAAATTAGATCAATTAAAAACAAACTGAGCAATAATTTTGACCAGAAATAAAAACAAAGGAAAGTATATCGGTACTAGCAGGATCCTATGAAAATTTCGCGGTTGTTTATTTCTTGTGATATAATAAATGTGTACAATATCCGTGTTTATGTTTCGTAAAAGTCACTTTGTGCACAATCAAATCAGGTTTTCCTTGGTTTTTCAAACCTTTTCATGCCTGGGGTATCCATGTGGATTATTGAGTTGATGCAGGAGATGGCACGTTATTCATGGCCAAACCATCTGAAACGTCGAACACGTAATGCATTCAAAATCCCATCAATACAAGCTTTTTGATAAAGGATAAAAGAAATTATTCTTTCCTCTTGTTTGCTGCTGTACATCCGCCTGATTATGACACAACGGGGGTCGTTACAAGTCAGAATAAAAAGTTGTTTTTTTTATTATTTTAAAGTCACAACTTATCAAGGCCGGAAATATACTCAAGGATACGGATTAAGTGTTAGGTAGTCCGCGAGAACGCAATGATAATCAGTAATAGTGAAAGTTGAATAATGTTTAGTTATTAAGGAGAACAGGTCAACAAAAACTTATTTACATAAAACTTCAAAAGGACCAAGATATAGTCAGCAGGGAAGCAGCTCAAGAGTATCTTGTTCCACAAACCGACAGTTCTAGGAAAGAAGCTCTTCTCGTGGAATGTACGTTTAGTTTTAGGCACAGATAGAGAGCAGTGGAAATTGTTGCTGCAGATATACGGTTGACACACTGGTTCTCGTTACCGAAGTTAAGCAACATTAAGCCTGGTCAGTACCATATGGATGAATATTTTGGAATACAAGGCGCTGTATGTAGGAAGACATCAAAACCTCCCTGTAAGAATCTAACGCCGTTATCTTCCTTAACCGTCGGGCTATGTATGCGACTGGGGCGCCGGTTGCGAACTTAATAGTTCCGTGCAGCTTCCTCCTACATGGCAAGCCGGTTCAACCCGCCTAGGGTGAATGCCGCTGGCAAACAGCAGGCAGACAAAGTAACTGTCATTGTTAACTAAATATCTTTTAAAGAAGTGTATCAATATGATTACGTTTATTAAGTTATATTAATTTAAATGTTTTCAAACAATAGTCTCTTTCTTCTCACTGCAAAAATATTCATCAGTTAAATATTATCTAAATAAATAAAAACGAATGTCACTCTTTCATGTATTATTGGGACTGCTACATTTTGCGTGGTATTTTCACAGTGTTTCGACCGATATGTATGCATATACATATATAGAGAGAGAGAAAGAGAGAGAGACAGAGAGAGAGACAGAGAGAGAGAGAGAGACAGACAGACGGAAGGAAAAAAAGAAAGTGGTTTCTTCTGTGAAAGCAACCATTTATTTAGTCGCCTTACGTCCAAAACATTAGCATGTCTAGTGTCGCGATCATGTAAATTTGTTTATATTCATAAAATATATATCTTGCTCTTCTTTTATTGAGCACACTTAACGACCTCATTAAATTCATTTGTTATCACTCTTGAATACCTTTAACCTTATATATGTGTGTGTGTGTGTGTGTGTGTGTGTGTGTGTGTGTGTGTGTGTGTACTAGCAAAAGTACCCGTCGTTGACTGGGTTCAAAAACAGCCTACAGAAAATGGACTCTGATTTATAAAAGTATGATAGGTTATAAAAAGGAAGGGTTGTAAATTTGGGTTGAATCTGGGGGTATAAAAACCAAAGCAAAATATGATGAAAGTAAAAATAAAATAGATAAACCCCATAATTTTCACACTGTTCACACTGAAACACTTATCACAATATTCTGTGGATCTATATTAAAAAAACCTTGTTAAAATTTGTGACATATTTCCATTATTAAAGTTTGTGCCTATTTCCATTCTATGGATGCCAGACGCGAACGCAGACCTCACAATTTTATTATACCATCCCTATTTAAGTTAAAACATACTTATCAAAGTAATATTACGTACATCTATATCAAAAACACTTGTAAACGGTTTTTTTTTTTTAATTTTCAATTTTTTTATTTCCATACTTTGTGGACCAGGCGCGAACGCAGACCCCACAATTTTAATGAACCACCATTCTGCCAGATCAAACATACCTATTCCTGTGTCTCGATACATCTTCTATCATTATATGTAATCAGTTTTTAAAAATAGTCAACCATATAGGAGCCTATTCGTGACCAGAAACGCACACACACACACACACACACACAGACATTCAGCTTTATATTATAGTATATATATATGTATGTATATATATATATATTGAAAATAATTACGTATATAAATGGATACGTTTTGAAGGCTAAAAACAACGCATTTTTTTCAAATAAACACATTTATTTACTTTTATCAGATATATTTCGATGCTACACGTCTTTATCAATGAAGAGTCTGTTTTGTTTTTTTTCTTGACCGCATGAGAGATTTCTGCGTGCGAGAGTGTTATAGTTAGTCCTTGCATCTTCATAACGGGTCGATATTTAACAATAAAAATTAAATAAAAACAGTCATCCGCCGCACAAAATTTAAATAATGAAAGAATTTTTTTTCTTTGCCTGCACTTGAAGCGCTGTGTATTAATTGAAAATTGAAAATAATTACGTATATAAATTGATACGTTTGAAAGCTAAAAACAACGCACTTTTTAAATATACTAATTTATTTGTTAATATCAGATACATTTTGATGCTACACATACTTATCAATGAAGAGATAAAGTCGCCATTATATATATATATATTCCGATCCCGCATTTTGCTAATTCCTGCCCTTTGATGAGAAGGAGAGTATTTCTTTGAAACTCCGCAGATTAAGGACTATCCACTTATCTTGTGCTTCCTTTTTAAAATTAAATATGTTTTTAACTCTTTTTCAAGATGTTTTTAACATGTTTTATTAATCATTTGTTTATATATATATATATATATATATATATATATATATATATATAATGGCGACTTTATCTCGAGCTTAGGTATTTCGGAGGATGTCAAAACATCGTTAATTTACAGCCCGCACAGCAGCAGCCAAGTGTGATGGTTAGAAGCCTTGATTACGGGCGGTCGGGTTCGATTCTGGCTTGAGGTAGCGTCTCCTGTCTAGCCGCATTGATGAGCTGTGATACATTATGTGGATGAATATAATGCTCCTTATCTTGAGTTGAGCATGTTGGGAAGTGATATACGAATTACCATTAGCGATGCTCTTTGTGTAAAGAAATCGCGCTTAGGTATTTCGGACGATGTCAACACATTGTTAATTCACAGCCAATTAGCGTAATGGTTAGAAGCCTTGACTGTCGTTCGATCCTGGCTTTAGGTAGTTGCCTGTCTAGCCGCATTGTTGAGCTGTGATACAGCGAAACAGTACTGCATGTGAATGACTATATATGTGTGTGTGTGTGTGTGTGTGTGTGTGTGTGTGTGTGTGTGTGTGTGTGTGTGTGTGTGTGTGTGTGTGTGTGTGTGACCATGGTTTTATTAAATTATATACTAGGTCTGCTTAGTAGGTTATCGTCGCATAGGGAATGGACTGCTTCTGGAGTCGTCTTACTCTCCACCGTTCTTCTTTGTCTAGAATTTTACTTGATCCCATAACGTTAAATGGTTTCGTTTTTCCCTCGTCCATACTCGACATTTCAATAATCCACGTGTTACGGATTTCCAGTGTTCTTCATATTATCTATTTTTTAATTTGTTTATTAAGCATTGTAACAATCGGATGCAAGGAATGCAAATAGTAATGTTTATTAAACTGTTTAAGTAAACAGGATGACAGAATTAGATTTTGGAACAATTAATTTACAAACGAGTAAACGTCGTAATGTTAATACCTTAGCTACATCAGTTGATTTGCAACTATTTTTTGTTTGCATTTTTATCTTTGGCGATCATACGATCTCATTTTAATGGAATCTGATAGCACACGTACAAAAGTGAATAAACGTATTATGTATTTTTTTTTTAATTTTTATTACATTTTCACCTCAAACAAGGCACATTGCCACTTTGGTGTAGGGGGCTACTATCAGGGGCAACAACTACTGGGGTCCTATGTAGGGATTTGGCCAGCAAGATGTCGGTTCACGTTACACTTGAATTTCTGCACGTCAGTACAGTTGGGGAAGCAGGGACCTGGAATGGAATTCCAAAGTCTAGCGGTTCTGGGGAAGAAATTACTGAAGTTGAAAAATCTTTTAATATAGGGATCTCTACTGTGTGGGGTGGGATTTAGCTGCCTGTCGGGTTTGTCGTGGGTGTTTACGTCGTGGGCACAAGTGTTTATTTGTAAATGAAGCAATTGGATAATATGGTAAATATTATCCTACATCTTTAAGAAGGGCTTCCACCTCTTTCTCATGATACTAAAGGAAAGTTATTATAGATCATATTAAGACCCCACCCCCTGCGCCTAGCAACTGTGCTCCAAAATTGATAATGATCGGTTTATTAGTTTTGGTGCAAATGCTATTCAAACAAGTATAAAACATTTAATGCTGTAATTTTACCGTGTCTTTATTTAAATCGTATTCAATTGTATTCCGAGGGATCATACTGAAATAATAACGTTATTATTTGGGGAGGGGGCTTTGTTAACGATTTTGTACTTACATATGGTATGGGGACTTATGCAGAAGACGGACCGTGAAATTTTTGTTTTGATAGGATAACAGATTAAATCCAGTTACTATGGCATAATTTGTTTAATAAAATGTTAGGTAAAGGTACAGATTAGTTTTTAAAAACTCCTACCCTTTTCCATGAGTATCTACATATGTTTGTGTGCGCATACGTTACAGATTACGAAGGGCGTGGGCCACAGTCGGTGATATTACGTATAATTTGAAAATAGACTAACGGCTGGCATCCAAAAAAACGTAACTTACTAAAAAATAAAAATATATTTTTAAAAAATAAAATAAAATTGTGTGAGAAAGAAAAAAGAAAACAAAACAGAAATGAATTTATAATTGAAAAATAGAAGTTAAGAAGAAGAAGAAGAAGAAGAAGAAGAAGAAGAAGAAGAAGAAGAAGAATATTGTCGCATTGCCAGACACATGCTCAACCGAACACATGCACACAAACGCACGCATGCACGAGCGATAATAAGAACCATTAGCGAAGGGAAATACGCGCAGTGAGAGAGACAGAGAGAGAGGAAAGAATAACCCCTTTGCACACAGTGTGGAATAATAGGGATAGCAGTCTGATAGCTACAAAGCCACTATTAGAGTGATTTGTGTCGTACGCACGCACGGACACACACACACACACACAAATGTAATGACAATCATTAAATTAACTTAATGCCAGGCGAAATAACATGTCTCTTAGTGACGATCGCATTGCCAGACTCATGCTCAAGCGAACAGACGCACACAAACACACGCATGCATGAATGATAATAAAAACCATCAGCGAAGTGAAATACGATTAGTGACAGAGAGTAGGGGGAGAAACCCGTTTACACACGGTGTTTACCCCATAGAATAATAGGGATCATCAGTCCGACAGCTACCCCCTACATACACAGAGCTGTGATTACCTCTTCATTAACTGAACTTGACGTCAGGCGAAATATCATGTCTCTTAGTGACGCCATATTTTAATTTTAGTAACCGTTCTTTTATAAAGGGAAGAAATTGATTTGGAAATATGAGAATTTACATGCTCAGCAAATCAAAATGAAAGAACTTTGGCGAGGGAGCCTTTAGTCTTTATGATCGGAAATTGGAAAGATTATGTGAGGTCTATGTATCTATAAGCCAGTTACAGTCGGCATAATCACAGAATGTGTTAAACATGTAGAATTCGTCCCGGTGACGATAGTAGTGGTAGGTTTAAATATTTAGAGAGAAAACTAGTGACTTCTTCCTCTAAAGATATTGCGATTATGATGGTATTTTTCGTAGGATGCAATGTAGTATTTTATTATCACAACTTAATTTATCTAAGATGGTGTTGGAAAGCTGCATAAGATAGTGTCTATTGGGCTAGATGTATTGACTTTGTATGTGGTATCTGTTGTTGCAAGCCTATGATACTTTGGTCTAGAGGGGAATTTCTGCAGTTATTTGTTATATATGGAGACGATATAAACATGTAGTACGAAATATAAAACGTTGAATTTTCTTTTGTGTTTTGAGGACGACTTTATTCATAATATAAGCCAAATACAAATGTTTTAACTGATTTCTTATATTCAATTTTACTTGTATTATTTAGAATATGTAAACAACTGTTCTGATCTTTGATGTTATTCTCACAGTGTTACGGCTGATATGACATCTGACCTTGTTCAGGTGTAGCTTATCCAAATCGGAAATCTTTCTGTCAAACTCTGTAATCTGTACAAAATTTCGAACGGAGCGCTTTGTTAAATCCACGGTGGTAACTTGCTCTTGTTCTGTTAGCCACACTCGGATAGAAGTCTTACGTTATATATGTAACAAAATTCAACTTCACATCGATGAATTTGTACATAAATATTTTTTTTGTAAATAAACAATGTGAAACCATTGATGATTATGTTGAATAAGTTTTACCTATAGAGTCAATGTGGTATTTTGGTGACTGAAACTAGTTTAAAAGATTAAACCAACAGAACGATATCCAACCCCCATTCTACGTTATCTAATTTCGTTTTTCTACCACTCTTGTTTTATTTTTTTAAATTACTAGATTGTAAACAGTTTTAGTGAAATTTTGAAGGTAAATAAAATATAATTATCTTGTAATTACATTTATTGCAAACTATTTCATTGGTTTAAAGTCATTTTTAAACAAGTATTACTCTTAGTACTATTACATGTAATACATAATTAAACTTATGTTAGAAATTTGACAATTACATCATGCTTCCCATTGTATTTGTTTTGGACTAATGAGATTGGTCGATTGCATTTGCTGCGGTGCTGTTCGGCCTTGCTGGACTTTTTGCATGCGTGCTTTTCTTCTTCAGTTTCGATTAAGACAGCCCTATCAGAAGGATTTATGGAACTCACCCTCCACATAAGAGGCACGTGGGCCCCTCTAACCTTTAAGTCTCCTTGAGACTTTGATTCAAACCTAAATGAATAGGCTAAGTTATTACATTGTGTAACTCGTTCAGACTTTCATTTTACGCATAAATAATAGGCTCAATAATTATTATTATCTGAGTCTCCCTGAGGCTTTTAGGTCGGAATTGCCGACCTGTTATTAAGGACCTTTCCTTCCATGAACATTATGAACTTTTGTAATATCGCCTCAGTGCGAGAATTGAATCTTTGTCATCAGAAGGCATCATATCGAACCCTTAAAACGGCTGTAAACTCAGATCTTCGAAGACATATAAACCTACTTCCAGTTCTTGTTGAAGATAAAAGACTATCACCTTTCGAGGTTGTTAACAACTCTTTTTAAAGAAGCAAAACGAGCATTCCTTTTTACAACCGAGAAACTAATAAAATTTGTACTGAATTTTAAGGTAGGCTTTTGTTCTATTTTGTCTTATTTTGCCACTGTCACGGAGAAAAAAGCAGTTGAGATAAAATATCTCACACTTAATTAATAAAACGTTATTGTTAAATCTTATTCAATGTAACTAACGATCTTATTATTATTTGATCTTCACTATATGAACTGCTGGAGCGACTGAATCTACAATTTGTCGGAGTTTTGTATTCCAAATAAATACGTTTGTAGTTTCCAGTTAGCCTCCACATGTGTTTATTATTGGCTCACAAGGAACTTTCACACAGGTCTTCAGAGATCTTTTCCTGAAAACAGCCTGTGGCGTTCCCTGGAAGCTGAGTGACAACAAGTCTCCCCAGGTTTCCAGTACTCACCACCTCTTTCGATAACATTTGCAAATAAATTTGCATTATCGCAACAGCTGCTTGCCATTGATTTCTCGTTTGCAGCAGCTATTAGTCTTTGCTAGAATTTGAGTGGCAATAAATCACCCCAAGGTCCCAGTTCTCTTCGCACTTATTCGGCTGAGGTCTGGTCAGTTCATCGGTCTTTCCTTCCTCCTTGACTCTACTTGGTTATTTGGTCTCGCTCTTTTTTTTTGGGGGGGGCAGTGATGTGGCAATGGGGGTTATTATTATTATGATTATTATGATTATTATTATTATTATTATTATTATTATTATTATTATTATTATTCCTTTAAGGAATTTTCGTTTGTTGCATTCACTAATTATGTGGTTTAGTTTAGTGTTTCGTCCCTTTGTCCACGGAATCACTCACCATTTTACTTGGTTTTGTCTATTTTGGCTTTTCTATTGTACATTTTGATCGCGTTGATTTATGCGGCTGGAGGAAGCTATACTGTTTCTCTATTAAAGTGTTCTTTTCGTAGCCATCTTACAAAATTGTCCATGTGTATTCTTTGCGTGTTCAGCCTTTAGCTGTCTCTTACTATATGCCTCCACACTAACGTACTGTACTTGCAATAACCCTTATCTCTGAGTGGCTTCCGGGCCTTGATAAGTGGTGACCACCGTGTAAAAGAAAAATGCCTGCTTCGTGTATATAACTTATGTTTTGCGTTAGTCTTTCATACGTAATTGCGAAATATTTTTAGACAAGTATGCATGTATTTCGCCGTGGTCTCATGCTTTTTAGTTTCCCACTGTTTTTAGAGTCGTCTTGAATGTTTCTTCGTTAATTTTGTTTTCTGTCCCTTTCTTCAATTTCCTGGAGATCTTGTTTTTATGGTTTTCAGTTATTCGCTATTTCTGTTACAGCATTCTCGATTTTCCTGTGTATTGTCCCCAAAAATATTTTGTTTCAGTTGAGCCCGGTAGTTTTATTGTGTTATTGCTTCGTTTACGTTTTGCTAAACCCGAGTTTTGTTGTTTTCTAAAGTCCCATTTTGTTTGTACTGTTAAGATCTTTATCTTCCGTCCTTTGCCAGTATCTTTTGTTTTTGTATTACTATTATTATTGTTATTATTGTTAGTAGTGGCAGTAGTAGCAGCAGAAGTGGTAGCAGTAGTCGTAGTGTTATATTCTGTGGCTCTAAAAAGGCTTATGTTACGTTTTGTGTATGAATATGTTCCATAACGACGTACAAGTTGAATAGTGGGGTTTATATTTTATCTGTATATTCATGTACGTGTGAATGCGTGTATGTATATACGTCGTATAATTTAGTTGGTCGTCTAGTGTGTCTATTTAAACATTTATGCAACAGTTCTAACAGGAAACGATTGATGTGGACGTATCGAAACAGTTGTAGACAAACAGTTCTTTTTAACAGATGTAAATAACACGACACATACCTGAATTATTTACGAACATGTATTTTCATAATCCGGCCGGTATTTTCAGAGATTACATGTTTTTACATATCGGCTGCCGGAAATGACGTCGTTCTCTGATGTCCAGCTAACGACTCATCGAATCTCCCCATATCTACATTTCATCACGTGTCATTACGCGTCTCAGACCAACAGCTGATGTCCCCAATCTAGTTATTTGTTTATGCAAACTAAAATCATGTTTACATTATTTACTATTTTAACATTCCTTTTGCGATATTATATGTCAATCATTTTTCCCAATTTAATTGTTTATTTTTCTAATCATGATAATTGATCCAGCGGACCCGCCGTCGCTCGAATACATTTATAATAATAATAATAATAATAATAATAATAATAATAATAATAATAATAATAATAATAATAATAATGTTTTTACCCTTGGCCCTGCTTGCCACAGTTAACACAGATACTACGCTATGATCAAAGCCGAAAGGGCCACAACATTACAGTAGTAGTAGTATCTCTACTCCTTTTTTTACATTCTTTCCATTGTTTTTCTTTCTTCGTATTATTATTAGTATTGGTTTATTATAATTTCTCTTTCTGATACTTAAAGTTTCATTTCAAAGAAATCCATATGTGTTTTCTTCATGTTTTTTATTTCACTTCCTGTCTCTAAATGCCTGACTTCTTCTTCTTCTTCTCCTTCTTTTTCTTCTTCTTTTTCTTCTTCTTCTCATTCTTATTATTATTCTTATTCTTTTTATTCTTATTTTAATGCTGTTTCTTCTTTTTTTATCTTTTCTTGTCACGTCTTCGTCTTTCTTTCTTCTTCTTCTTCTTCTTCTTCTTCTTCTTCTTATTATTATTATTATTATTATTATTATTATTTCTTTATTTCCGTCCTTTTAAAATAGATTTATTTCAAAGAAAGCCATATTTTTTCTTAATTTCTTTTTTATTATTATTACGTTGCCTCTAACTTCCTGACATTTTCTTTTTCTTCCTCCTCCTCCTTCTCTCTCTCTCTCTCTCTCTCTCTCTCTCTCTCACTGGTACACACACGCACACGCGCTTTGTTTTTCTATATCTCTTCTTCTATTTCCCTTTCTCGTCCCTTTTTTGACTTTTTTCCTTTTCACTTTCTTTTATTTATCATTCCTTCTATTCCCGCCTCTTTTTTTTTCAAACGACCCTACAGGCAACAATAATAACGTAGCGCCGTTTTAGAGCGTGAGTCATCTATGCTGGGTACTTCAGTGCGACATTCTTTGGTGTGATGGGTGATGCGGAAATCGAACTGCAGCTCAAAACAGGATGCGACTGGGATGGAAGTAACGATTTGTTCTCAGCAAGGAAGGAGGACAAAAGAAAACAAAAACGATGGACTAGCACGATGAAAAATAACATGGAAAATTAAGCGTCTATATAAATCAACGGTAATTTTGCAGTGTGCTTAACAGCAGGAAATCGAAAAATAAAACAAAAAAATATAAAAATAACTTTTTAAAATTCGTATCATTTGGATTCATCGGACAACTGTTCTCATCTTGAGTGTGATTTTCACAACGTTTCGGTCGATGTAACCTCCGACCTTCTTCGGGTGTATCTTGTCGAACTCGTGAATGTTTCTGTCGAACTCGGGAATTTGGACGGAATTTCGAACGGAACTCTTTATTTACTTCACGGGAGTAGCGTGCTCTTCTTCCGTCAGCTATGACTGAATAGAGGCCCTAAGTAATTCGCAATTGTGTTTTTTTGTCCAAATTCCTGAGTTCGACAAGATACGCCTGAAGGTCGGAGGTTACATCGACCGAAACACTGTGAAAATCACACTCAAGATGAGAACAGTAGTCCGATGAATCCAAATAATGCGAATAACCAATCCTCATCTCAAAAATTCAGAAACGTCAAATTCAGAAACTTTTTAGAAAACACATTAAAATTTAGTATCATAACCGATCAGTTTACTTTTAACGTTCTAAAACTTTTTTCAGCCGGTTTTATATAAAAATAATTAACCGGATCAAGTTTTCCCTTTTATCGACGCCATTTATTTTCGTGCTTCAATAACGATAAAAATCAAAAGATAATAAATCTTAAAATCAGTTTCCACATGATAAAAATTAATTTTTCATGCGTTTGGTGAAAGTCATTAGTTTTATTTATTTTTCCATTTCTCGACTGTTAACTACATTGCAAGATTATTAAATAAACTCTACTTAAAAGTCGAGTTCTTTTCGCTGTGATAAACGCAACTGCAGCTCTTGACAATGGTGCCTATTTGATGGTACAATGACACAACGCAGCTACAGCTCTTGACAATGGTGCCTATTTGATGCGTACAATTGTGCCCATTTAATGAGACGACTATAATAAAGCAAGTGTTACCCAATCACCAACTGCACTTCCTCTGATCCGGCATGACTTAAATATAATATCTCGGGATGAAACGGAGATTCCCTGAACGATGAGAGATTAATAAAACAATTTTTACGCAATCACTAACTGAACTTCTTCAGGTCCAATATTACTTTTATCGCAAAAACAGAAGATGCTTATTGATCTTAGTCTTAAAAGACCAAGACTGTAGGTAGGAGGAAAACAGTCATCAGAAAGAGAATTTCACAAGACTCTAGTTCTTGGAAAGAAGTTACTAGAATAGGAAGTTGCGTTATAATGAAGTATCAAAACAGCGACTCGATGGAGATCAGTAGAAACAACGAGTCAAACGAGTTAGAAAATGAAACCAGGGCATACTTCAGACAATTCTGAAGAACGCGCTATCATAGTATTTATGGTAAAGACTGAGACTAGTAAGATCAAGTCTGTGAAAGAGAGAGGTCGCAGAGAAGAAAAGGCGGAGCTAATTAAATTACACATACTCCCTGCATTTATCAAGAACTCTCAAAATGGTACAACTCTCTCAAAATGTTCTCAACGAGGAACATTTTAAATTACTCCAGAACTCTCAAAATGGTAGTCTCCGCTTATCTCGGCATTGTTTCCAGCTGTCCTGGACTTAAGCAGTGCCGATTCAATAGTTTCTGCCCATTTTCCCCCTTTAAAAACGTTTCTTAATGCTAAAAACCTAAAATGTTGTGTATATGTATTACTTGATGTCTATTGGTCAAAGTTCACAAAAGTATCAGAGTTTTTACTGTATTCCATCCCGTTTCTATCCGTTTACATGAAATCAAATTAACTATAGCCCACATTTAGACCCCTTCCGCCTATCAGTTTCAAGATTTATAATAATAGGTTAATTCGTTCATGGGTGAATCATGTAATTACCAGAATCTGTCATTCATAGAAACCATTAGAAGACCAAAATGTCGCTCCCATAAGAAAATACTAAGAACATAGCGATTCCACACCATAGATCAAATATAACGGATATGATTCAGACCGTAAATTTATTGGTGAAAAGAATTCCTTGGGACGTTTTACATTATCCTCTCGGTTGAGAAATTGGGCGAAGATCTAAGAATCCCTTTGTTATAATCCAACTAAACACGTCACAATCTCTAATAACTCATATGTCAAATTCTATAAACTCAAATAGAATAAATTCCTACCATCTATTGCAGTATTAAATAACGTTGAATATCATATAATTAATACAGTGAAAAATATAAAGGTAAAAATTCTGTATCTATATAAGGCAATTATGTATCTATATAAAAGCCAAGTACGTCCAAGGATGGAGTACTGTTGCCACATCTGGGATTTCAAAATAGACTTCATAACGAAGGGGGGGGGGGATTCCCTTTTCTCTTCCCTGCAACTTATATCCCACAGAAAGTTAAAAAAAAAAAAAAATTGACCGTTTTTTTTTTGTTTTTTTTTTTTTTGTTTTTGTTTTTTTTGCTCAACATACATCTCCAAACACCCGGGCAACGCCGGGCTGAAATGCTAGTATATTTATAAAAGTGAAAATTTCTGTGTGCGTGTGTCTGTCTGTCTTTGTGTGTCCATTTTTCTACACAATAGCTATCAATTTTCGGTCTACAGATTCGAGATTTGACATAAGGGGTATTGAGATTTGGGAAAATCTCTTTGATCGGTTTTTTCCAGAAATTTGGCTGTTAAGGGGTCAAAGTTCGACGATTTGACCTTTAAGAACTCTACTAAACTGCTCCGCCAATTGAAATTTTAGATATAGGTTCTTTGGATATGGATCAAACTTTATGATTTTATTCGAGCCCAAAACAATAAATTCTAAGGGGTAAGAATTGGGGGTCAAATTTTTTTAAAAAATTACTTCTGCGGTCTCTACAAAATTACTCAGCCAATTTTTGGTCTAAATATTTGAAACTTTACATAAAGTGTATTCAGACATAGGGCAAGATTTTAATTGGTTTTTGGCCGAAAATTTGGCTACCAAGGGGTCAAAGTTCAAAAGATTTTACATTTGCTGTCTCTAGCAAACTATTCAGCCAATTTTGGGTCTAAACATTTGAAATTTTACATAAAGTGTATTCAGACATGCAGTAAGCTTTTTAATCAGTGTTGGGCGAAAGTTTCGCTGCTTAGATGTCATGGTTGGAATAACTGAATTTTGCAGACTCTACCAAACTCATCCGCCAATTTGGGGTCTAAACACTTGAAATTTTAGTTGTAGGTTACCTAAACATGGGTCAAACATTTTAATTTGATTTGAGCCCAAAATAATGAATGTTAAGGGGTAAAAGTTTTCTTTTAAATTTACCTCTGCAGTCTCTACGAACTTTTCTCTATAGTAGTTTAGGAAATCTATTATATATAAAGACATTATCGTACATATTCACACTTTTTGATATATACATATGCACATAAAGTTATGAACGGTACATAGGGCTCGAGCAAAGCCGGGCGGAACTGCTGGTACTAAAATAAACCGTAAAACAAAAAATGGTGTATTCAGTAACAATGTAATAGTAAAAATGTAGTTGATGGTGTCTAACTTTTAATAGAGTATATAAATGCAACATTCTAGATAGAGATAGTATGATATACATACGATCTGCATCATACTGTTTTAAGGATAAGTATAAAAAGCATACACTATTTTCCAAAGATCTAACATGGATTCTATAGAAAATCCTACATCATTAACTAAGTGTGTAAGAAAATTTTTAAAAAATAACGTATAATTCGAATTTAAATGGTCTATACTAGCCAATGCAATCAAACATACTCTTGATAGTGGGGGATGAATCTAAGCACAGTAGAATCTTATATAATAATGTCCAAGGATAACTTAATTAAGAAACAAGAAATCTTGTAACATTGTTTGCACCAAATTGCACTAAATGAATCCAAGCAGCTTTAAAACTTGTTATATAATAACGTCGAAGGATAATTTAACAAATATAAAACAAGAAATCTTACAAAATTGTTTGCATCAAGCTAGATATCAATTCTGCCATTTTTGATCCAACTCATAACTACACACAGAATCAAGTCATATTGATAATTAAACGGATTGGTTCATACATCAGATAATAATTCAGTATTTAATTTAAATTAGTAAATACCTTTACTATAAAAATATATCATATGTAGATGTAAATAGCTAACTTACACTTGTTGACATTTTGGAGGGGTATTTTAGTCATTTGAATTGAATGTCCTATTGATTAAGTGATTAATTGATTGAATTAATAACCTTCCATAACTCATAAAATCAAATTAGATTTGGTCTATTATTAGTGTTAATAGAATTATATATTATCGCGGTAGCTGTGATTGTGTATTTTTAGATGGAAACCGGAAGACATTAGAAGTCTTTTATAGATAAGTTTTAGCAAGTGCGTTAGGGGAAGTTGTTTATTGCTACCGAACGTTGTTTTTAATGTTCTTGTCAATTCATTAAATTACGAGTAGAACAAAGCAGTCTTTGAATAATTAATTTATTCAGCTAAACTGCACAATCCCTAAAGCACTTGTATGTATATAATGTTTAGGCTAATTGTTGTTATGAATTAATTATTTCGGACTATTCATAGCAATAAGGTAAACGATGGTGTTATGTGTTTGTTTATCGATCCGATGCTGCCTAATACGATCTCTAAGAACGATTAAATATAATGTTATCTTCAGTAGAAACTAACGTTAGTAAAATACCCTTATACAAGGTGCATTTTTAGAGACGGGGAACTTTAATGACAACTCTATTTCCTTGAATTGCAGATTTGCCAACTATTGGTTATTTTGAGTTAAGCTTGCTTTAGTAATTCAACATATCGTTTTAATGGAACGGGGCCACATGCTATACAGCATGCGATTCAATCAATTTACTGATAGAAATACACAATCAACGAATAATTTCACGAAATAGATTTGTGAACTGGTCATGTCGTTCGTGCAATTTAACCTTAATAGAATTTTTTTTAGATATGTAAAGTACCATGTTTACGTTGATGAATCAGATATAATAGACCACTTGAAAGATAACATTTGACGCATTATTGTCGAAATACAGATTAATTTGACACATAGTTTGTAAAAACTTGGACCTCTATATTACGCCATATACGCGCGAGTCGCGTGGGCCATGTGCCTGCGATTGTATTTAAATTATAAATGCCAAAAATATTTTTTGGGTATAAACCACATATTTGCATAATTAAAATATTTTTCATTTATTTATTTTAATTAAAGTCCACTACCTTAAAAAAAACATCCTATATAAGCTTAAAATTAATTGAGATTGTCGGACTGACTTCCTCAACTTGGTTGTTATTGTCACAACGTTTCGGCCGTTTTGCCCACCAGTCTTCCTCAGGTGTTTTGTATCGAACTGGGGAACCGTTTGTTAGGAGTCTCGAACCCAACCCTTTATTATTATTACGGGGGTACCGTGTTCGGACTCCAGCTAGGCTTTGGGACATTGTTGCTGATTCTCTGTTTATTGAATGTTACTTTTTCACTGCCTTCGTTCAGGATTGAAATCAGCACCTTTGGGTAACTGTAAACTTTGATACAAGGTCTAGGACCACTCAGCCATATGTCACAATTCTTAGTTGGTTTTTGTTAATGTTAAACCTATGTTGTTATTCAAGGTTTTCCCTCTCTATCAGAGGTGCCCAAATTGAATTCAGCTCTATGCTTGGTTTGCTCAGTAGGTTGTTATGTCCGAGCATGCGAGCTGTTTCTTTAAGTTTTCTCACTTTCCAGTGGGTCTCTCTGTTTATTATTTTTACTTCATCCCCCCTCTCCATTCAGACATGATTGGTCCCCCTCTCCATCCAGACATAATCGGTACGGATCCGACATTAGAATTGAATGGCGACACCTAGAAAAGCATCATATGAAACTGGCATGACTCGCTAACCATCTAACCTTCCTGTACAGATGTTGAGACTTAAAACTCATACCAGCAGGGTTGACATTACAAACAACAGTGGATTCCAGGAAGGCACGTAGAGTCGCGGAAAGGGCAGGTCATGCCTTCGTTCGAGAAAGGATCCAACACACCCGCTGGAATAAACAAAAACTAAGGAACGAAATCTTCGACACCTTAACATCGTTCCTTGTCAAAGTGACTCAAGAGCAAGACAGGGTGAGAATCCAATCAGATCTGAATAACTCGTACAGACAAGAATATGAGAAGGTCAAAGGACGCCAAATCACGAAGCTCACAAAGCTCAAAGACCAGAGGAATGTAACATCAAAACACCGCTCACCTGTGAAAGTGGTCATCAACCTCAGCAGCCGCCAGCTGAGTCACTCAGAGGAAGCAGTACTAAATAAAGGTCTCAACTTCGCAACAACAACCAAACGCGTTCCATTCTTAGATATCATAACACACATGGAAGATATAGCCTTGAGAATCCCATCAGCCCACGGTGATGAAATAAGATGGAAAGTGAGACAAGTACTCCAGAAAGCCAAGCCTCCGAAATCAAACATCTCTCGGGAAGATAGGCTGGCTATAAGAACCCTACAGAATGACAGCAGTATAATAATTCTGCCAGCAGACAAAGGCAATGCTACTGTGGTGATGGACATGTCGGAGTACTCTGAAAAAATGGCAGGCCTAATCGCAGATTGTAGCTACGGTAAAATAAAGAAGGACCCAACTTTGAAAACCGAAAGAAAGCTGTTACAAATCCTTACCAAAAACAAGGAACACATCGCTCCGATGAGATATAGACAGCTGGTCCAGCATTGCAGTAAGCTACCACATATGTACGGTCTCCCCAAGATACACAAAGACAGTATTCCACTCAGACCCATAGTGAGCTGCCGAGGCTCAGCATGCCACCCACTGAGCAGGTACCTTGTGGATATAATAAACCCATTAGCAGGCAAGTCAGCAACACATGTAAAGAATTCTGCCCACTTCACGGAACTGATCAAGAGAGCACCCATCAGTACAAACCAAATGGTAAGCCTAGATATGGTTAGCCTGTTCACTAAAGTCCCAACTAGTGAGACACTAGCAGTAATTCAAGACAAACTAGCTGCGGACCTCTCCATAGAAGAGCGCACATGTGTACCATTGCCAAACTTAATGGAAATGCTGACATTCTGCATAGAAACAACCTACTTCAGAATGGGTACTGACCTATATCGACAAGAGGAGGGACTAGCTATGGGCTCGCCATTATCACCAGTGATGGCGAACATATACATAGAATACTTCGAAGACATGGCCTTAGGTTCAGCTCCCTTAAAGCCCACCATGTGGCTAAGATACGTTGATGACACCTTCATACTCTGGCCCCATCAGGAAGACATCCAGGCTCTCCTAGACCATGTGAACTCAATAAGACCATCGATACAGTTCACAATGGAGAAAGAAAAAGATAACCAACTGGCCTTTCTTGATATACTCATATCACGCACAGAGCATGGGTTTAAGACATCCGTATATCGCAAGCCTACTTTCACCGGACAATACCTAAACTTAAACTCCCATCACCCATACAGTATCAAACATGGAATCGCACGCTGCCTACAACATCGAGCAGAGACAATAAGTAGCGACACCATTACATACCACCAAGAAATGGTCAGGTTGAAGAATACCCTCCGTCGTAACAACTACCCCTATAGCATACTATCCACCAGACGTGTTAATAGTATAAGAGAGGAGAATGAAACCCAAAACCCTCCAACGGTCTGCCTACCATACATACGAGGCATCTCCGAAAAGATTCAGAGAATATGTGCTCCCTACAACATCAGGACGGTATTCAAGAGCGAGTCAACACTCAGACGACACCTGGTACGAGTGAAGCCCCGCATGGAGGAGAACATGACCAAAAACTGCATATACTCCATCCCATGCAGTTGCAGAAAGGTTTACAAGGGTGAAACATGCCACTCCCTTAAAGTAAGGACGGAAGAACACCGAAAAGCGGTAACTAAAGGGGAGACGGAAAAATCGGGTATAGCCAACCATGTCTGGATGGAGAGGGGGGACCATCGCCCCCTATGGGATGAAGTAAAAATAATAAACAGAGAGACTCACTGGAAAGTGAGAAAACTTAAAGAAACAGCTCACATGCTCGGACATAACAACCTACTGAGCAAACCAAGCATAGAGCTGAATGCAATTTGGACACCTCTGATAGAGAGAGAAAACCTTGAATAACAACATAGGTTTAACATTAACAAAAACCAACTAAGAATTGTCCTAGTGACATATGGCCGAGTGGTCCTAGACCTTGTATCAAAGTTTACAGTTACCCAAAGGTGCTGATTTCAATCCTGAACGAAGGCAGTGAAAAAGTAACATTCAAAAAACTGAGAATCAGCAACTATGTCCCAAAGCCTAGCTGGAGTCCGAAAACGGTGCCCCCGTAATAATAATAATAAAGGGTTGGGTTCGAGACTCCTAACGATACAAAACACCTGACAAAGGCCGGAGGGCAAAACGGCCGAAACGTTGTGACAATAACAACCAAGATGAGGAAGTCAGTCCGACAATCTCAATCAATGAAAACACCTCATCTCAAAAATACATACATTACAAGCTTAAAATTAGTGTTATTAATTACTATACGATTAATTAATATTACTGAAACATATATGGCTCTTGGCTGTTATTCCTTCCAGCCATTTATTTTTATATAAACATTTCAGATTAACTAAAGAAATTGATAAAATATATATTTATCAGTTTATTCACTTTATTATTATTGAGAGGGTTTTTTGTTTAGTTTCGAGAGACAATGGATACCCTCTGCAAGAGTGTTTGTGTAGGGAGTCTATTGCTAAGTCAGGATTACAACAATGTCTCTCCTAAATCGTCTTTGCTTCAGTTCAATAACAAGGAAAATACTGGAAGAGCTACCCTATATACAGAACGTGGTATTCACAAATAGTCGCTCATCTATTACTGACCAGGTTCGGCATCGCTTAACTTTGATGATATAAAGGGAACCTTATATTGCTTATATTGCGCTTAATTTCCAAAACTTTTATAAATAAGTTAGATACAGTAAATTTAATCGAGAAAACAATCCATCTACATCTAATTTTGAGTTATATTAACACATTTTTAAAAAGAATCAATACACGCGCGTAACGGTCAATAATATGTATCTGCTTTTTAAACTGCTAAATTATTGAACTTATCATTATGAATTATGGAATATACATTCTAGGCAACAGGATGACTAATGTGAGTACATTATTATTAAAGAAAGGAAATCATTAAAATGTAAAGATACTAATTGTTTCGTACTGTGAGGTACAGCTTGGCGTTTATGGTTTGAATTTTGTCAGGATACTGAACCACGTCAACTAATAGCTATCATTTCATAGTTGTAGAGTGAATAGTAGGATAAACTGAACCTAAAAGCCTTTGAAGTGCAACTAATCAAGGAGAAAAAAAACATCAAATAATCTCCAGACTGAACGGGAACATACAACTCTCTTATATATATACTTATTAGTGTTGGGAGGCTTAATGGTAATCGGAATCGGGAATTGAATATAAATTGAGTATCGAAATCGGAAAAATTGTGACTATTCTCCGATCCCAAACACGATTCTTTTAATTGTCCTTTTTTCCATATGATTTTCTTCCAAACAAAATCTTCCACGGTTGGTACTAATAATAACATGATTAGTATTTATTGATTTTAAACTACCAGTAAAACTAATATCGATAGATCATCCTCCACATGTGTATTTTTACGTTTGAGAAAACATCTGCACATTAAGCAATAAACAGAAAAAGTAACAAATTTATAGCTAAATATTTAGAGACTAATAAAGAATCGGAATCGATAATTCTATCGGAATCGGGAGAAATATTAGAATCGTCCCATTACTAATACTTATATTAATATGTGTGTGTAAATACTTTGTTTCTGTGTGTATACACGTTATTTTAATAATATTACTTTTCTCCTAATACTTTAAATCAACGAATTTATTAATTATCAATACTAGCGGAGGTGCCCGGCGTTGGCCGGGTGTTTGGAGGTGTGTGTGTTCAGCAAAAAAAAAATGTGGTAGTAAGTAGGCAGGCTCGAACCCGTACCGCGAAGGAGGAAACGAATGTGAAAAAATGAGGATAGTGAAATAAATGAGTTAGTAATTAACTTTTGCCAGGGTGAAGGATATTGGCACAAGGGCGAAAAAAAAAGATAGAGAGAGGGAGAGGTGGGATCGAACTCGAAAATGTAGGGTAATTAGTCTTCCTCACTAGCCATTACACCATAGCGGTCAGTTGGTAATTAACTTACGTATCATAGACGTCGTCACGCACTATGACCGTTGCTTTTAAATCGTCACGCAATATGAACGTTGTTTTTAAATCGTCACGCAATATGAACGTTGCTTTTAAATCTGGCCGGAGGCCAGTTAAGCTTCTCGCTTTCTTCCCTTTTATTTATTTGTTTTCCCATGAAAGCAAATTAGGCAAAGTCGTTTTTAATGTTGGGGAAAACCAGTCTCCCCTAAAAGGGGGCACTTTGGCAGTATCCAAATAAACAGTAATTGTCTCAGTGTGAAAGGTTTCCCCTACATTGACCAAGGACATATTTCTGAACAAAGACTACCTGGGCGAAGGCCAGGAGTTAGCACCAGCATTCAATCAGTTTCGCTTTATTTATACAAAAAATAAAGACAAACAAACAGCAGAGTCGACTGTACGGTGGGAATTTTTTAAATCTCGATCAAAAAAAGATAGAGACGATGTCCGTTTGCGAACCTGAGATATTACGATCTAGGAAGTATGCGAAAAGTTCTCCCAGAATCTAACCGACATGAGAACCCCGACGCAAGAAGCCTTTCACGGACATACACAAACACGGGCGCCCATTTTTATATATTAGACTAGCCTCGGTGCTCGGCGTTGCCCGGGTGTTTTGAGGTATGTTGAGCAAAACAAAAAAACGTGGTAGTAGGCAGGGAGGCCGATTTTTAATGTGAGGAGTGAAGGGGAAATGGGGACCAACTCCCCGGGGAGTAGGGGAGCTGGATAGTGACAATTGGTATGAAGGGTTGCCCCTACATTGACCAAGGTCTTAAATGTGGGGTTGCCCCCACATATGGTCTTTGATTGCAGTATCTGTCGGAACAGATGCTACACTTTGATCTTGGCAAAAAGTTGTAGCTATTCTGTTAAAACTGCAACAGTCTTTATCTAAGCTAGCAGGGACGCCCGGCGTAGCCTGGTCGTAAAATATGCTTATATATGATATTTTAATTCATGCAGTTTTTGTATATATTATTATAGAGTTAATTTTCTATCGATTCTTAAATATTATAAAGTTGTGATTTCAAAAATAAAAAATATATCCATATGACTTAGGTGCATCAGCTTTAATCGAAACCAAAACCAAAACTTATGAAGAAAAAATATGTATATATATATATATATAAAATTTGAGTTCCGTTATTATCGAAACCGAAACCAAAACTTATGAAGAATTCTTGGTAAAATTATTTATTACAATAAATAGAAGTCATAACAATTAAACGACAGTCACTCGGAAGAAAAAAGATGTAAGCGTGACACACAAAATAACACACACGCTATCGTATTAATTTATACTCCTATAAGTTTGGGCATTTTTGTGTATTGATATTCATATTAAAATCCTTTTTTTTTTTATTTAAAAAGAAAATGCAGCTTTGTTATATATGGGTTGTGGAATTGCATTCATCTGCAAAAGATCTAGCTAATTTGCATATTCTTTTAAACATTCATTTTAATTAATTCTCTATTAATTTTTTCGTTTTTTTTTTTTTTGTGGGATGATCATCTTTAGTTAACTATTACATGTAATTATATTCATACAGATATTCTACATGATTTATACTTGCGTAATATTTGCGTAAAAAGCTTATAGTAAACACAAACCTCTTTCATTATATATTTATGTATGCGTATATATATATATTTGTTTTAAAACATTTACCTACCAAACTCCTCTGACACTTTTTGGTCTACAGACGAAACTAGATATATATAGTAGTCAAACCCACGCAAAACTTTATATTTGAGTTTTAGCCAGGGAAAAGCGATGCAAAAGTGTGAAAATTAAAAAAATGAAATTTGCCAAGTGAAGGTCGGACGCCGGCATTACGAATATGCATGCGTAACATAATAGCTATTGGTTCATGTTTTAATTTTTAGCCTTGCAGCAAACATGTCTTTATAGCTCAGGCATTAACGTCAACGTCAAAAGTGAATCGTAAGCTGAACGTTACGGTTTCGATTTTTGGTGGTGGCGCACCAGTCATATTTTTTTTTTTAACTTTTTAAATCATTACTATATATTGGGTCCAATCTATTATAATAATAAATATGAAATCCGCATTAATCAAAATATCATATTTAAGGGTATTTTACGAACGGGCAATGACGGAGTGCCTGCTAGTATATAGATAAAAATATTCGGCAAATGTAATACCAAATTTGCCATGAAATATAACAAAAAAAATAATATGCAGATTTTTAGTATGTGATGAAATAATTTTAAAAGTAAAACCCGAGGCGTATCCCCCCTCCTCCCCGGTCATTTTAGACGGGCATTAAAAACAGTAGAGAATCATACCGTTCCTTTGTGTGAACAATACCCCAGCTTTCCATGGGGCACCATATATTTATTTAAATGCATACAAATAGTCCATATGTATGTTCAGCACACGAACACACAAATCGAACTTTACTCCAATACAAAGAAGCAACTAGCATATGACGTCATCATACTTCTCCGATTCTCTATCAATGTTTTCTTACAATCAACTACGTCATCGTTATAGTAATGTTCGTTATATAATCCATATTCCAGGGACAAGAATCACGTGACACGAACGTTCTCTCTCTCCCATTCATATATTTCTAAATATATATACAGGCTCTCTTCCTGAAAGCACATAAACGAACACACATAGGCTATCTCTCTCCGCTTCTTTATCTATCTATATTTTTCTCTCCCTCCCTCCCTCCCTCTCTCTCCCTTTCTCTCTCTCTCTCTCTCTCTCTCTCTCTATATATATATATATATATATATATATATATATATATATATATATATATATACAAAGTTAAAGGTATTCCAGAGGGAAGACTAGTGAATCAAAACGAAATTATTAAGAGTGCTCAATAAAAAAGAGCAAAATATAATATTTTTATTTATATAGATACAAAATATATTTTCATATATTTGTCTATATAAATAAAAAATATTATATATATATGTGTGTGTGTGTGTGTGTGTGTGTGTGTGTGTGTGTGTGTGTGTGTGTGTGTGTGTGTGTGTGCATATATATACGAGATGTGTGTGCCTGGGTATGCGCCTTGGACTACTAATTTTCTCTCATATCGACGCATACATATATATATATATATATATATATATACATACATATATATATACTATTATTATTATTGTTATTATTATTATTATTATTATTATCATTATTATCATTATTATCATTATTATTCTATGTATCTACATAAACTTTTATGTAAACATTTTCAGTATTTAATTCGATAGTGCTCGATACATAAGTAGAGCTTGGTAGTAAGTTTGAAAATATATATGCCAATTAAGCTACACAGAATTTTCCGCGTTTCATTCTCGTGAGGATTCGTCAGGCCATTTTCATATATATTTTCAACTCAAGGCTTACAACTATATACTATTCCATATTTGATTATATTATCATACAATACATTGTAAATATACATGTTTCCGTATTTATTTCAAAAGTGCTTAAATACATGACTATTAAATAATAACTGGCTGAAAATACCCGAGAGATACTCCTTTGAGAACAATTTTGTACTACTTGAATGTCACTTTACAACGATTAAACTCAACATATATAATGCTACTAAATCTTATAGACATGAGGTTTAATAGGATTTGAACTATCTTCAAAGTTTTATCAAAACTTATTACATGATTTCTATTCCAGAAAATTTCTAGAATTAAGAGGTCTTAGGAAAAATATGAAATTCGTGGAATCTTGATTAATTGATGTCGAATGAATCCGATCAAATTCAATGCAAATCTGAAATGTTCGAATTTTCAAATGGGAGCTTGTGTCACTCACATGCTCTTTTCGGCACTTTGAATACTTTAAGTAAAAACTGAAATATGGGGAAATAAATATTGACTGATGTCTAAGATATATTTAAAGTTTTACAAAAATCGCATTTCACAACGGGTTTCCACACTTTTCAGCCCCCTTGTGTCAAACTAAATTAAACTAAATATAGCCCACATTTAGAGCCGTTATACATGAGAGCTGTGTTTCAAAAATCGCAAATGTCTGTTAATTTGTTTTGTGGAGAATCCTTTACGTACAAATATATAAACGTAATTACTTTATATAGATACATCGATACACACACACACACAAACACATACACACACACACATACATATATATATATATATATATATATATATATATATATATATATAAGGCGAAACTATAACTTAGAACCTTTGTAAACATGATCAACAGATCAGAATACGTCATCGTTACAGCAACGTTCATTAAATGATCCATCTTACCAGAGCTCGGGTCACGTGACCCAAACTTTCGATCTCTCTCTCTCTCTCTCTCTCTCTCTCTCTCTTTCTTTCTTTCTCTCACTCTCTCTACCTTTCTACCTCTCTCCCTCTCTCCTTCCCTCCCTCCCTCTTTTCCATTCACACATTTCTCAGTCTTTAGTAGAATCCATTTTCCTCTTCTTTCTTTTGGTTTTCACACAGAGACAGGGGAGGTAAGCCAGGTGAAAAAATAGGCGGCGCTTAACGCATTTGCAACATGACATCATCGTTCCAGATTTTGTGATGTCGTCATTTGACGAGGTTGTCGATCCAATCATTAAACTTTCGTTTGTCTTTTCTTCTTCTTTCGCTCATTCCAAACGTAAGTCGTTAGCCAACACCTAGGTCACGCCAACAACCATTGTTCTAAACAATGTTACATAACATGGTAATTCCACTCCAAATCGAAACAGAGCCGATCCAAGACAATAAACGTTACACATACAAAGTGTTCTGTACTGTTTCAGATAGAGTTTCATACTAAATGGTATATAATTAAAGAGGGGTTTGTCAAAAAGTTTTTCTTATTTATTTTTTATTACCCGATAATTAATCTAATTTGGTATATATTTATATATATATATATATATGTATATATATATACATACATACATACATACATACATATATATATATATATATATATATATATATATATATATATATATTCGACAACACATTCAGTAATGTTGGTATATTGTCTTTTGTATTTAGGGGTTGGGGAAGTTCCCACTCAAACACGCGCCCGCTTTCAAAACAAAGTGTTGTATATACTAGACAAAATACATGATTGGTTGGTTGTTTTTGTTGTTTTTTTTACGGCATATCAACCCTTTTCGGGTTAATTAATGCCGAGTCCAATTATTTTGGAAATAGTATTCATGTTGCATTCAGTTATTTTGTAGAAGGTTTTTATTCTTCAAGCTTTTTGTATCTTCAATCACTAGTTTGTAGTGTTTGGTTTGGTTGTTTTATAGTGGATTTTATCGTTTTTGTTCCCTGCCCTGCAGAATACGAATGAGTTTTGCAATGTGAAAGAGAAAAGTGTTACATGTTTGGTACATTTTAAGTTAGGAAACCAGTCAGAAAGTGGGGAGGGGTAGAAAGAGAAAGAGAAAGGGGAAGAAGGAACGCGAGGGAAATGTGGATTGTTGTTGGTGGTGGTTTTGGTCTTGGTTTTGCAGAACAAAATTCAGTTTTGCAAAAAAAAAAGTAGAAAAACAAAAGGCATTTCATCTCAGAAAGCCAATATCTTTAGACAGTCTGATCTGGTAGCACCAGGCAAAGTACATGATATTGTCTGCGAGTTAAAATTGGAATAATACGGTATCATACATATAGTCAATACAAAGTCAATCCGAACTACTAAATATCTTGAACAGAGCAGATATGTTCAAAGACTGTGTCGTCCAGGAAAAATTGTGACCGTGTTTTGTTATGCTGTTTTTATATAAGATCTACTCGGCTTTGCTCCGGATATAAACTGGTAGATAATCATCAAAAAGTGCTCAATATCATAGGAATGGAAGGTATATTCAAACGCAACGTCATTTATTTTCTTTGTTTTATATGGTCCTGGGCAAGACCGAGTATTTATAAAGAAAGAAACGAGTCAAATGTAAAAATACTTATTGTTTCGTAATGTAAAGTATAGCTCAGTGTTTACGGTTCGAGTTTTGTCGGGATAGCTATCATCTCATAGTTATAGAGTAAATAGTAGGATAGACGAGACCTATAAGCCCTTATAGTGCAACTAGTTAAGGAGAAAAAATATCCAATACTCTCGGGATTGAACGAGTGCCAACTACTCTCTCATATATGTACTTATATAAATATGTGTGTGTAAATACTTGGTTACTGTACATAAACGTTTTCATACTGCAGCCATGTTTTCTTTCTGACTCCTTTTCTTACACTGTTTCCTCTTTCACACTCTCTCTCCCCTTTCTCTCTCTCTCTCTCTCTCTTTCTCTCTCTCTCTCTCTTTCTTACTATATATATATATATATATATATATATATATATATATATATATATATATATATATATATATATATATATTAGTGTTGCGACGATTAATCGGAATCGGAAAAATCGGAAGATTTGGGGGTATTGGAATCGGTATCGGAATCGGGAAAATTGATGCCTATTTTCCGATGCCAAAAACGATTCTTTTAATTGTCTTATTTTATTTGATTTTCTTGAAACCAAAATCTTCTATTGCTGGTATTCATAATAAAATAAATATTTGTTGATTTTAAATCACCAGTAAAGCTAAAATTGATAGATCATCCTCCACAAGTGTATTTTGACGTTTAGGAAAATTTCTACATATTTAACATGTTTTTTCGAAAATCCGGGGAAATAAAAATCTTATAGTTAAATAATTAGAGATTTATAAAGAATCGGAATCGGTAATTGTATCGGAATCGGGGATTTAGCACAGAATCGGTAATTGTATCGGAATCGGGAAAAATATTGGAATCGTCCTATCACTAATATATATATATATATATATATATATATATATATATATATATATATATATATATAATAAAAGGATAAAAATCCGACGATATGATTTAAGAATGGGGAGGAAAACGTAGATGCTCGACGTCTTGCCCGTTTTATGCGGCCTTTTTCAAGAGTGAAACGGTTCACAATAGTCTATTTTTGCTGTTTCGCTCTTGAAAAAGCCAGCATTAGCCGGATGAAACGTCGAACACTTACGTTTTCCTTCTCCATTTTTAAATCGTATATATATATATATATGTATAATTTAATAATTGTTCCATATTTGATAAACATTTTAAGAAAATTCAGAACATTTATTAATGTTTTTATATTTTGAGCTAGTCACCTAACATTTGTAACTTAAAATAAATTTAAAAAATATGAAAAGGAAGGGTTGTAAAAAGATAGCTTCGAATTTGGGGGTATCCAACCCAAAGCAAAATATGATGAAAGTAAAAATATGATAGGTAAACCCCATAATTTATTATACCATAACTGTTCACACTGAAACATTTATCACAATAATCTGTGGATCTATATTAAAAAACTTGTTTATATATATATATATATATATATATATATATATATATATATATATATATATATATATATATATGTGTGTGTGTGTGTGTGTGTGTGTGTGTGTGTATAAATGTGTATATATAAATATTTATTCTCTCTCTCTCTCTCTATATATATATATATGTGTGTGTGTGTGTGTGTGTGTGTGTGTGTGTGTGTGTGTGTGTGTGTGTGTGTGTGTGTGTGTGTGTTTATCTATCTCCATCTCTACTATTATATTAAAGTCACTTTATGTGTGTATGAGTTCATTCCTTATAGGTTCTGAAACGGCTGAACTACCTTTGGCAAATTTCCCACAAACGTGATGTATACATCTGGTAGTGTTCTTACATGCGTTTTGTTCTTAAATCTGTCTGATAAAGAAATCGAAATATCTTATCCTAAAAATAGTCTTTCTTTTTTCGAGATAAAAAATAATTTTTTCAGTGAATTATTTTAGATTGCCCCGGCAAGGGAGATAATAAAATCTCAATAAATAATTTCTTCTTTAGGAAGAAACAGACTTGTTGACATCTGGAAACATAGCTTAGTGGTAGATCATGTGACTACAGGTCGAATGATCCTGTGTCCCAGACTGGGTGTATCTCACCATTTATTTTATTTTTTCTTGTTTATGAATTCATTTTACGATAAAGGAAGAGGTACCATTTAAAATCGACGCAAATCATTCCTTTGTTTGCATATTTTTAAACTAAACATTAATCAGAAGTTAGTTTCCAGGGCATTCATCGTCAACTGACGTGATATTGTAAACAAACACAGACGGAATTTGATGAACTATATCATCATTATTATGTTATTAATTAATTTTTTATTTTTATTTTTTTGCGAATCAGTCCAACGGGCAAATTATTCCCCGTTATATATAATATTTAATTGAGAATTGCTTCTATAGTAATACATATGCAATCTGCATAAACAAATTTGTTTAAGCGTATTGTACGACCGGGCAACGCCGGGTGTTCAGCGTGTGTATATACATATATTAGAAAAAATCATTTGTTGACATCTATGCTGATGGCACGACCATCTACGGCATCACATCAAAGGCTCTAAATGACAAAGTTCTCTCTGATTCTCTCTCCTCTGATCTCGAGCGCGTGGTTTAATGGGGGAAGACGTTGCTGGTTACCTTTAATGCATCTAAAACCAAACTCCTATCCTTACATACTCAACGCTCTGATCCCCATCTGGCATCAATTGGGATGGATGGCTCTCGTCTGGGAGAGGCCCCGTGTTTTGACAAGCTTCTGGGTTTGACCTTTACTCCTGATCTGAAATGGAACACGTACATCAAGTCTGTTGCCAAGGTCGCTGGAAAGATGGTGGGATCCTTCTACCGCTCATGAAGATATCTCACTGCTGATGCAATTCTCTATCTGTATAAAAGCTAAGTACGTCCAAGGATGGAATACTGCCGCCATATCGAGACAGGAGCTGCTAAAACAGCCTATCCTGCCTTGACAGAGTACAAAATAGATTTCGGGGCTTAGTGGGGGATGCTCTTTTCTCTACCCTGCAACCTCTCTCCCACAGAAGAGACGTTGCGAGCCTATCCTTGGTTTATCGTTATTTCCATGGCAGGTGCTCCAATCTCTGGCCCCCCCCTCGCCAATCTTTCACAAAAAACACCCGTCTAGCTGAATCCATTGTGAAAAATTTCCCCCACTCTTTATCTGTGCCTAAATCAAAACGTGGATTCCATGAACAAAGTTTCTTTCTTAGAACTGCACGCCTGTGGAACTCTGTTCCGTCTGCCTGCTTCCCACCTGACTACAACTCGGATGTCTTCAAGTCCAACGTTAACAAATTCCGAATGAACCGCCCCTTAAGTAAACACTTCACCAAATCTCCACACTAAAGTACTGTACTTGCAATAACTCTTATCCCTGGGTGGCTTCCGGGCCTTGATAAGTGGTGACCACCATGTAAAAATAAAAGTGCCCGTCATTGACTTGGTTCAAAAACAGCCTACAGAAAATGGTCTCTGATTTATGAAAGTATGATAGGTTATGAAAAGGAAGGGTTGTAAAAAGATAGCTTCGAATTTGGGGGTATCCAACCCAAAGCAAAATATGATGAAAGTAAAAATATGATAGGTAAACCCCATAATTTATTATACCATAACTGTTCACACTGAAACATTTATCACAATAATCTGTGGATCTATATTAAAAAACTTGTTAAACTTTGTGACATATTTACATTCTATGGAGCTTAGGCGCGAACGAACACCCCATAATTTTATTAGGCCATATTTCTTCAAACTGAAACATAATTATCAAAGTATACTTACGCAGATAGATATGAAAAGTCTTTATTAAAGTTTGTGCCTATTTCTATTCTATGGAGGGCAGGCGTGAACGCAGACCCCACAATTTTATTATACCATCCCTATTTAAGTTAAAACATACTTATCAAAGTATTATTATGTACATCTATATCAAAAACGCTTGTAAACGTCTTTTTATTTTTTAAATTTTTTATTTCCATACTTTGCGGGCCAGGCGCGAACACAAACCCCACAATTTTTATGAACCACCATTCTGCCAGATCAAACATACTTATTCCTGTGTCTCGATACATCTTCTATCATTATATGTAATCAGTTTTTGTAAATAGTCAACCATATAGGAGCCTATTCGTGACCAGACACACACACACACACACACACACACACACACACACAGCCATTCAGCTTTATATTATAGATATATATGTCATGATCATCATCACCCACGCAAGTACTCATATCTGGGTCTTGGCATATGCACTCTTGGCGACGGGTAAAATCGATAATTCCAATCGATATTTCATCTTCGTCTCTGTTTCGATTATACTCCATTGTAATTGCAACTATTATCCGCGCAACATTAACCCGGTTCTCTACATTGTAATAACCAAGTCGTAGAAGAGAAGTCAATGACATCGTCAACAATAATAACAACAACAACAACAACAACAACAATACAATAATAATAATAATAATAATAATAATAATAATAATAATAATAATAATAAACATAAGCCGGCAACAGTACTTGAAAACGTGAATCACAAAATTCTATGGGACATGAGCATACAAACAGATAAGCCCATTCAAGCAAGAAGACCGGATGTCGTAATAAGTTACAAGAAAGAAAAGTCCTGTCAAATCGTAGACTTTGCTGTAGTAGCCGACCACAGGGTGAATACTAAAGAAAAGGAGAAACGGAGCAAATACACAGAGCTAACCAGAGAGCTGAAAGGGATATCGATGATGAAGAAAATCAGGATAATACCAATAATAGTAGGAGCACTAGGAACAATTTTGAAACCGTTTGAAAAAAGAATGGGAGAAATTGGAATCAGAGAAATGACTGGAAAAATACAACGAATAACAATAATGAAAACAGCTGAAATATTAAGAAACCCCCTTGAATGTGGATACTTATACATATGAGTCACATGAGCGGGCAGATTCAGTTGCAAATATTATCGAAAGAAGTGGAGAGTACTGGAAATCTTGGGAGACTTGTTGTCACTCAGCTTCCAGGAAACACCACAGGTTGTTTTCAAGGAGAGATCTTTAATGATTTGAGTAAAGGTTCTTTGTGAGCCAATAATAATAATAATAATAATAATAATAATAATAATAATAATAATAATAATAATAAACAATAATAATAATAATAAAACAACAACAACAACAACAATAATAATAATAATAATAAACAATAATAATAATAATAATAATAATAAAACAACAACAACAACAACAACAACAACAATAATAATAATAATAATAATAATAATAATAATAATAATAATAATAATAATAATAATAATAATAATAATGGAAAAGTTTTTTACTTATAAGAAGAGGAAAGCTGCAGCAGGGGAGGGTATGGAACTATCAAACCAAAAGGAGATTGGGATAGTAGGCAAACATGACAGCTACAAATATATGGAAACAGGCACCATCAAATAAACAGAAATGAAAGATACAATTAGAAACGAATATATCAACTCAGTTGGTAAGGTTACTGGGAAAAACTGGATAATCCTACTGCTCCAAAAATTACCTGACTCCCAATGCAACCCTCTATCTGTCTAAGAGTCAGCTACGTCCTAAGCTGGAGTAATGCTACCACATCTGCAGAAGTGTCATAATACAAAATATTATTTCTTGACAGAGTGTAAGTTCGGTGATGTTCGACTGAGTTGCAGTGTCTGGCTTAAACATATAAAAAAATTCACAGCAAAGAACTTCCCATTCTTTTTCTTTGTCCCTGAAAACCAAACGCAATATTTATAAACAGAGTGTCTTTCCAAGAAATGTCCATCTGCGTGACACATTCCCATGAAACAACTGCTTCCTACAGACTAAAACTTGGTTATATTTAAGTCCAATGTACACAAATAATTATCGAAACGTAAGTAATAAAATATTTCCTATCCCATGCATTGTTTCCAATCTTCCTATTCCACTGACGATCTCATCCTCATTATCTTTGTTGTTCTTGGCAAGAGCTGTCTCATTAGCATAAAACCATTCATTAGAGGTTGTCATTCGACTAGTTATTAGAAAAGGGGGTCCATTGCTCCACCAGATCGTTTTATAGAATACAATGTCCAAAGCAGGAGTTTATTACGTAATAGACACTTTCATAATCCATGGCTAAATCATCACGCCACTTTTTCTTATAAAATCATTTCAATTCCAACACATATATACAAATATATACATCTAACAAAGTTCGTTCAACCATCACAAACACGCATACATACAACAAAGAGAAACGTTTTGAGAAACGATTGTTACTCGCGTTCTGGAAAAGTTGCAACTTATGTTTATTTTATCGTATACAATGGATCGTATTGTGCTTTGGTATTAAATAACACGCGACGGGAAGATATGCCATTTATTTGTCAGAGTTAAATTAATCGATCGACCGCTCCTCACCGTGGTAGGAGTGGTGGCAACATGGTTGTGTCACACCTATATCATCAGGAACTTCGGTTCCTTGCAGAGCAACCTAGGGTGTATAGTTTTGTTTTGTTTTGTTTGTCTTTGTTTTGTTTTGTTTTGTTTTTTCAACTTTCACCCCAAACAAGGCACAGTGCCACTTTGAAATAGGTGGCTACTATCGGGGACATAATTTGTAGGGACATATGAAGGGAGATGGGCAGCTAGATGTCTGTTCACATTGCACATCGCATGTGAGTATAGTTGGGAAAGCAGAATCCCGGAAGGGAGTTCCAAAATCTAGCAGTTCTGGGTAAGAAACTATTGGAGTATAAGGCTTTCTTACACCAAGGGATCTCTAGTGTGTAGGGGTGAGATTTAGCTGCTTGTCGGGTTTGAATGAGGTATTTACATCGAGGGGGTACCAGTGCTTGTAGTTCGTCAGAGTGTACTATATTAAAATACTTGTAAAACAAGCAGAGGGATGCAACATTTCGTCGATGAGACAAAGTCTGAAACTTAGATAACAGCTCAGGACTCCTCAGGTTGGCGATTCTATTTTAAACCCCATCCAGGAGGGAGAGACTAGTAGCAGATGCACCAGCCCAAATGTGACAACAATACTCCATACATGGGCGAATGGTGGCCTTATATAAAGGTACAGGATACCTTTAAGCGTAAGTAGCTTTCTATCACGGTAGAGAGAGCCCACCTTCTTTGCAGCGGCCTTAGCAATGCTCTCAATATATCTGTTCCAACTCATGTTCCTGTGAATGTTAAGTCGAAGAGTTTGAAAGGAGTACTTTCAGGTAATGTGTTTTAGCCATTGCTATTGGTGGTAGAGAAGGTTTCTTGTAATTATTGAAGGAACCAAGCTTAATCTTGGCAGCATTGAATGTGTCCATCCATTTATGTCTCCATTCCACTGCAGATTGAAGTTTTTCTAGTGTTTCTGCCATTTCTTTAACTCTGCCATTTCCGTAGATACGTAACCCTAAAGGTATTACTTCTTAACCAGATTTTTAAACGAGTTAAAAACAACCAGACTTTCCAATTTGATAAAAGTTCCATTATAGCATATTTATTATGGGGTGCAGCTGGAACGGTCGAACCTCCTAGCTCGAGATAGATAAAGGCAAAAGTATCCATGCATTAACATGGGAGGGGAGACTATCTTCAAGTACTATCCTAAGCTAGGAATGGGGCAACGGACTTTACTAAGTAAATATAAATAAGTCCTTCTCACCTTTTTTTTTTTTAATGGAGAGTAGATAATAAATGTGGATGTGTTATCGGCAGCTCCAGTAACTCTCGCTTCTCCTTTTTTTGTCCTTACGTCCTCATTTCCAATGAGTGATTTTTCTGACAAAGGGTGAAGTAAAAGCTGCTTTCCAGGTTGGTAGTACTTTGTAAACAGTAGCCTGATATGTCGGAAAATTTCTGTTTCTATGTCTATCCTTGTGGTCATGTTACTAGTAAGAGTGCTGGAGGTAAACGTTTCATCTGGGCTGACGTTACCCGCCTGATAGTCAGGGACCCGAACCTTGGAGTAACCACTAAGGAGGCTGTCCTATCAGCAGGTGCAAAGTACCTGGGCTGCTGTATAGCCATTTGGTGAATGGATTCTGGACCATACAGTAGTTTCTGGTAGGGCCTCTCGATGCCATACTAGTGGGTCATTGTTACGGCTTTACCTTATCATATGCTACAAAAAAAAAATTCTTGTCTTTTTCTCTATCACTTTCCCTCTCTGTCCTGCTCCAACCAAGTCTACCGACCTGCTCCACAAATCCCAAAACCTCATCATGACAAATCTAAGAAAAAAACACGTAAACCTAGAACCCCATCCTCCAAAGTAGACCCCTACTACCAGGTCTCCTTCTCCAACATCAGGGATCTACGTTCCAACCTTCCAGAGGTTGAAACACAATTACAGGAGACGAAACCGGATATATTCTTTCTAAGTGAAACTGGCATAGGGCCAACAACTTCCTTAGACGAATTCATAATTAAAGGATACTCCAACTTAACATCTAAATCTGACCCCCAAGATCGCCATGGGAATGGAATATGTGTCTACGTCAAATATGGCTTTCCATGTGGTAGGGATATCTCCAGAGAAGACCCTAATTTACCTTATATGTGCTTCCGGGTTGCACTAGCTTACACCACTACATTTATATTTGCCCTCTATCGCCCCCACAGCAGTGGGGTTACTATTTTTAAGAGCATATCTGAGAAAATTGACCACAGAATGTCTCCTCATCCTTCGGCTAACATTCACATTTACGGTGACTTCAATGTCCATAATGTGGAATGGCTGACCCACTTGAACAAAACCGATGACGAGGGGATGTTCTGTCATGATTTTTCCACTGTGTATGACCTTACGCAGATTTTTCACGAACCCATCCGTGTGCCCGATACTACCGGTCAGCATGCAAGCCTTCTAGACCTTTTCCTCACAACTTCCCCTGAGCTATGTTCATGTTCCGTTCTATCTCCTCTGGGATCCTTCGACCACTTTGTTGTAGCAGTTAAGATAAAAATTAAATGTAATAAGTCTTCAGACGTACCTCTCCACCGTACTGTATATCGATACTCTATGGCTGACTGGAATAGCTTTGGTACATTTATATCTGACCTACCTCTGAATTCCATGTTTAAAAAGGATGTGTCCTCTATAGTATCAGACGTGACCGAATGGTTAATTGTAGGCATAGACCGATTCATACCATCAAAAAAATTCCAACAAAAACCTAACAGCCAGCCATGGTTCTCCCCTGAATGTGCAACTGCCATCGCGCACAGAAATCACTTTTTCCATAGCTACCAAAGTAATAGATGTACTGAGACTAAAGCTGCTTTCACGACTGCCAGCAACCACTGTAAAAAAAATAATAAAAAATGCAAGAGAGCCATATGCTCAGTCCGTTAATTTTTTTTTTTTTAATTCACGAACCGGTTTAAAAAAATTAAAATGGCAGCGACTTTGAAATGGAGAGCCCCGTTTTCAATTTGAAGGAGGGGCACCTGAGCATTCTGTGTTAACAATTTAAGAGAGTTCCGTCAACATAAGGAATATTTACAAACATATTTTAATGTTTTCCGTTATTTTGTGTTTGAGGAATATTCGATTATGGCATGTGTAGTTTATATAAAAATGCATTTAAGTAGTTATCGCCTCAAATTTCGTTTTAATTTCGGTTCGCTGAAATTATTTCAAGTAAAGAGCATTAAAAACTATTTCAAAACAAAAAAAAACATGAACTGAACTTTTATTGACATTTATTTCTTGTATATTTATCTTTTCGAGTAGTCGTTTGTTGGCTTTTCTGGTAAACACTCTCACTAAATAATATCGACGAAATATCGAAAAGCAAAGAAACAAAAACAGTTTTGAAAAATAATGAAGCTTTACTTACTTTAGTAAAATAATCCGAAACAGCAGAATGGAATATTAAAAAAGTAAACACGTAATTACTTTAGGTTTTTAAACCAAAGAATCGGTATAAATAGGAATAAGAAGAAAATGGCGCCCTTTTCAAGCAGAACAGCTTCGCTCCAGTTTTATAGTATTGAACGGTGTAGTATTGCGCCGTCGGATTCAGGTTGTACTATTGTAATGTAAAGAACACGCAGAAAGGGTTGTAATCAACTGAATTCCTTCTAATTCACTGATAAAAAAGCTTAAACAGATATATAAATAAAAATAAAAAGGGTTTGTAAATGTTTTTAAACGACACGTAATCACGTGAGCAGGATTTTTCCTTCTTTTGACACAATAACTAGTAACGTTCTTATTTTTTATTATTTATCTATTTATCTATTTTCCAAAGAGTGTCACGTGCAAGTGGAGAAGGAAAAAACAGAGGTATGCAAAATTTGTGTCGAGAATTGTCTAAAGTTCCGACTTTTTTTTTTTTTTTGCTTTCACTTTAATAAGAACGTGCAATTATGAGGTTAATTTATTCGACACAATATGGTGCAACTCAAAAAAATAAATAAAAGCTAACGTGAATTAAGATTAAAGTTAAGGTGTTATTGTGGACCTCACCCCTTTTAGAAAAACCTTGTCAAACTTTGTGACATATTTGCATTCTATGGAGGTCAGGCGCGAACGAACACCCCATAACTTTATTATACTATATTTCTTCAAACTGAAACATAATTATCAAAGTATACTTACGCGAATAGATATGAAAGGTCTTTGTTAAAGTTTGTGCCTATTTCCATGGAGTACAGGCGCGAACGCAGACCCCACAATTTTATTATAATATAATTTATTTTATCATACCATCCCTATTTAAGGTGAAACATACTTATCAAAGTATTCTTATGTACATCTATATAAAAAAAAACTTGTAAATATTTTTTTTTTATTTTTTATTTCCATACTTTGGGGGCCAGGCGCGAACGCAGCCCCCGCTATTTTTATGAACAACCGTTCTGCACGATCAAACATACCCATTCCTGTCTCGATACATCTTCCATCATTATATGTAATCAGTTTTTAAAATAGTCAACCATATAGAAGCCTATTCGTGACCAAACACACACAGGTTCAGCTTTATATTATATATATATATATATATATATATATATATATATATATATATATATATATATATATATATATATATATATATATATATTGATATCTGATACACAAAGAAATGTCAATTAATATAAAATATAAGTTTTGCAAATATTTACTAGTGCTTTGTACAGATATTGATTTAAAAAGCAGAAAAGGAACATCTGCGACGTAGGTGTGACCAATACTTCTTTTAACTCACATGTATTAGAATTTCAGAAAATCCAATAAATTTGAATAAACCTTAGTGTAATTTTTAGTGTACTATCAAAACAAATGTCCTAGTGCCAGCAGAATCAGCGTCTCTGAAGATACCGGGTTCCTACCTTAAATGCATCAAACGTTGATGTTATTATTTTTTCCTTTTCCTTTGCAAAACTCAATCATTTTCTGTAAAGTCAAAACCAATTTCCTCTACAAAATAATCAAATAAATATTTGAAGAAATAAAAAACTTGGAGAATAAAAACATTTTACCAAAATGCACTGGATTTGGCATTAAATAAGCTGAAAAGAGTTTGTATGCAAAACTCAATCATGTTCTGTAAAGCCAAAACTAATTTCCTTTGATCAAATAATCAAATAAATATTTGAAGAAATAAAGAACTTGGAGAATAAAAACATTTCACCAAAATGCACTGGATTTGGCATTAAATAAGCTGAAAAGAGTTTGTATGCAAAACTCAATCATGTTCTGCAAAGCCAAAACTAATTTCCTTTGCAAAATAATCAAATAAATATTTGAAGAAATAAAAAACTTGGAGAATAAAAACATTTTACCAAAATGCACTGGATTTGGCATTAAATGAAAAGAGTTTGTATGCAAAACTCAATCATGTTCTGTAAAGCCAAAACTAATTTCCTTTGCAAAATAATCAAATAAATATTTGAAGAAATAAAAAACTTGGAGAATAAAAACATTTCACCAAAATGCACTGGATTTGGCATTAAATGAAAAGAGTTTGTATGCAAAACTCAATCATGTTCTGTAAAGCCAAAACTAATTTCCTTTGCAAAATAATCAAATAAATATTTGAAGAAATAAAAAACTTGGAGAATAAAAACATTTTACCAAAATGCACTGGATTTGGCATTAAATGAAAAGAGTTTGTATGCAAAACTCAATCATGTTCTGTAAAGCCAAAACTAATTTCCTTTGCAAAATAATCAATAAATATTTGAAGAAATAAAGAACTTGGAGAATAAAACCATTTTACCAAAATGCACTGGATTTGGCATTAAATGAAAAGAGTTTGTATGCAAAACTCAATCATGTTCTGTAAAGCCAAAACTAATTTCCTTTGCAAAATAATCAAATAAATATTTGAAGAAATAAAGAACTTGGAGAATAAAACCATTTTACCAAAATGCACTGGATTTGGCATTAAATGAAAAGAGTTTGTATGCAAAACTCAATCATGTTCTGTAAAGCCAAAACTAATTTCCTCTACAAAATAATCAAATAAATATTTGAAGAAATAAAGAACTTGGAGAATAAAAACATTTTACCAAAATGCAGTGGATTTGGCATTAAATGAAATGAGTTTGTATGCTGTAAAACAAAATAATCAAACTTTTCTAATGGATTAATTAAAAAGGCCCATTTGTATATCTCTTGTATGTTTCTAAGTAAAAATAGAATATTCTGTAACAATCTTATCAACTTACTTCAAATAGTCGCATACTGTCCTCATTATAACACAAATTGATCCACATACGGCGATCCTTAGTTTGACATGACTGTACTAAAAAAGTTGACAAAAATCATTTTAGAAAACGATCGTGAAAATCTTAAAAGTTGCAATCATTGAAACGATTCTTTAGCTTTAAGCAATAGAATGCAAGTATGTTATGGAGACAGAACTCACGGCGGACTATGTAACAGAGGTCGAATAAATCAAAGAAATTATAAACGAGGACTAAACGAATCTCACATTCCTAAGGAAAGAATAGTGGCAGAAAGTGAAATAAGAAAGTAAATTGATAAGCAGATTTCTTCCGTCGATGTCATCAGTGAATGCAAACATAAACAACTTTATACAGGAAACAAATCAGTAATAACGAGACTAAAAATATGAACAAAACCTTGAAAAAATAAATAAATATTGAAACCCCAAATCAACATGCTCCAAAGAAACGAAAGAGATGAATAAGGCCAACTGATACAAAATACATATAAGATAGAACGTGAAATCTGGCTAATAAAAAAGGAAATATACTGTTTAAACATGTACGAACTAAAGCAAAAGGTGGTGGAAGACTAATTAGATACAGGTACAAATTTCAACAAAATAAAAGTTTCGAAAAATATAGCGAACAGAAAAATATACAATCGCAACATATAGAAAAAAATAATCTCGGTAATGAAAAACATGTAAAAGGGCTTTTGGAATTGATGGAGAAACATTCAAGAGCGCATTGTTTTGTATCAAACTACAAAACGTCGGCCCACGACGGATCCATGAATATTGATAAGATTCACTGCATTGAGTGAAAGATTAACAGAAAACATTAAGATGTATAGACGAAACTAGCATATCAGAGTGGGTGACTAAAGGTAGAACGACATTAATCTGTAATATAAATCTCACCTGTCTGTTTAAATGTATGCATGTGTGTATGTATGGCTAAAACGTTCGACAGAGGTGATGGATTTTCACGAGATCGGTATATTTTTGAAGCGCGACCTTTCGGATGACAAATATCGGAAAATTGGCTAAAAACATTAATTCTTTCACCCTCAACCGGGCGCTTTTCTACAGGGTGGGGTCGCTTTTTTCGCCTTTCTTTTCGAAAGTCATTGCCTCTTTTTGATTGTCTAGCCTTAATTTAAACCTACGTCACTTCCGGTTTGGCGATGGATGCAACAGCAAACACGTCATGTTTTTTTATTTTGTTTTTTATTTTGTCTTTTTTTTGGAGGAGTCACGTTCTTTCCTCTTTCGCGGTACGGGTTCGAGTTCGAGCCTGCCTGCCTACTACCACTTTTTTTGTTTTGTTTTTGATTAACACACACCTCCAAACACCCGGGCAACGCTGAGCACCCAGTCTAGTACAAAATAAAGTGAGACTACAAAAATCCCAAGCAATCACACACCAGTAACATGTCTAATAATTGACGGCACAAGTAAGAAAATATTTGCTCTTCTTTTAGTAACTGTGGACCCATCTCCAAGACAGATAAAGGATACAGAAGAGCGACAAGAGTATCAAATGACCTGCTAAGCACAGATAAAAAAATTATGAAAGATATAAACAGAAAAGTGAATATAGCCAAATAGCCAAAGCATAGATCGACTAAAATAAAACCTTCGACAGAATCTTTCAAGCATGGAAAGTTGAATGCCTAATGTGTACAAAATCTCTCATAAAATATTGAATCACATAAAGAAAACACTTCCCCATCGACAAAATGTTGCATCCCTCTGTCTGTTTTACAAGTATTTTAATGGTAGATGCTCCAACGAACTGCAGCCTCTTGTACCCCTCTCAACGTAAATACCCCCGACAAACCCGAAAGCAGCAAAATCGCACCCCTACACAGTAGAGATCCCCAGATGCCAGAAAGCCTTTTACTCTAATAGTTTCTTTCCCAGAACTGCTAGACTTTGGAATGTAAACAGAAATCTTGCTGCGGAACTCCCTACATAGTATCCCTGCAATCATATCCCAAATAGTAGCCCTCCTACATCAAAGTGGCACTGTGCCTTGTCTGGGGTGAAAATGCAATTTAAAAACAACATGGAGGCTGAAACTGACAACTGGACGACAACACTTGAATTCGATAAGAATAGAGAGAGGTATTTTTCAGGGTGATATTCTTTTATCACAACTGTTTATCATACCGTGGTGCAACTCAAAAACATGTATTCATGAAGAGCAAAGCCAGATACAATTTCACTGATGCAAAAGAAAGATTGGACTACTTCGTGTAATCATATGGATGACCTTAAAGCTATTTACAAAAAAAAGAAACCAGAAAAGCTGAAAAATGCAATCAGAATCTTTAGTAAGGACATTTGAATCTTCAAGAAGAGATAGGAATACTTGCTGAATATGATAACTATAAATATCTGGGAATTCTGAAAACATCCACCATCAAATCAACAGTAATAAAGAGAATATGGGAAAAGAATATTTAGTTAAAAAAAGAAAACTCTTAGAAACCAAATTATATAGCAAAGAATATATACCTGGGGAGTATACTTAGTAAGATATTATGGACCCTTCATATATTTGACACCAGAAGAAATCAACGAACTAGGGAACTAATAATTATACACGATGCACTGAGCCCGATCGATAATATTAGTCGACTCTATGTTAAACGAGGACATGGTGAAAGATGACTGATAAGTATAAAATTATGTTTTATATATGACAAAAGAAATAGAAAATACTATGTATAGCCAAAGTAGAGAAAAGCTGATCATCACATTGATCAATAAAGAGAAGCAGAGAACACAGACATAAACAAGAAAAGGGCACTTGAACAGAGAAACGCAATCACTACTGTAAGACACAAAAAAAACAACGCGATTAGAACGAACACTATGAACAAAATATAGAGAGAAATGCCAGGAAAACTGCAAATATAGATTCTATCAATAAAGAAACGAAACAGTAGATAACATGATAAAAGAATGCAGCAAATTAGTAACAAAAACAGAATCGATTGTGTAATTGTGTTAGAAAACTATGCAAACGTTTAATGGACGCCAACCAGCTACAAATAACTTGAAATAGAGATAGATAAAAAAAATATATTAAAAGAACATCGTGCGAATCCGAGGGAACTGCAACAACCAGAAATCCCACAATCTATAAATCTTTTTCTACAGAAAGAAAGCACAAGTATTTGTAGCCGGTGCAAAGTAGTCATGAAAAATCAAGAATGATGTAAAGACTGGTGAGAGAAAACACCAACCAGACCTCCACTGCACGATTGCAGGTTTTTAACCTAACACAGAGAACAGCAAGATTCAACGATTGCATACGAAGTCGGGGAAGATTTGGCCAAAACACGCAAAGCAATGGGCAGAAACAATATTTTCATTCTCACTCTATTAATTTATAGTTCTGCGTCTGACACGCTGTCGCGCGCAAAGACAGAAACAACCAGAGGTCGACGGATCCCGATCCCAACTCATCCTGGGTTTTCACGAGAGCCCTCTTAGTTGAGTAGCTCTGATATAACCAAGTTGTTATCTTTCCTGCCACAGTGTGTAAGAGTTGTACTTTAGCTAATGTTGCTGATGATGCTGGTGATCACGATCATCGCCATGTTGCTTTTTACGTGATGCAAAAAGTGATGATTAGCAAGTAAATAGGACAGTAAGCCAAAGATAAATATATAGTTAGCAACAATTGCTGATTAATTACAGTAATTTGCACAGGAATGACAAGCAACAGACACTATTGTTGCTTTCAACCATAATGTAAGACGATGTTTTTTATCAAATATTTCTTTGTGGTGTAGAAATGAGCTAGAATTTGGAACAGGCTTCAGGCATTTTCTAACTTTTCTGATCAGTTTTTCTTTGTTTCATTATTCCGAGGCGTTTCTTTTGTTTATTATAATTTCTGCGTCGCGTGTTTTGAGACGCGTATTTTTATCTAAACCTCTTTGTTTTGAGGTGACCATAATTTGCCTCATCATACTGTACATATATACCAATATGAGAGACGTGTGAAAGTTTATCTATTTGCTACTCACTTTTAGCGAACTAAATTCAGTAAGATTGTGATGTCACGAGAGCGTAAGTTTGTGGTTCTAGAATGAAAAGAATCGCGGTTGTTTAAAATTGTTAAAGAATGAGCGACGAAACTCGCTGAATGATTGACGGGTGTGGGGTTAGATTATGACCTCGATGGATAACGGAATTTAAGTTCTGCTGAAGAGTAACTTAAACATTTTGTTCCAATAAATTTCATAGCGAGTAGACGCGTGAAATGTCGGTTCGTCACAGTCTCGGTATAGTAAGTGAATAGTGATAGTGTAGGTCACAGATTTGTCTAGTATCATAATAACGACGCGATTACAGACCTATAATAGCCTTCGATTGGTCGTTAAAGTTATGTTCTATGCAAGCTTTTGTATCCTATGAGGCCTGTAAACAGGTGTTGAGCATTGATGACACGCGTACGGTCTTCGATTGCTTATCATTTTTTTTTATTAGAACTTAATAACGGCTTCAAGCATGTGGCCATAAGCAATGACTATAACTTCCAATGGACAGTAATAGATAGACTCTTTTATGATGATAATCAAGATCTAGCCTCCGAAGCTTGCCAGAATTATATACCTTGATATCCTGTGTCTCTAGCATTCTAACGAAATTGCAGAAGTAGAGATAATACTAACACATAATAATAATAATAATAATAATAATAATAATAATAATAATAATAATAATAATAATGATATGGCAGAAATTGGAATCTAAGAAGATAAAGGTGATAGTTTTAATGAAATTAGTTGGGAATCTTAAGGAAAAACTTAGAACAGGGAAACCAATCCACATAAATTGTGAACACTTACCAGTAACTTGATTACTGGAGTAGAAATTAAAAAAAAAATACGGGCAACTAAGAAAATTGAAACCGTAAAATGTTAAGTTAATTACGCCCTACACTCACCCACCACAAAAAGTTTTAAAACAAAGTTTTCTGTTTACATCGGGTTGCGCCACACGAAAGAGTCCGAAAGGGTATGAAAGGAACGACAAAGGAGGGCACTAACTAGACCTCTAATGGAAAAGTGCGGAGTACACTGGGCCTTAGGAAGGCAGTTTTGCCACCCAAACTCCAGGAAATACCAATTACTGTTGCTAGCTAGAAATCAAAGGTAAACAACTGTTTATCAACGAAAGTAAAAGCAGTGGAAAGAGAGACTTATTGTCACTCGGATTCCAGGGAACACTACAGGTTATGGCCAGTGAGTGATCATTGTTGATATCACATGATATAGCAAATGTATAATAATAATAATAATAATAATAATAATAATAATAATAATAATACCCACCCAAATTCCAGTAAAGATCAATAAGACATAAAAAATCAAAACACACAGCTGAAAAAGGTTTCTAGATTATTCTAACCCAAACTCATTAAGAGCCTGATAATCAAGCATAGTTTATGTTAGCGATTTGGTAAGAAGTTTTCTAGAAATCAAGATGGGTCAAGGATTGATCCTGATTGAGAAGGTCAGACCGTGGCAGCAGAAAACAAGTGATAAGTGGTTGGACGTTACGTCATATATTGGCAGCTAACGGAATTGTGATAGAAATTTCGCGCCCAATCTTGAAAAAAGCGCAGTGTACCATATAGTCTAAGGAAATTATAATCTGAACAACGAAGCGCTTTACAAATTCTCTCTCTCTCCCTCTCTCTCTCTCTCTCTCTCTCTCTCTCTCTCCATTCATATTCATTTTCTAAGAATGATGATGTTGAATAAATTGCATATATGGATTGCATTCTTCATAAATTTAGCCACTGATGAGTCGTAGACTACGTAGAATTTAGCCACTCGGATTAATCGTAGACGACGAAACAATCAGCGGATAATTGTATTTTAAAAACAGTATATATACTACTCCCCATCTGGGATTACCAATCTAGTAAAAGGAAAAGTTATACCTAACTCGCATTTAGGTAAAAATGCACTTTCGTATTAAATTAAAAAATGCACTTTCGTATTAAATCAATTCAAAAAAGTATCGCAAAAACAAATATATATACACACACACATAATTATTTCCACTGCCAGTCAACATTGCAGCCAGCAAGACCCACTAAAGCCAACAAATTGGAAGTCCAAGACTCGTGTTTCGCTCTCACTTTGAGCTCATCAGTTAGACACATCCGAACTCAGGATTCGAAACCCGTGCCTCTGCATGCGAGATAAGCACTCTACCAACTGAGCAAACGCACCGCACACCAGATCAAGCAAACCGCAAGGAAATCCGACAGTGGAATGAACCTACTTTCGTCTTGAATCTGAAAGAATATATATATATATATATATATATATATATATATATATATATATATATATATATATATATATATATATATATATATATAAAAGTGAACGTGTCTGTGTGTATGTTTGTCTGTGTGTGTACATTTCCTTACGCAATAACTCTGTCAATTTTCAGGCTAAAGACTCGAAATTTGATATACAGGGTACTGAGATTTGGAAAAATCTTTGTAATCCATTTTCGGGCAGAAATTTTGCTGTTAAGGGGTCAAAGTTCAACGATTTGACCTTTGAGAACTCTACCAAACTCCTCCGACAATTTTGGGTCCAAACACTTGAAATTTTAGATATACATTTCTTGGACATGGACCTTAACTTAATGACTTGATTTGAGCCAAAAACAATAAATATTAAGGAGTCATAATAGGGGTCAAAGTTAAAAACATTGACAGCTTTTTTTTGCTCAACATATACCTCCAAACACCCGGGCAACGCTGAGCTGAATTGCTAGTATATCTATGAAAGTGAAAATGTCTGTCTGTCTGTCTGCCTGTGTATCTGTGTGTCTGTCTCTGTACATTTCCCTACGCAATTAATCTGTCAATTTTAAGTCTACATGCTCGAAATTTGATATACAGGGTACTGAGATTTGAAAAAATCGATGTGATCGGTTTTCGGCCAGAAATTTGGCGATTAAGGGGTCAAAGTTCAACTATTTGACCTTTGAGAACTCTACCAAACTCCGCCGACAATTTTGGGTCTAAACACTTGAAATTTTGGATATAGGTTCATTGGACATGGGTCTAACTTAATAATTGAATTTAAGCCCAAAACAATAAATTTTAAGGGGTAATAATAGGTTTTAAAAGTTTTAAAAATTGATAACTTTTTTTTGCTCCACATACATCTCCAAATACGCGGGCAACGCCAGGCACCCATGCTAGTATATCTAAAAAAGTGAACGTGTGTGTGTGTGTGTGTGTGTGTGTGTGTGTGTGTGTGTGTGTGTGTGTGTGTGTGTGTGTGTGTGTCCGTGTATATTTCCCTACGCAATAACTGTCAATTTTTGTCTACAGACTTGAAATTTGATATACAGGGTATGGAGATTTGGGAAACTCGATGTGATCGGTTTTCGGCCAGAAATTTGTCTGTTAAGAGGTCAAAGTTCAACGATTTGACCTTAAAGAACCCTACCAAACTCCTCCGACAATAGTTAATAACTTGATTTGAATCCAAAACAACAAATGTAAAGGGCTCATAATAGGGGTCAAAGTTAAAAAAAATTGACCTTTTTTTTTTGTTGTTTTGTTTTGTTTTTTTTGCTCAGCATACATCACCAAACATCCGGGTACGCCGGGCATCCATGCTAGTATATCTATAAATGTGAACGTGTCTGTGTGTGTGTGTCTTTCTGTCTTCTGTCTGTGTACATTTTCCTTCGCAATAACTCTGTCAATTTTTAGTCTAAAGACTCGAAATTTGATATACAGGGTACTGAGATTTGGGAAAATCTATATGATCGGTTTTCAGCCCGAAATTTGACTGTTAAGGGATTAAAATTCAACGATTTGATCTTTGAGAACTCTACCAAATTCCACCGACAATTTAAGGTCTAAACAATTGGAATTTTAGATATATGTTCATTGGACATGGATCTAACTTAATAACTTGATTAGAGCCCAAAACTATAAATGTTAAAGGGTCATAATAGGGGTCAGATTTTAAAACATTGACCGTTTTTTTTTCTTTGCTCAGCATACACCTCCAAACTCCCGGGCAACGCCGGGCTGAAATGCTAGTATATATATATATATATATATATATATATATATATATATATATATATATATATATATATATATATATATTATGCGCAGGTCATTTAAAAAATAAGTGTTTAAATTTCAACAATATTTCTCGCGGTTAACGGTAGCCGAATGGATTGGGTCCTTGCTAATGAAGCAGACATGGCTTCTGTCGCCGGGTTCGAATCTATCATCAGGTGTTGATTGTGACACCCTCCACTGAGGATTCCCGAACGGATGAAACACTAGTGTCTGTAAGTATTTAATAATTTTCATAGTAAATAATTATATATATATATATATATATATATATATATATATATATATATATATATTAAACAATGAAAAAAGGATAAATAATTAACTAATGAAGAAGAAGAAAAAGATTATAAATTGTTCGGAACCAGTTGGATTAATTTATCCCTGACGATGAATCCTGACGGGTTGGAAAGTACTCGGACTTAATATAAACTTGGTAATTACATCAGCCAGTTCCCGCCAGAAGTGCGGGAATATATATATATATATATATATATATATATATATATATATATATATATATATATATATATATATATATATATTATATTATATTAGATATTATACATTTATGTATAAAGATGTAAAAACCTGAGATCTTCTGTCTGCTCTCTATTGTGGAGGCCATTGCGGCGACTGAGATTAGCAGTTGTACCAAAAAGTGTGGTTTGTTCTGCACAAAGCCTTCATCACGATAAACAAAACAACTGTGTGGATTTTCGAACAACTTAGTTGTTGTGCCGGACCTCATACGTCGAAATCGACGGACGTATCCATCATATACATATTAACCTACTAGATAGATAGATAGATAGATAGATAGATAGATAGATAGATAGATAGGTATGTAGGTAGTTAGATCAACAGACAGACGTACATAGATAGATAAATACATACATAAAAAAGGCTTCCTTCAGTCTTGACAGACTATGGATACCCACTGTAAGGGCGCCTACACGTAAAATTTTTGTGGTAAGAATTGCGCAATCTCCAACCACACCTCTCCTGAGTCGACATTGTTGAATACCAGTGGCAAGTGGACGTTCAGGACGATTGGAAACAATGCCGAGATAAGCGGAAAACATACAGCGCCTAGAATGCCCATATGGTCACCCATCTGGTACTAGCCGGCTCAACGTTGCTTAACTTCGGTGATCTGACGAGAACTGGTGTGTCAACGTGATTATGCCGTACGTACATACATACATATATACATACATACACATGCATATATTAAGGTACTATGATATATATACATATAGATAGATAGATAGATAGATAGATAGATATAAACAGACCGAGATAGAGAGGTGAATAGATAGATATAAATAGACCAAGATATATAGATAGAAAGATGCATATGTACGTACAAACGCACTCTGATAGATAGATAGATAGATAGATAGATAGATAGATAGATAGATAGATAGATAGATAGATATGTTAAATAATGAGCACAAAGATAACACTGAGAATTTAGGAATGGCAGTTATCTTAAAGTGTGAATACGTTAAGTGTTAGCATGCAAAAAAAAAAATTAATGAGCCTCCTGTAGTTGCAAAAGTAGTATTTTCATAAGGCGTAAATATTCGATACTGACGAAGGTGTAAATAGCGAACTTTATTCGTTTATCGGCATATGCGTGCGCAGGGGAGGGTGAGATGCGCGAATTCACGCATGCGCGCTAATACGGTGGTCCCGGATAAGCAGATCTGATCTAAGCCCCAATCTTAACCACCACCGTCATCTGAACACTAGCTTACACGTATTTTTTTTACCTCCATTCACAAAGCGAAAAGAGCTCAAATTAGGAATGACGCAATGTCTCATCATGTATGCATGTCACGTGACATTGTAGGCTCCTCCCTCCCACCTGACCTCCTACGTAGACAAAATCACAACCACTGGGACGTCGTTAGAATTACAAATATGTTGTACGTGGAATACATACGGTTCCTTCTTTCCTCCGCTTTGGATCTTTTTTATTTTTGTCCATCTTTCTATCTCTTCTATTTTCCCCTTCTCTCTATCTCTCTTCTCTCTCTCTCTCTCTCTCTCTCTCTCTCTCTCTCTCTCTCTCTCTTTGTATCTGTCTGTCTGTCTGTTTGTCTCTCTCTCGATTGTCCTTATTTAAATTTCTCTCCCAAGTTCTTCCTCTCTATCTGGTCCTTTCCTTCTACCTCCTCTCTCTTTTACACACACACTCTCATTCGTTCCTTTCTACTTTCAGATCTCTCATTCTTTCTATTATATTCTCGCACATTCCTTCAAACCCCCTTCTCTCTCTCTCTCTCTCTCTCTCTCTCTCTCTCTCTCTCTCTCTCTCTCTCTCTCTCTCTCTCTCTCTAGCTAGCTATCTATCTATCTATCTATCTATCTATCTCTATCTAGCTAGCTAGCTATTTCTATCTATCTAGCTAGCTAGCTAACTATCTCTATCTATCTATCTACCTATTATATAAAAGGAACTTTGTGTGCGTGTGAGTGAGTACGTTCCTTATGGATTCTGAAACGGCTGGGCAGATATTTTATAAATCTTACAAACATGTACTTTATGCATATGGCAGTGTCCTCAGATAAGTTTTGTATCAGAATGTTTTCGATAAGTATCGATAATCTATAATCGAAAAAATCCGAATGAAAGACGGAACAGATGATTTTGACCAAAGTTAACGCCATATACAGCTGTAGATCACAAGTGCATGTAAGAAGTTTTATTGCCACACAAGCCGAAAAACTCGGCATATTAAATCAACAGAATGTTCTTTGATATGATAGGGCGCGAAATGAATGTCTCTATTTAAAGCACAATTGAATCATGATACTTAATTTTAAACTTAAATTCACGCCATTATCACCGCACAAGCATAAAGGCCAAGCAAACAAAATCAATGTTTTGTTTTGATATGATAGGGCTGCGTTCAAAACGAATGTTTCTGTTTAGGGCACAATTGAACCATGAGACTTGTCTTTTGTATTTTAAACTTTAATTCAAGTCATTATATATATAAATAATTTTTAAAATCAACAGTTCCTTACAGTGCAATGTAAACTAAAAAACGGGCCCCAACTCTAACTAGGCCCCGTTTCTTAGTGTTTTGTGCGAATGTAATGAAACTTTGTGTCATAACTAGTTTATTATATTCAAAAAATCACATCAAAACACGAGGGTCTTTGGCCATTTTTTCTCCGTTCTACAGCATATGCTCCAGATGGCCCCATTTAGCTTTTTTGGGGAGTCTCCCTGTATATATATATATATATATATATATATATATATATATATGTGTGTGTGTGTGTGTGTGTGTGTGTGTGTGTGTGTGTGTGTGCTTGAGAGTGTGCGCGCAAGTGTGTGTGTACGTGTGTGCATATCAAGGAATAGAGTCCGAGTATTTAGTTTAAAGCATTTTTATATACTCTTTTTCATTTTTTGCACTAAAACCAAATTATGCTCAACCGGTCTCGTCAGTGAGGGGCTGATACATACAAAACCTGCATTTTTAAACTAAAATGAAAACAGTGAATATTTAAGGAAAATAGTATTATTTAGAAGCGGGATTTGAACAAGATCACTAAAGGATAGAACGCACTAATGGAATTTGGCAGATGTCAACGACAAAATACTTGAAGCTGATCCCGATTTTAGAACTTTTGGTTCTAAGATTGGGCACTGTTGAGGTTATCGCTAGCCTCGTTATCTCCCTTGTCTGTGAGTTGCTTCCAATTTTCCCTTTTTAGACATGTCATCTGGCTGTAGTCGATTTGAAGCAACATGGAATTTTGCGGAATATAATTTATTCGTGTTAGTTGGAGCTATTACACGTGTCTTCCAACGGTATCTCTACTAATAACATACTTTATCTAAGGTACTCATTTGTACGCCAATATATATATATATATATATATATATATATATATATATATATATATATATATATAGGTTTAATAAATTATGTTGAGAAACTTTAGCAGGAGTTTAAAAAATATTTATTACTCGATAAGGGGATATATATATATATATATATATATATATATATATATATATATATATATATATATATATATATATATATATATATATATATATATATAGGTGATAGCGGAGTTTCAAGGAATGTAAGGATTCTTCTCTCCAAATTTTTGATATGATAAGACCGCGTTCAAAACGAATGTTTCTGTTTAGAGCACAATTAAACCATGAAACTTATCTTTTGTATTTAAACTTCAATTCTAGCCATTATATATATAAAAAATAATTTTATAAAGTCAACGGTAGATTCCTTACAGTGCAATGTGGACTACAATGTATTGTGAACTAAGTTACTGTGGGGAGAGACGTGAAGCTTCTCCCAGTGCACAGCGATGGGTCCTAATTAGAGTGATCACTATTTAGATATAGTACGTATTACACGTGTTTCGTGGAATAGAAAAAAACAACAACAAAAACAACTCCGCAGAGACGGATTTATGTTTTTTTTTTTTTTACACAGTGATCACCACTTATCAAGGCCCGGAAGCCACTCAGGGATAAGGGTTATTGCAAATACATTACGTTAGTGTGGAGATTTGATGAAGTGTTTACTTAAGGGGGCGGTTCATTAGGAATTTGTTAACATTGGACTTGAAGACATCCAAGTTGTAGTCCGGTGGGAAGCAGGCAGACGGAACAGAGTTCCACAGGCGTGCAGTTCTAAGAAAGAAGCTTTGTTCATGGAATCCGCGTTTTGATTTAGGCACAGATATAGAGTGGGGGAAATTTTCACAGTGGATTCAGCTAGACGGGTGTTTTTCGTGAAAGATTGGCGAGGGGGGACCAGAGATTGGAGTTCAGACGAGCACCTGCCATGGAAATAACGATAAAACAAGGATAGGCTCGCAACGTCTCTTCTGTGGGAGAGAGGTTGCAGGGTAGAGAAAAGGGCATCCCCCACTAAGCCACGAAGTCTATTTTGTACTCTGTCAAGGCAGGATAGGCTGTTTTAGCAGCTCCTGCCCAGATATGGCAACAGTATTCCATCCTTGGACGTACTTGGCTTTTATATAGATAGAGAATTGCATCAGAAGTGAGATATCTTCTGGAGCGGTAGAAGGATCCCACCATCTTTCCAGCGACCTTGGCAACAGACCTGATGTACGTGTTCCATTTCAGATCAGGAGTAAAGGTCAAACCCAGAAGCTTGTCAAAACACGGGGCCTCACCCAGACGAGAGCCATCCATCACAATTGATATGTTCCCTAAAAACAAGTGGAAAGTTTTATATATGTAATAATAAAAAAAAAAGAATGTGGTGAATAAAACATGAAGATAAAAGAGAAACTAAAATATTTAAAGTCGGCATAAACATAAATGTAAAAAAAATTATTGTAGCGTTTATAGGCATCCACACCGGAAAAAAAAAAAGAATTTAAAGCCCACGTGTGGAAGCCGTCTTATGTCGCCATATTTGATTTAAAAAAAAGATCATGGCAATATATAACGAGATATATTTCTGGCGAGATTCCATCGCTTAGACATAAACGCTCGACTCCATCATTGTAGTCGTGGTTTCTAATCTTGTTATAGTTAGCTACTAGCTACGCACATCAACCGTACTTACAACGAAACGAATCTCCGTGGAATCATATATATATATATATATATATATATATATATATATATATATATATATATATATATATATATATAGTAGAAATGGTAATTAATAAAAACCTGAAGAAAGTGCTCAATACTGTTATTTTTTATTACCGTATCTTTCTGTTAAGTTACATTATTGTTTCAGCTATCTGGCCGTTTTTTTTTTATTTGGCCGTCTGTAGCTTCCTCAGACTTTTACAGAAATGTTTGTTATGATGGGATGGAAGAGTGAATGATGTCAGGGGAGGGGTGCGAGAAGAGCGGAAAAAAGAGGAAGGGAAAACACGCACCCCTCTCCTGACGTCATTTACTCTTCCATCCCATCATAACGAACATTTCTGTAAAAGTCTGAGGAAGCTACAGACGGCAAAAAAAAAACGGCCGGGTAGCTGAAACAATAATGTAACTTAACAGAAAGATACGGTAATAAAAAATAAAACGTATATATATATATATATATATATATATATATATATATATATATATATATTGTTTACAGGAAGTTATAGATAAGGCATTGGTACCCTCGGTTTCAAACCCGATAATTAGGGACCGTTTTAGATACCCATATCAAGCTTTCGTCAGCCAATACTAATCTTTTAGATACCCATGTCAAGCTCTCTTCAGCCAATACTCATATATATATATATATATATATATATATATATATATATATATATATATATATATATATATATACTCGGGTTTTTTTTATATATTCAAAAGTAATGGACTAATGAATTCAACGAGGTTGTTAGATAGTGCTCAATAAAAAGAGCTGATAATACTTGTTTATTGTTATATAAACATGCTCACATCCCGCTGCTACAAATAGCCACTTGTTTCAATCAAACAACAGATATCATCAGGCAGCGACTTGACTATTCAAAAGTTCAATGAATAATGGATTTTTATTTTAGGTAGGAACTCTTTAGAAGTTGGAGTTAAAAAACTTAAAACACAGGACTTTAATTAAATAAAAAAGTAAAAAGGGAGAGGCAATTTAAATAAAGTTAAAAAATTACAATGGGGAGAGAGTGATTGAGAAGAGGAAAAAGGAATAGAGACAGAAATAGAGAAAGAAAATATAGAGAAAACAAAATAGAGAGAAAAAGAAGAGAGAAAAAATATATATATATATATATATATATATATATATATATATATATATATATATATATGATATGGAGAAGAAAAGAAAAGATAAATAAATGGTTATAATAAAGAGAATAAAAACTAGAAGGAAAAGGAAAGAATAATGAGATCTAGTTAAATAGGGAAAGAGAGAAAGTAAGAATTTGACAGTATATAGAAAAAGAAAAAGAAAAAGAAAAAACCTGCGTGTCAACCAATTTATGAACAATTATACAATTCAGTAATGAAACATATTATTACAAATACAAACAGAAGATACAATCCAAGCGTCAGAAATGAACGTGTCAAAAAAAGCAGTGAATGTATTCGGCTAGCATATTTATCCTCTTACATACGTCCACGAGTAAAATCAACGCAATTCAAACATACGTCTACCATTAATTAGGCCCTTTATGCTAAATGATATAAGTTTAAAGTTTTCGCGTTTTTGTTAGATAAATATATGAATAAAAGAATAAAATAATGATAAAACAATATTAAAATTATTATTAATAACAATAAACATAATAGTGATAATAGTGATAATAATAATAATAATAATAATAATAATAATAATAACAGAATAAAATTAATATTTATTATCTTTTTAATATAACATATTTAGCCATAAGAGGGGATTAAATAAATTAAATAGGTCCAATAATTATAAATAAAAAACTACTAATATTTATGTATATAAAAAAAAAAAAAAAGAATACAATACAAATATATATATATATACACACACACACATATATATACCCAAATATACACACACATACACACACACATATATATATATATACATATATATATATACATATACATGCACATAAGTCAAGGTGTAACTATACTATTAAGTTGGAAGTTTAAGCTATATAAGTATAGATATAAAGTCATATTAAATCACAAAATAATACATTCAATACAGATTACTAATAACACAGATACAAGTACACTTACCTATAAATATATTCAGGCAAAAGAGGTAATTAAATCAACGAAATACTCAAAAATAGCGACGCACAGGTAGATAGTACCCAAATTAAAAATAAGATACATATGTATATACTCACAGAGAACCAACCGACATACTAATAAGCACACATATACATATATATATATACATACACATACACATACACATATATATATATATATATATACATATACACACATACATATATATACATACATACATATATATATGTAATCCTATGTATACACATACATACAAAAAAATACACAAATATATGCACACAATCATATACTAATAAACAACAACGCACACACACATATATACACACACATAAATATGTATAATTTACATAAATTATATATATAGAAATACATAAGAATACAAATAATTTGGCAAGGGTACAGATAGATGCATACACACATAGAAACATACAAATGGATTGAATAAACATGGGAGGGTATACCAAATAATATAGAAATATATAGATCTAAGTACACAAGGTCATAAAATAAATACATAGACACATACATATACACATAGACACACAGGTATATAAGATAGGAGAAGTAAAGAATGAAATCAGGAGAGGAGAAAGTATATTAATAGAATATTAATAAATTATAGAAATCAGTGACAATTTTTAATTTATTTAAATTTTATATCTAAACTAAATTACTTAAAAGATGGGTTTTATAATGTTTGCAATTAATTGAATTTTCGTGCTTCTTATTTAATAATTTATCTCTTTCTCTAAAAGTAAGTATAAATAATTTCTCATAAAGACATAGGTAGCAAGGCGAGTTTAAAGATGAACAGGTTTTCGCTTTCTTTAAAATTTTCCAATTTACTATTGGGGAGTAACCTTGCTCTACTAGTTCATTGTAATATTTAGACAAGGAAGTTCTATTTTTGTACTCATTATTTTCAAAAGAGCACTTGTGACCGGTAAATCTTTCTTTAAAATTGTTATTTGTCATTCCTATGTAATATTTTTTTTCATTCGGATTTTCCTTAGTAGAAATAGTTGCTTGGTACACTACAGAAGTAATTTGACAATTTCCTTTAAGAGGGCATTTTGATTTAATTCTACAGTTACAACTTTCGGTAGCAATGGGTGTGCTATTTTTGTTTAATATTTTGTTATTATGTTTTTTAATTATTTTTTCAAGGTTTTCATTACAGCTATAACTAAGTTTTATTGTATTTTTATTGAAAATTTTATGTAGTATATTATTAATAGGGAAGTGCTTTTTAATTAAGTTTAAGAATTTCATTCCTAGATTTGTTTTAAGTTTCAGATTAAAAGGGGGATTGTACCACAAGATTTTTCTCTTACGGTTTCTATTTGTATTTGTGTTTGGGTGTGTTGGTTCTATGAACTCAATTTGGGTGTTTTTGTATCCACTATCCTTAAGGGCCCTGTTATAGAAATATTTATGTTTATTAAATGTTTCAAGATTGGAAGAATTGTCACTGATTCTTTTACTAATGGATTTGGGGATATGCCTAATGATAGATTTTGGGTGATTTGATAAGGGGTGTACATAAATTGGGTTTGAGTTTTCCTTCCTATATGGTTGGTAGATGCCTTTCCTTAAATCAAAGTTCACATCCAAAAAATTTACAGTTTTAACATCTGATATAATATCCACTTTTAATTTAATTCTACGGAATTCATTTAAGATAATCTTTTTGGTTCTTTCACATTTAGGGCCGTTGGATTCCTTGATGATCATCAGTCCATCATCACGATACAAGCCTATATCCATGACATTGATGTCTTTGGTTAAGTTGTATAGTATGAATAGACCTACTAAGTCTGTCATTTCAGCCGAATCCAAAGACCCCATTTTTCTTCTCCATATCATATATATATATATATATATATATATATATATTTTTTTTTTTTTTCTCTCTCTTCTTTTTCTCCCTATTTTGTTTTCTCTAAATTTTCTTTCTCTATTTCTGTCTCTATTCCTTTTTCCTCTTCTCAATCACTCTCTCCCCATTGTAATTTTTTAACTTTATTTAAATTGCCTCTCCCTTTTTACTTTTTTATTTAATTAAAGTCCTGTGTTTTAAGTTTTTTAACTCCAACTTCTAAAGAGTTCCTACCTAAAATAAAAATCCATTATTCATTGAACTTTTGAATAGTCAAGTCGCTGCCTGATGATATCTGTTGTTTGATTGAAACAAGTGGCTATTTGTAGCAGCGGGATGTGAGCATGTTTATATAACAATAAACAAGTATATATATATATATATATATATATATATATATATATATATATATATATATATATATATATATATATATATATATATATATCGGTGTTCAGATATTTTCTTGATATATTTTCGAGACTGGCCACAGTTAAACACACTGTGAATTGCTGTATTTTATCCATAAATAAATATATATATATATATATATATATATATATATATATATATATATATATATAGTGAAAGATATATATAATTGCAGTTGAAAAAATATGCATAATGAAGTAAAATTAAGGTAATACATCTCTCTCTCCCTCTCTCTATCTCTCTATCTATCTATCTGTCTGTCTCTGTCTCTGTCTCTGTCTCTCTCTCTCTCTCTCTCTCTCTCTCTCTCTCTCTCTCTTTCCATATGTCTGCGTTATAAAAAGTTATTTATCCCATTAGCAGCCGAGTTAAATGAAATTATTAGATGTAAATGTAGATTTATCAGCGTCGCATTAATGGTATGATGGTGGGTAATGAGTCAAAAAACTATCAATATAAACACACACACACACACACACACACACACACACACACACACATATATATATATATATATATATATATATATATTTGTTTATTTGTTTTACGGCATATCGACCCTTTTCAGGTTATTTAATATCGAATCCAGTGATTTTGAAGAACAATTTTTTAATAGAATATATTTGTTTTTTTAAGTCGGTTTCTATTTAACCCATAGTTGGGACCCTAACAAGTACTACAACTTCGGGTCAGAGTGGACCTGGGAGCAATGGCAATTAAAGGGTGGTTCCACACTCCCCAAAGCCCGCAAGCGGGGGGGGGCCTCACCATTGGATGTAGTTTAAGGCCATATTTCGGACCACACACACATATATGTATATATATGTATATATATATATATATTTATATAAATATATATATATATATAGAGAGAGAGAGAGAGAAAGTGTTAAAAATATATATGGCAATTAATATATATATATATATACATATATATATATATGTATATATATATATATTGTGAGACAAAGAAAGAAACAGACAAAAAAGTGGACAGACAGATAAATATGAAAGCACATTAAGAGAAAGATAGATAGCTATACACAGTAGATATATATGAAAAGACGTAGGTAGGTAGGTACGTAGATAGATAGATAGATAGATAGATAGATAGATAGATAGATTTTATTTTATTAAACAACCGATGCAATATCAAATTTGAAAAGACTGGAAAAAATGAAAATGCGATGGTTTGTTCTGTGACGAATGACGTCATCGTAATGAATTAGCATGAAATCGACAACCAATGTGCGTTGCGATTTGTGAAGTCGACGTCATTGAAAAAAATTATGTCATTCATATATTTAGAATGTTTAGATCATTATTCTCCTCCTACCTTTACTTCTTATCAGTACACCATCTCTCACCCTCTCTCTCTCTCCTCTCATCTCTTTCTCTCTCTCTCTTCTTTTTCTCTTTCTATCTTTTAATACTTTACACAAAATCAAATAACAGACCGAAATCAGTGTGACTCAAGTCAGTTATATTACTCGACTTAAAGCTTTTACGTAATGTTGTGAGTTTGTTACTTTGTTGTTCTTGTTGTTTCCTATTCGCTAGGTTTTATTATACGTATCTTTATGTACAGGTGGTGCATCTTGAAGCCTTGGTGGCAACAAGTCTTCCTATTATTACTATTATTATTATTATTATTATTATTATTATTATTATTATTATTATTATTATTATTAATGATAATAATAATAATAATAATAATAATAATAATAATAATAATAATAATAATAATAATAATAATAATAATAATAATACGTGTTTATGTCTCTTTCGTTGCGGCCATGGTAATGTCATTTACGCATATAGCGGTTTTTACGAGTCTGTGTATAAACATTGGTTTTCATGAATGAACGAATTGCAAACAGAGACAGTGCTTCATTCATTCATAAAGCGCTTCTTAACTACTCGCACTTCTCTCTCCCTAACCTCCTCTCTCTCTCTCTCTCTCTCTCTCTCTCTCTCTCTCTCTCTCTCTCTCTCTTCGAAACTTTTAATCTATAACCAGATTATCTTTTGCACAATCTCTATGCATCTGTCACTCGATAATCAATGACTGCTTAGCTTCTCACAAGACTTGGTGTATCGATGTTTCAACTAAAATGCATTGGTTAGTCCCCTCACACATACACACACGCACTTTCTTTAAAAAATATGGTTTTGTGTTCGTCTCTCTCTTTTCTCTTTCTCTCTCACACACACACGCATACACGCATATACATTTTGTCGATCACTATTTCTCAATATTTCAACATTCCTGCGCCTCAATATGTTTGTATTGATCTGTTCAGGTGCGCGCAACTCTCTATCAACCTATACAGATAGAACGACACGCTGTTCATTCAAATATCAAAGTTTCTCTTTTGTCAATGAATCGATCAGTTTCAGACTCGTATCAATAGATTTGATTCAGTTTTTCAGTTTTACAGCATATCAACTCCTTTTGAGGCTATTAGATACTACTTGATGCCCACCTTGCTAAACGCTTAGCATTACAAGGTAAGGATCAATGGTAAGTGATATAATCCTAAGAAGAGAGTAACGCTCTCGTCGACATCTCGGTGTAGAAGCGAGTGAAAAGGGAGCCTTTGCGTTGACTTAGACTATAGTCGACTATTTTACTACCGAAACACTATGCCTATTGTAGACGATTATTTTAACACAGGCGTCTATTTCGTCTGCGTCGGAGGGCGCGAGATGACGGGTTCAGACGTTTTCTAAAAGTTTTAGTGTATAAGTGCACGTGATAGATTTTTTTAATGTAAACTCAACATAACCAATCACGTAGTCGGCGACGTCATCCATTATGCCAATAACGCAATCGATCTAATAATAGAGGCGTGCGTCTTTCTGTTTGTTCAGATTGTTTATGTTTTTCAGTTTTACGGCATATCAATATTTTTCGGAACCATTTAATGCCCAAAAAACTATAACGATTGACAGCGATTAATGATATACGAGGGTCGTTTCGAAAGCAATGCCTCCTATTTTTTTATTCCTTCCGAAAAGATCAGGAGGGGTCGCAAATTGCATTGCTATGATGACTGTACTGATATATTCATGATCTGAAAGTTTCATCACTCCGTTATAGATATTGACGGTGTGAGACTCTAAGAAAGCAACATCTATCATGGATATGCGCCAGAAGCAGAGTTGTCATGGAATACCTGGTAAATATGCATCGAGACTGGTGGTGACTGCATAGAGAAAATAAATTCTGGGGCAGAAATGGTAGCTTATACTGCTCCCGTCTTTGTCGATGTTCAACTTTTTAAGTAAAAAAAATAGGAAACTTTGGATCTTGGAACGATCCTCGTATGACAAAGCGAGCTCTGTACGCTCATGCCTAGCCATTGTTCATCGCTGGCAAAAGTGCATTCACAATGGCGGTGACTATGTAGAAAAGTAAATTCTGAGGCACAAAAGATCGTTCGTTTTAATAGTACTACTTCCGTCTTTCTAGCTCTCCAACTGTTTGTATTAAACAAAATAGGCGGCTTTACTTTTATAACTATCGTCGTTAAAGATAAAGTGCCAGAATTACTCTAATTAAAGAAATGATAATTCGCTCACTAGAAATATGAAATAGTAACAATAAATGATAGCAACATGCAATCTATTAATTGGCTATGAGTAAAGAATTAATATGTAATGCTACAATAAATAAAATAAATAACAATTACATAAAGAGACTTTTAAAAAAACTTGCTCAATGTAGAACAGTTGAGGTAGCAAACTGAGTTGGTGAAAGAAAGCATTAGAGGAAGTAATAAGGATGATCGTATTATTTGGATTCATCAGACAACTGCTCTCCTTTTGAGTGTGATTTTCACAACGTTTCGGTCGATATAACCACCGACCTTCTTTAAGTGCATTCTGACGAACACGAACTCCGGGAATGGTTCTGTCAATCTCGGGAATTTGGACGGAATTTCGAGCAGAACCCTTTTATTCACTTCACGGGGGTAGCATGCTCTTGTTCTGTCAGCCATGACTGGATAGAAGTCTTAAGTAATTCGCAATTGTATTTTTTGTGGCGCAGTGGTTAGAGTACTTGGAAAAATCCATTGTAAAAAGTGATATTGTCCTGAAGGTTGACGGTTCTATCTTCAGAGTGGGTGACCGAAAAATACAATTATGAATTACTTAGGACCTCTATCCGGTCATGACTGACGGAATAAGAGCACGCTACTCTCGTGCAGTAAATAAAGGGTTCCACTTGAAATTCCGTCGAAATTCCCGAGTTCGACAGGATACACCTGAAGAAGGTCGGAGGTTATACGAAACGTTGTGAATTGTGAAAATGACACTCAATATGGCAACAGTAGTCTGATGAATCCAATTGATACGAATCACCAATCCTCATCTCAAAATTCAGAAACGTGATAAGGATGAATTTGAAAGAACGAGGTATAAATAAATATCTACTCAAAAATTGCTTATTTTGGAAGTCAATGTTAACCCCCTTTATACACATGCCAACATGCTAAACAGACGCCAAATTAAATCTGATCATGAGGTTTGTTATACATAAAAAAAATTTCTATTTTTATTGCGTATTAATACGTTATATCAATACATCATAACTGTCTTTATGCATGAAAGTAACATGTTAATACTAATGTAATTAATGCAGTCAATGTATTGGCAATAACTGCCATTTCCGATGATTTACTCGGGCATTCTTGGCACAGGGACATCTGTTTTCGATTTTTAATTCTTCCGTATAATTTTGTAAGCTCGGCAACTAAAAGTACAAAATTCTAGAAAATCTATTGCAATTTTCAAGATGGTGGCACGTTAGAACAATTCTTCCTCTGTCTTTGAGTTCACCATGAACCATCCTTCCATTCTAACAAAAATATGATCCCTCCAATCGCATATATTTACTGGCCCTATTAATGACTATAATAAGCTATACACAAGTCATAGTTTTTGTTAATAACTTGAGAAAGGTATGACTCACTTTATCATCCTTCCAGATATGGATTAAATAACATGGTGCATTAGACTTAAGAACTGACGATTTTGAAAATGAACATTTGGGGTTGCGCCACTCTTGTATCATTATAGACTTCTGTGCATCAGGCACCCTTACAGGGAATAGCTGTACCATAATGTGCGGCGACGTCTCGTCGACAACAGTCCTGCAGTGAAATAGAGAGTGGAGCAGTAGGAGGTAGCAAGGCTGGTGACGTCACGCGGAAATAGCAGCAGTGGCAGTAAGACAGACAGAAAGAGTGGAAAATACGTGATGGCATGAAAAGCAGTAGCAGAGAGCAGACGACAGTGTATTCCTGCTAGCCGGTGACAGCCATGTATAAATTTGTTATGAAGAATAGAAAACACGGATAGGATTTAAAAGTGTCTCTAAAAAAATGAGTTCAAAGTATTTCTTTTCTTTTTTGGAATTTCGATGGGGTCGACAGACGAGAGGAAGAACAAAATTAGAACACTTTCTATAACGTTACATATCCATTACCATTAAAAAACGAAAGAATGTCTGTATTTTTTTTTTGTACACGAAACATATGCTGATAGCAGATTTGGATAATTTTAATAAATTTGATTATTTTTTTTTTCGTTATGGAATCGTTGCGGTTGTAAATAAATTGCAACAAAGATCAGCTGGCCACAAATGTCGCGATATTTATGAGAAATAAAAACAAATCACAGTTGAATAAGTATGTCCACGAATTCATGACTTTGTATTTTCCCACACTGTGAGAAAAAAATGTTAAATTGCTTAGTACAGGTCAAGCCCTCGACCGAAAGTGTCATAAAAAAACTGTGTATATGAGATTTCATGCAAATGCGGAAAACTATACAAAGGTGAGACATGTCGCTCCCTAAAGGTAAGGCTAGAAGAACACCGGGGAGGGGTGAGAAAAATCAGGAATAGCTGATCACATATGGAAAGAAAAAGGAACACACTTTCCTTTGTGGGATGAGGCCAAACTAATTGACAGGGATGCAAAATGGAGAGTCAGGCGACTCAAAGAAGTAGCACATATGCTAAAAAAAAAGAAAAATTACAAAGCAGACCAAGCTTAGAAATTAATAGCATTTGGAGGCTTCTAATTGTAGGAAAAACAAAAATTGTGCACCCTTAAAATGTCAGCGATGGAAGGGAAATAATCCCTTGTAGATCTTTATTAGAATTGCCTCTCCTTTGTTAATTTTTTTTCACCCATACGAAACCGCCTTCATAAAACAAAGATGGGCTCCAAGAATACGAAAATATCTACAAAGCCAGTAACTTTTCTCCTTTTTATTCCAAGATAACAACCAAGGTGCCTGAAGACGGTAGAAAGCCAAACCGACCGAAACGTTGCACAATAACACTTAAGATAAGAACAATAATCCGATCAGAATAAGTAATATCAAATTTCTTAGATATCATGAGGCTGCTGATGGTCGGAGGTGGAGCTCGATAACAGTTTGCTTACGGCCAGAAATTAAGATCGGTTTTCTACTATCATACCGGAAGAGAATATGTCTGCCGGTTACTGATTATTCAAAAGGATATTTTTCCGTCCGGTGATGTTCTATCGAACATTCGGGTTACCGACATTATGGTTTATGACTCAGACAGTTTTGGTCATGATTTATAAGTATTTAAAAAAAATGTTCTCACCGGAACCAACTCATCGAATGGAATATTCAATAATAAACAGTGATTACTAGACACATTACTAGTAGAGTTGCATAATATTTGAAACACTGAGAATTTTTGCTTCCAGTCTGTTGTCGAATACGTTAGTTATACTACTAATATATGTGTGCTATGTTGGATATGCGTTGAAATGTGGAACATGATTGTTACTCATGGTCCATAAATGATGCCCAAAATTAAAGATAGTAGTTTTAGGTTTGATTAAGTTTAGGTTTGTTTTGTTTTAAGTTATTTAGCTAGTAAATGTTTTAAGTTTAAAGTTATGTATCTAGTAAATGTTTCAAGTTTTACGTTATGTAACTAGTAAATGTTTCAAGTTTTACGTTATGTAGCTCGTAAACGTTTGTATGCTTTAAGTTCTTAATATATTCAAATATGTACTCATGATTTTTAGTTTAAACACGAGGATTTTTCAGATTAATCCTTTTAACCATATATTTTGTGAATAATCTGCAAATGATATATTCTATTTAACCATAACCTTGATTATGTGATTGTTTTTGCTATTTCTACTAGTCTGTTACGATACTTATCCACTATTCAACATACAAAATATTTCGGGTGCACCATGTGGATGTGTACTTGTATATAATGATAACTACGAGGTCATTAAAAACTCCCAAAATTGCTCAGAAGATAATCCTATCACTGAAAGCAATTTTTGTCATACACACGATAAATTGGAACAATTGGGATAATCTTCACAATGTGTAGACCTGATTTTCAAGCTGGGATGTGCCGTTGTACTCTGCAAAATGCAGCTATCTTACTGTCGGTACTCCGCCTACTGCCCATCACTATCGATTTTCTAACCATAAAACATAATATCGTCGCTAATGCAACCGATTTTTGTATATAAGTGGACAGCATCTTCAAACCAATGCGCCATTCTATTGAAATGGAGAATAAAACCAGGTGAGTGTCTACCTGATCTGGAGATTTATACTTTACCTAATAGAAGACACTTTCCGTTTCTTTTACATGGCTCTGTCATTGCCCAATTCTTGAGTATGGCATTTAGAAAAACAATTCGTAATTTGCAAAATATATCGTACACCTTGAGCGTATTCAACGGTTGACAATAAGGATGGTGACAAGATTCTTCATGCTTATCTACAAAGAGCGACTCGAATGCCCAAATCTATTCTCACTGGAGCAGTAGAGAATTCAAGGAGACTTGATTCTGCCAAACAATATACTCCACGGGAATTTAAATTTACCTTTCAAAAAGATTTTACCCCAGGTCCAAGTGGTAGTCTCCACAGGTATCCAGAAAAGATACATAACCCTCTTTTTTTTTCGACTCAATACGAGGTTGGAGGCATCATGTTTTAGACGGGAATCATTTGGGATAAGTTTGTTTGACCATTCCGAATTCCAGAGGGTGTAAAACTTACCATCAATGCGTACATGGTCTTCTTGGATTAAATTTTTCACCGTGTCTAGATGGTATTTATTTGCTCCCCCACTGAGCAAATTAGGCACAAGGCCGTTTTTAATGTGAGGTAAAAACCAGCTCCCCTAAAAGGGGTCACTCTGGTTACCAAAAATAATAATTGTCCCAGTATAGAGGGTTTCCCCTCCATTGACTGGTACAAATTATCTTAAGTGCAGTACCTGCCGGAACAGATACTACACTTTGATCCCGGCCCGAAGTCTAGATGACTTACCACTGTCACGTCACGTCGCTTTCATATGATTTTTATGCATGACAATGCACCATCCCATTTTGCTAGGGCGACTGCAGCCTTCCTTGAATCTAGGTGCTTCTTTGGAGAAACCCTGATGAGCTGGCCACCGTGTTTTCCGGATCTTAACCTCACTGAACATCTCTAGTCAATATTGAAAAGAGGTGTTTATGAGGGGGTGCAATTTACTTCCAAGGAAGCCCTGTGTAGGAAATTAGTTGCTGTCGCCAGAACCATAACTCCTTTTCAGATCAACAATTGACTTCCTCGGTGGACAAAATGTTGTTTGTAGTTATTTTAAAAAATGGTGGATATGACGATAAATAATTCATTTATTTGAGGCTGAGCACCTACGATGTACCTTTGTTTATTATTCTTTAACAGAAAAATATAATAAAAAGTAAAGTTTTCATGATCAGATATTGTATTTTAAGAGACCTGCAATAAAGCAATGGACAGCGGAAATAAAGAATAAGATGTCATAAATTCGTGAATACTGCATGAATTTGAATAAAATTTTGGAAAATTACTAACTTTAAACAGTCATTTGATTCTACAATTTTTATTTGTTGTGACATATATTTAGTGAAATATTGATATTTTACTAATCTGCAATAAAGCGATTGGTGCAGTTTATATATAGAGAGAGATGAAGGTGTATATATAATTTCTACCTGATTTTTACATGGCTTCTTGCACTTTATTGTTGCTAAGTAAATTTGATTTTATTGATTTCAAAAACATTATAACACCTGGCCAGGGGTAATTGAGAGTAAATCTAAGCACATACTAATAAAAAAAAAAAAATAAATAGTAACTTTTTGTTTACTGATGAGTCACCACTTATCAATGGTCGGGTGGGGAGTCAAACAATGATAAATGTCAAGATTGCTATTTTTTACTTCCGGTTTCTGCTCTGCAGATGAGACAACGACGACAAGCCTCTACTTTCCCAATGACTTTCTTGCCCGTTTAGATAAACATCCAGCAAAATGGCCACTAAAAGCCGGAAGTCAAGAAGACTCTCGCCTACAAATTAGAGAGGTCGTCAGTTGGACAATGATCGCCCCCACAAATAAATCGGAAACAATAGTTGGGATTTACAAAAAAATACTTAAGAGCAATTGATTATCCAGGAGTATGTGTTAGCATATATCTCGAAGCCGACCATGCTGTAGTCAGTCGGGTAGTAAATTGATGGTATCTTGCTTCACGAAACGGATATTCTAGGAAAGAAACTTTCATAAAAGTTTCGTTTATATTTTGTTTATTTATTTTTGTTTTTACTTTGTTTTGTTTTTATTATTGGGGGATCGTAAAGAAGAGCGAAATGGAAATTCTTTGCTATAGTTGTATGCAGACGAGTTCTTGCTATGAATGTTTTAGAGTGGGCAATGTAGATGGACTACGTTGAGCATAACTATACAGTCGAGATAGGCTATCACCATCTATTTTGTGTTAAAGGCTGTAGGGACGAGAAGAGATTATCTCGTACTAGATTGTAAAGTCGATTTTGTACTTTATCGAACAGTAGAAAGTACTCCGAGCGACATCTCCCCAGATGTGAAAACGATACTCCATGTCAGGACGTTTTGGGCTCTTATACAGGAGGAAAGATAAATAAGGGTTGATGTGCCTTCTGAAGCTGTAGAATGATCCAACCATTTTTGTCCAGCAACTTAAGCAACAGATTATCAACTTTGCATTTTTTTTAATTTTATTTTATTGCTGAGTAGCTGAAGTACCCGATGTTGCCAGGACGTATTTGATATATTTGAATATTTCGTCCTCATACATAATTATTTTATTGATTAAACGAAACATTAATCCATAATGGCTTTTTTCCGCATCCTCCGTGGGGTAGGAGTAGTAAATGCGTTTTATTTTATAGAGGTTTCGCCAGTAGCCCCAATCCTCTGTTCTAGTTTAATCTTTTATCGTTTAATCCTTCTTCTTTCCAAACATGATGTAAGAATTGCAATTACTATTTTATATCTTAGTGCATATCTGAAAACTGTTAAATCTCTTTTTGCTTTAACTATTTATTGTACAATATATATAAAGATGACATTAGTAATCTATTCTGTTAATGAAATAATTAAAATTTAGTTTCAAGCAGTGCATATCTGCACACTGGTAAATGTACCTGTAGCATTAAATTTGAAGAGCCCTTACATAAATATTTTGGGTGTGATCTCCAACAGGTGTGTAAATATAGAGTTTTTCAGGATTTCCAATGCGTGAGCAACCACATACAAATGGCTATGAGAAAAAGCAAGGTGTCTGAAGATTAAGTCCAACAACTCTGGCGCTTTGTTCTTTATTTATAAATATGGCAAAACTAATTTTCATAGGGAATTTTAAACGCTTGAACTGAAATGGCATGTCAGACGGAATCTGAGAAATTAACACTGTTTTAACTCTTAAAATGTTCAATTATTATAATGGCTTCCAGAACATTAGTTTTAAAATATTTTATTGCTAACCGTATGCCATTACACAGTTTAGGTGGATCAAGATTTCTTAATAAGCTCCTTCCTTCAATATCAGGTTACGATGTGGAATTCTAGGCGGCTGTGGTGAATTCTACAGGAAATTCTACTGTCTGATCTTCATCAATAGCACAATAAATCGATTGATAATTCTTGCAAAAGATTATAATTGATCATATCAAGAGTATCATTTTGGGGGCCAAGATTGCTCTTTCATGAAGCCATTCAACATTGCAGAACTTTTTAACAACATCTGCGAAAACCTTAGTCATCAGGTCACCAATTGAATTTAAAGTCTGGCCACATGGTAATTTGTGCAATTGAACGTTTCTATTCAATGTAAAGGAGGTGATTTGAGAAAAGTGCTGCAGACTTATCATCAAATAAATGTGTCCTCATAATAATAGTCTCTAAACTGAAAACCAAAAACGTGGTTACCATACAGTATTGCAGAAGTACCGGATTTTCATATTACATTTTAAATGGAAACAAAGAATTCGGAACCGAATCAAACATTCAGTTCCCAAGGACAGCAGCATTTTGTTTGATAGACTTATTGCAGACTATAACGCTTTGTTAGACCTATCTTTTTTACCATTCTAAGGGTAAATTATAGTAATATCATAATTAAATATTAATAATGTAAAGTTCTGATATAGAATGATTTCGAAACACGATGTAAAAAGTATAGAATTATACATACAACATTCTAATGACTTGGCAATTGCTGCTTGGCACTTTTACCGGCGCGGGGTGATGAACATAAACTTTATAAAATCTGTTTTGGAGGAAATTCAAATTTTATGTGATTTCGTTACAAAAAATGGGCAAGAGAACTTCTGTTTATGTTTGAATTATTGTTTTCGTATCAAAGTTCCATTGGTTGATTTCAGTTTCGTGGCAGTTTTAATTGTAAATGTCAACTTTTGTAAGTTTTCGGGTATGCCGACAAATATCTCAGTTAAATTTGGGGCTGATAAGTCATTTCCCAGATATGAAAACATATGATATCCAACGTAAAAGCTAGTGTAATCCCTAGAAGCCATTTTGTTTTCATAACAGTTAGTAGTTAGTAATGTGCATGCATGTAACTGAAGCATACGACAAAGCAAATATTTTTTACCCCACTTCAAATGGAAAAAAATAAAGTGTTTATTCTGAAAGTTGTTCTTAACATAGAGAGGTTGGGAGTGTTTATTCCGAAAGCCATTCTTAAATTTGGGAGATTGGGGTGTTTATTTTTAAACCCGTTACTTATGCGCATTATTAATTCCTCGGTTGTGAAAAATGACTACCAGGGATTACATTAGCTTTTACGTTGGAGAACAAGTTTTCATTTCTGGTAAAGTACTTATCAGCTCAAAATTTAACTGTAATATTCGTTGTCATCATACACGAAAACCATATTTAACTCGAGATTTCGAATGTGAACGATGGGTTGTAGTTAATGTAAAGAAACCCCGAAAATTAAGTAATTTTGTGAAAGACCAATTATTTAAAAAGTGTCATTGAAATTAATATTTGTTTTCTCAAATTTTGATGTGTATATATATTTTATTAGTTGCGAATATTCTATTTCGTATTAAAATAAACGTATATTTTGTGTTGTTATAATTTTCTTAGAAATATTTGAATTCTGTAAATGTGTACGGAAAACTTTCTAAGAAACAAAACACGCATCAAAAACTTTAGAATTTTGGTTTGAAATTAATATTTGTTTATCGAATCAATGAACAAACAAAAAAGAAAAGATATAAAGGGATGTCTTCGTCTTATTTCTTTACGAAAAAGAAAAGGAGAAATTATTTATAGAAAATACATTAAATGATTAAGGTTGTTTGAACTGACCGAAATTTACTAATTTTGCTTTTTTGCATTAAATGATTAAGGTTGTTGGAACTGACCGAAATTTACTGATTTTGCTATTTTAAATTAAAGGATTAAGGTTGTTTGAACTGACGGAAATTTACTGATTTTGCTTTTTTACATTAAATGATTAAGGTTATTTGAACTGACCGAAATTTACTGATTTTGCTTTTTTACATTAAATGATTAAGGTTATTTGAACTGACCGAAATTTACTGATTATGCTTTTTTACATTAAATGATTAAGGTTATTTGAACTGACCGAAATTTACTGATTTTGCTTTTTTACATTAAATGATTAAGGTTATTTGAACTGACCGAAATTTACTGATTTTGCTTTTTTACATTAAATGATTAAGGTTATTTTGAACTGACCGAAATTTACTGATTTTGCTTTTTTACATTAAATAGATTAAGGTAGTTTGAACTGACGGAAATTTACTGATTATGCTTTTTTACATTAAATGATTAAGGTTATTTGAACTGACCGAAATTTACTGATTTTGCTTTAATAATGTGCTTGGTTTTTATTACTATTAGTTTGTTGCTAGGCTTATCTACTTTACCATATCCTAAATATTCCATTTCGAAATATATTGTTGTTAGATATTGGAAAGTGCATTCACCACAATCAAAATGGAAAATGAAACCCTTCAAAATGAAACCCATCAAAATGAAACCTATCAAAATGAAACCCATCAAAATGTTGCTCAATTAATCTAATTCATACATTCCATTTTATTCACTTATAGTTAAAAGGTGAAAATATAATGTGGCAAACGAATTTCTTATCACTTTTTCATTAACAATGTCATACTCGAACAATGAAAACATAAAACTATACGCATAAATTAATCATAAATTAACACGCACGCACACATACACACACACACATACACACACACACACACACACACACACATATATATATATATATATATATATATATATTCGTGTAAAAATAATACCATTTTTACTTGTATATTTCTGATAAAAAACGACATTATTTTTGCATCAATCTAATATGCATAAAGAAACTTTGCGTATTTATAGAAAATACGAAAATAAAATATATAAATACGCACTTTTTATTTACTTTTATATAAACCTTTGGGTATCACTACATATTGATAAGTACGTTTCAATCAACTAGTTATAACCAGAGACAGCATCACGCGATAATTGTTTTATTCTTCTCTCTCTCTCTCTCTCTCTCTCTCTCTCTCTCTCTCTCTCTCTCTCTCTCTCTCTCTCTCTCTCTCTCTCTCTCTTCCCCACTCTTTTTCGCTTCTTATTCCTCTCCCGTTTTTCCTCCCTTCATCAGACACTGCAGGTTTATTTCTGTGATTTTATCCTTGTTCTTTGTAGTTGCTTGGTTTATTGTCTCAATGTATTATCTGATAGAGTTTTTTTTTTTTTTGCATTAATTAAACTAGGTTATATTAATTGTTTATTTATTTTAGTTTTGAATTTCATTTAATTGCACTCAAGACTAGAACTTCTGTGAACTTTCTCTAATATCCATTGGCTATTTGTAAAAGCAACATCTCTTGGTAATGTATCTAGTTAGTTATAACTAGTTCACAGAAACATAGTCATGAATGTGTAGCGATACCAAAATGTATATCTTTCTCCACGTTGGCATTGAGCACTTGTATAAACCTCGTTATATTCATTAGATGTTTTACCTCTGAACCTTGAAATTTATATATGTGTGTGTGTGTGTGTCTGTGTGTGTGTGTGTGTCTGTGTGTGTGTATACATGATTGTTAAAATGGATAAAATCCGATGATATGAAATTTAAAATGAAGGTGGAGAGACCTAGAGGCTTGACGTTTCCTCCGTCTTATGCGGTCTTTCTCAATAGGGACGGTCAATCAGAAAGCCCGCATTGGACGGACGAAACGTCGAGCCTCTAGGTCTTACCGCCTCTATTTTAAATATCATATATATATATATATATATATATGTGTGTGTGTGTGTGTGTGTGTGTGTGTGCGTGTGTGTGTGTAGTTATTTTTAATAAATGAATATTTTAGTATCTACAGACATATCTTTCATGTTCACCAACATAAATAAATATAGATAGATAGATAAAGAATATACTAAAGATAAACAAAAGCGAAAAGAAAGAGACAAAAATATGTGTGTGTGTGTGTGTGTGTGTGTGTGTGTGTGTGTGTGTGTGTGTGTGTGTGTGTGTGTGTGTGTGTGTGTGTGTGTGTGTGTGTGTGTGTAGGGGGTGAGACTTCCATTATAGAATAATATTCTCGCGTTGCCAACGCACAGTTCCAACATTTCAAAATAAGACGGCTGAGATACAACGAGCGATTCTTTACAAACAGACTTTTCTTTCTCCAACTCTACAACATAGCAAGAAAGAAGAAAAGAAAAAAAGAAAGTAAACAACATCCATACATAGTTTGGCTCCGAAATATATTTGTGTTATAAATTTCAAACAAGTAAAATAATCGCTTTTTTTCCTAATATTATGTTGTGATTTGGATTGCAAGCGCACTTTATGCGTATATAATTTATAGCATTTGCTTAGAGCCTTTTTATATGGTGTAAAGTCTGCCATTGAAACTCTCTTTATATATTATAAAATAGATGTATTATGGGAATGTATTGTACACATGGTCTTCTAAATAACTTAATTCGGGTGCTGACCAAGGAGTTCTTATATTACCCAATTTGACGGGAAAAGGTGAATGACTTATTTCTTTCTCTTTACCAGAAAAAAAAACGTATCACTGTACATACATGGAGAGCTGTAAATAAATGATAAGCATGTAACAGGGCGCGTATGGTGACTAGAAGCAAATACCGAGCAGCGCGTGAACTGACGTCACAGTAAGAAAAAAGAAAGACTATAAAAAGGTGAAAGAGCACGTCAGAGAAGACAATCACGTTAAAGACGTGGGTGACATCACAGCCGTAATGAGAAGTCGCGCGTGGCGAGAGAATGAGAAAAGTAAATGTCGTTGCTACAAGAAAAAGTTAGTGGAGTTATTACTTGTCCTATGTTCATTGCGATGTACTCTGCTATAGCGTGTTTGATTTACGTGTGTGAAAGCGTGTTGGTTTCCTTATAACGTTACAAATGAACTGTTAATTTACACCGGAGACACGCATTTTTTTATTAATTTATTTATTTTACGTTACCAATTTCAATACATATTTTTACATTACCAATTACAATACATTTTTTACAATGCCAATTTCAGTATATTTTTACATTACCAATTTCAATACATTTTTTACAATGCCAATTTCAATATATATTTATGTTGTGGTTGCAAGTTTGAACAATAATTAGTAAGGAAACACAATGAAGACGCAAACAACAAGATAACGCAATAATAAGTGTATTAAAGAAAAGGTATATTTACAATATGTACAAATGACGGTGTCGAGTCAGAGAGTCTTGGTGGGAGGACATGTACGCTCTTCGGCGTCACTTCCGGTGGCATTTGAGTAAGACACCCCAAGGCCAACCTAGGCTTGCTATTTATAGTGTTATGTTATTCGCATATGCAAATAAGTGGTTGCCACCACAACACCCCCCTCCCAAGATTTGAAGTCACACAGATTTCAATATCTTTTTCTTTTTGGGTTTACCATTAATGGTTCATTCACTTTTCTTTTCCTACCTGATCTTCGGGGTTCAGGTGCATTTTTATGCGGTTCCAAATTAAAAAATTCGTATATGATATCTATGGTGTCCTCCTCTTCGATTGTAGTCGTATCATCATCATCTTGGATATGACGTTTTTTATCTGATTTAGGTGCCTTTTATGTATATTCTGTGGACCTTTAATCATGTATGTACAATAACCAATGCGTTTATCCACTACTCCACATTCCCAGTAAGATGTGTTATTTCTGTAGCACTTAAAATATACTCGATCTCCCGAGTTATATTTCTTTCTTCTCGTGTGTGTAGTGTTTCGGATAATTGCCTGCCTTGGCAATAGTTTGTCAAACGCTGATTTTACCTTTCTGGCAAACATTAGATCAGCTGGTGATATGTTTGATGGTGTACTAGGATGTGGTGTAATCCTATATACTGGCAAGAATTGTTGCAAAGCTTTTTCCTATATACTGGCAAGAATTGTTGCAAAGCTTTTTCTGTTGGTGTTCCAATGGATTTCTTTAACGCTCGTTTTAGCGTGTCCACGAACCTTTCCGCGAGGCCGTTCGACCTTGGATGATACGGCGGAGTCGTAATGTGCTTCACTCGGAACGTGTCGCAAAATTCCTTAAACTCTGCGGATGTGAACTGCGTTCCGTTGTCAGTGACCAGTGTGTCTGGTACACCGAATCTTGCAAACAACTCGTGTAGGAACCCTATTGAGTTGTTCGTTGTTGGATTCCTGCAACGCATTACCTCCGGCCATTTTGTGAAACTATCCACTACAATTAAATGATAGTTTTCACCTACTGGACCAGCGAAGTCCATGTGGATTCTCGACCATGGTTGGTCGGTTTTCGGCCAAGGTTTGTGTACTATAGGTGGAGATTTTGCCGCTAACTGGCATCCTTTACATTTATCAATTGTTGTCGCTATGTCAGTGTCCATGTTACGCCAGTACACGTAGCTTCTCATTAACGACTTCATTCTATTTATCCCCGGATGTCCTGTGTGGAAATCTCTTAACATCCTATTCTGCAATGTTTTGGGTATTACCACTGGGTATTACCACTCTCTCGCTGTACAGTAACACATCGTCACATATGGAGAAAACTTCCTGTACCTTTGTGTCCGTTATAATCTTCTCTTTTATGTCCTTTATATATTCGTCTTTCTCGGCTTCCCTTTTAATGTCCGACAAAGTTACGGGTAGTTCCTTAATGATGTTTGCTACCATATTTTTTACTTCAACATTTGTCCGAATTGCTGCAATGACTGATTCTTCCAGATTGTGTTTCTGTGGTATCAGTCTTGACAGTCCATCCGCATGGCAAATCTTTTTTGATGCTAGATGTTGTAGCTGGAAATCGTAATTAAGTAGTATTGTACCCCAGCGCAGCAATCTATTTGCGGGGTATACCGGCAATTCTTTTTTTGATCCATAGATCGTAACTAACGGTTTATGGTCGGTTTCAAGTATGAATTGTCTACCATATAAATATCGGTGAAATCTTTTTCGATTTGTGAATATGCCCTTTCGGCTGGTATCAGCGTTCTCGAAGCGTGCGCTATTGGTTTTCTAGACCCATCCGGCATAATATGTTGAATGCATGCTCCTAAGCCGTAGGCGCTAGCGTCACTAGCGACGACTATTTTTAAGTTTGTGTCAAAGTGCGTTAAGAATAATTCGGATGTTAGTGCGCTCTTTATTTTGTCAAAAGCGGTTTGACATTCTTGCGTTCAGTTCCACGGTGTATCCTTTTTAAGCAGATTATTTAAGGGGGCTCGCAAGTTATGCATTCCTTCAATAAAAGATTGGTAATAATTTGCGAGTCCCAAGAAACTCTGCAAGGTTGTTACATTATCGGGTGCTGGCATATTTTTTATTGCCGCAGATCTGTCTGGGTCTGGACGTCGTCCATGTTTGTTTATTATGTGTCCAAGATACTTAATCTCGCTCATACAAAAGTCACATTTACTTTCTTTTACTTTAAAGCCGAATTCTTGTATTCGAGTAAATACTTGTTTCAAATGTTCCTTATGTTCTTCTAGGGATTTGCTCCTGACAACAATGTCGTCCAGGTATGCACATGCGCACTCGATACCACTTAGCATGGTGTCCATCGCTTGCTGAAAGATGGCAGGCGCTACTTTGATGCCAAAAGGCAATCGGTTGTATTTGTATAATCCCTTATGCGTATTGATGCATAGTATTTTTGAGCAATTCTCCTCGACCGGTATTTGCAAATACGCGTCGCTCAAGTCTATCTTGGAGAAGATATTACCCCCATTCAACTTCGTGAATATTTCCTCTGAGCTTGGTAGGGGGTAATGGTGATCTTTTAATAGGGAGTTGACCCCGGTCGAAAAGTCTGCGCACACTCTAACTTCGTCATTCTTTTTCTTTACGTATACGGCGGGGGCTGCCCACTCGCTGTGTTCTATTTTTGATAGAATTCCCGTCTGTTCCAATCTATTTAATTCTTTATCAATCTTTTCCAACCCAGCGAACGGAACATTTCGCTTTTTTCTAAAAATTGGGCTGGCGTTTTCTTTAAGTTCAAACGAGGCCTTGAATTTATTGCAGCGACCTAAGTTAGTCGTGAATGCCTCAGGAAATAATTCTTTTAAATCGTCTTTTATATTTACTGTTGTTGGAGAAGAACATTCTAATTTTTTACAGAATGTATTGATTGGCTTAACCATAGTCCGAATTTCTCAATTAAATCTATTCCAAACAGATTTTCACTATTTTTTAGTACGAATATTTTTAATTTCTTTGAAATCCCTTTCAATTTTATCGGGAGGACAACTTCTCCTTCAAATTTTATACCACCACCAGTTACCGTCCGGGCTGCTTTACTAGTTTTCATCATGGCCGGTTTTCCCAACTTTTTCCACGTATTCAGGTTTATTATAGAAACATTGGAGCCGGAGTCGAGTTGTAACTTTATTGATGTTTTAAATATTTCCACTTTTACGTATTTTCGCCGATCTTTGTCTAATTTTGTATTTGATTTTGTTTGCTGTACTCTCTTTCTGGTGTAATCTTTATATCTGCAGCAATCGCTTTTGTGTCCCACCTTCTTACAAATGTAGCATTTTTTCTTCTTATAAGGACAATCTGATTCCCAATGCTTTTCTGCACATCTCTTACAGTTATATCTAGGAAGAGGCTTGTTATATTGTGTACTATATTTATGGTTATTATCTTTGGAATATCCCGTTCCATTGCTTTTCTTTGTAAAGTTCTTGGTTGGTGCGTATGGTTTTCTAACTTTTCTTACATATGCCACTCCGGATTCTTCTATATTTTTTTAATCCTTTTTTAGTGTAATGGCCCTTTCACAGTCCTCTGCTAGTTTCTGGAGGGTTAAATCTTGCTCAGATTCCAGCTTAGACAACACTCGTCTGCGTATTTCTGCATTTTTCGTGGAAACTAACCCTTGAGCGAAGATTAGACATTTAAAATCTTCTACAGTTAGTTCTGCAAGCTTAAAATTATCGCAGTTTTTATTGACAACTGATGCGTATGTCAAATAATCTTGGTTGTCCATCTTTCTTAGATTCATGCACAGCCATCTTTTATGAAAAAGAGATATATTTGGATTAAATAATTCTTTTAGTAATTTTACAGCTTCTATGAACTCTAATTCCGCAGTTTTTTTAGGTAATATGTAATCTACGAATTTGCTGTGTTCTGATGTACCCAATTTTCTGAGTAAGAGGCTCACTTTCTGACTATTTGGCCAATTTTTACAGTCCAGTTGAAAAACATCCTCATATCTTGTGTAGTATGCTTCAAAATTCTTCTCTTCCTCGGGCACATAATGAAATGTGTCCATGCTATTAAAAATAGTTGTATGGGAGAAATTAACACTATCGACATTTTCTCGATTACTCTTTAGTAGTTCCAGTGTTTTAGCAAAACGTTCCTCTTGTCTTTCTTCATATTCCAATTGTAGTTTCTTATGCCTTTCTTCCTGTTCCAATTGCAGTTTTTTCTGCTTTAATTGCGCCATTTTCTGCTTTTCTTCTTGTTCCTGCTGCCATTTCAATAATCTGTCCTCTCTCTTTTCCTCGCGGTCAGCCTGTGCCTGTATTTGTGTTTGCAAAAGCTCGTTTTGTGTAGCTTGTCTGCGTTCATCCCGCTCAGCCAGTGCTTGTAAAAATTGCATGAACATTTATGATAAGTCTTCCATGTTTTTTTGTTGTTGTTTTTTTTAGTGTGTAGTTAAAAAAAATATTGTACCATGTACCATATACACCGGTTTGGGTTACAACAAAAAAGCAAATTGCTGTAAGCTCCTGTTTTCAATAATAATATCGCTGCTTGCAAAAAAAAAAATAAAACAGGTTTATCTGGAATCACGAAATGGAATTGACTTTCCGTTTTTAGGCACTTACTAATAAGTAACTCTTTCCACAAAATAAAAGTTTGGGTTTTTTTTTGTTTTTTTGTTTTTTTAATCGAGTCACAATTGAATAAATGTATGCAGTACATTTAGTTCTTTGAGTTTTTTTTCTCTAGTATTTTAGTAATTAAAATACCTCTTAAATTGAGATTACCTTTTTTTGTGACGTTTTACTGTATTATCCGTTATTCAGTGACAACTTCAAGAAAAAAAATCCTTTCCTTGAATTTTAGTTTTAGCTGTAGTATTTCCTTTTAGTAACGACGTCAACCAAAACATTAATAAAAAGTCCTTTAGTTGTTGTTTTGTTTACGGAGAACAGTAATTAGAATCCACTGGTGAACTTTTTCCGTAGGTTACTTCCTTGCTTTTCGTAATACGGGTCTGACCTGTCGTTTTTGCGACAGAACAAGTTCGCTTTTCGTTTGCAAGTTGGTCCTTTAGTAAGATTTGTTGTGTAGCGACAAAACAAAAATTCACTTTTACATTCGTTTGCAAGTCGGATTCCCAGAAAACGGCGTAAATTGTCGCTTTTGCCACGTTAGAGTTTGTTTTTTTTCACTTGAGTTGAAACTTCTCTTTAGCGTAAAATCCGTTTGCTCGTCAACACTTTGCATTCCTTAAAAAAAATGGTCAACCTTTGCGTTGTACTTTTTTTTTAATAGTTCTTCGTCAAACTGTTATATTTGACGCTTCATATCTCGTCGCCAACTGTTGTGGTTGCAAGGTTGAACAATAATTAGTAAGGAAACACAATGAAGACGCAAACAACAAGATAACGCAATAATAAATGTATTAAAGAAAAGGTATATTCACAATATGTACAAATGACGGTGTCGAGTCAGAGAGTCTTGGTGGGAGGACATGTACGCTCTTCGGCGTCACTTCCGGTGGCATTTGAGTAAGACACCCCAAGGCCAACCTAGGCTTGCCATTTATAGTGTTATGTTATTCGCATATGCAAATAAGTGGTTGCCACCACAACAATTTACATTACCAATTACAATACATTTTTTACAATGCCAATTTCAATATAGATTTACATTACCAATTTCAATACATTTTTTACAATACCAATTTCAATACATTTTTACAATGCCAATTTCAATATATTTTTAAATTCCTAATTTCAATATATTTTTTACGATGCCAATTTCAATATATTTTTACATTACCAATTACAATACATTTTTTACAATGCCAATTTCAATATATTTGTACATTCCCAATTTCAATACATTTTTTACAATGCCAATTTCAATATATATTTACATTACCAATTACAATACATTTTTTACAATGCCAATTTCAATATATTTTTACATTCCCAATTTAAATACATTTTTTACAATGCCAAGTTCAATATATTTTTACATTACCAATTACAATACATTTTTACAGTGCCAATTTCAATATATTTTTACATTACCAATTACAATACATTTTTTACAATGCCAATTTCAATACATTTTTACATTACCAATTTAAATATATTTTTACAATGCCAATTACAATATATTTTTACATTGCCAATTTCAATACATTTTTTACAATGCCAATTTCAATATATTTTTACATTCCCAATTACAATACAATTATACAATGCCAATTTCAATATATTTTTACATTACCAATTTCAATACATTTTTTACAATACCAATTTCAAAACTTTTTTTAATATTCTCAATTTAAATACATTTGTTTACATTCCCAATTACAATACATTTTTTACAATGCCAATTTCAATAAATTTCTACATTCCCAATTTCAATACGATTTTCACAATACCAATTTCAATATATTTCTACATTACCAATTACAATACTTTTTTTCCAATGCCAATTTCCATATATTTTTACATTACCAATTACAATACGTTTTTTCCAATGCCAATTTCAATATATTTTTACATTACCAATTACAATACATTTTTTACAATGGCAATTTCAATATGTTTTTACATTACCAATTACCATACATTTTTACAATGCCAATTTCAATATAAATTTACATTACCAATTTATAGTGTTATGTTATTCGCATATGCTAATAAGTGGTTTCCCCACAACAATTTACATTACCAATTACAATACATTTTTTACAATGCCAATTTCAATGCCAATTTAAATACATTTTTACAATGCCGATTTCAATATAAATTTACATTACCAATTTATAGTGTTATGTTATTCGCATATGCTAATAAGTGGTTGCCACCACACCAATTTACATTACCAATTACAATACATTTTTTACAATGCCAATTTCAATGCCAATTTAAATACATTTTACAATGCCGATTTCAATATAAATTTACATTACCAATTTATAGTGTTATGTTATTCGCATATGCTAATAAGTGGTTGCCACCACAACAATTTACATTACCAATTACAATACATTTTTTACAATGCCAATTTCAATATAGATTTACATTACCAATTTCAATACATTTTCACAATACCAATTTCAATATACTTTTACATTCCTAATTTCAATATATTTTTTACGATGCCAATTTCAATATATTTTTACATTCCCAATTACAATACGTTTTTACACTGCCAATTTCAATATGATTTTATATTCCCAATTTCAATACACTTTTTACAATGCCAATTTCAATATGATTTTATATTCCCAATTTCAATACATTTTTACAATGCCAATTTCAATATATATTTACATTACCAATTACAATACATTTTTTACAATGTCAAATTCAATATATTTTTACATTCCCAATTTCAATACATTTTTTACAATGCCAATTACAATATATTTTTACATTCCCAATTTCAATGTATTTTTTACAATGCCAATTTCCATATATTTTACACTACCAATTACAATACATTTTTTACAATGCCAATTTACATATATTTTTACATTACCAAATACAATACCTTTTTACAATGCCAATTTTAATATATTTTTACATTACCAATTACAATACATTTTTTACAATGCCAATTTCAATATATTTTTACATTTCCAATTACAATACATTTTTTACACTGATAATTTCAATATATTTGTACATTCCCAATTACAATACATTTTTTACAATGCCAATTTCAATATATTTTTACATTCCCAATTACAATACATTTTTACAATGCCAATTTCAGTATATTTTTACATTCCCAATTACAATACATTTTTCCAATGCCAATTTAAATATATTTTTACATTACCAATTTCAATACATTTTTTACAAAACCAATTTCAATAATTTTTTATATTCTCAATTTAAATACATTTGTTTACATTACCAATTTCAATATATTTTTACAATGCCAATTTCAATACATTTTTTAAAATGCCAATTTCAATATATTTTTACATTCTCAATTTCAATATATTTTTTACAATGCCAATTTCAATATATTTTTACATTCCAATTTCAATACATTTTAACATTACCAATTACAATACATTTTTAACATTGACAATTTCAATACATTTTTACATTACCAATTTCAATACATTTTTTTTACATTACCAATTTAAATACATTTTTACATTACCAATTTCAATACATTTTTTACAATGCCAATTTCAATATATTTTTACATTACCAATTTCAATATATTTTTTACAATGCCAATTTCAATATATTTTTTTACATTACCAATTTCAATACATTTTTACATTACCAATTTCAATACATTTTTACATTACCAATTTCAGTACATTTTACAGTGCCAATTTCAATACATTTTTACAGTGCCAATTTCAATACGTTTTTTTACATTAAAAATTTCAATATATTTTTTTACGTTGCAAATTTCAATAAATTTGTTTTTACACATATGATTTCAATACATTTTTTGCATTACCAATTTCAATACATTTTTACATTACCAATTTAAATACATTTTTTACAATGCCAATTTCAATACATTTTTAACATTGACAATTTCAATACATTTTTACATTACCAATTTCAATACATTCTTACGTTACCTATTTCAATACATTTTTACATTACCAATTTCAATACATTTTTACATTACCAATTTCAATACATTTTTTTACATTTTAAATTTAAATATATTTTTTTACGTTGCAAATTTCAATAAATTTGTTTTTACACATATGATTTCAATACATTTTTTACATTACCAATGTCAATATGTTTTTACATTTCCAATTTTAATACATATTTGTGCATTACCAATTTCAATATATTTTAAATCACCAATTTAAATACATTTTTATATTACCAATTTCCATATTTTTTATATTATTAATTTCAATATTTTTTATATTACCAATTTCAATATTTTTTATATTACCAATTTCAATATTTTTTATATTACCAATTTCAATACATTTTTTACATTTCTAATTTCAATAAATTTTTTACATTACCAATTTCAAATAAATTTTTACATTACCAATTACAATATATTATTACATTGCCAATATCAATAAATTTGTTTTTACATACTCAATTTCAATACATATTTTTACATTCTTAATTTCAATACATTTTGACAATGCCAATTTCAATACATTTTTTTACATTACCAATTTCCATACATTTTTATACATTACTAATTTCAATACATTTTTACATTACCGATTTAAATACATTTTTTCATTACCAATTACAATACATTTTTTACATTACCAATTTTAATACGTGTTTTACATTACCATTTTCAATACTTTTGTTACATTACCAATTTCAATACATTATTACATTACCAATTTCAATACATTTGTTTTTACATTCTTAATTTCAATACATTTTTTGCATTACCAATTTCAATACCTTTTTTGACATTTCCAATTTCAGTACATTTTTTACATTACCAATTTCAATACATTTTTTAATTACTAATTTCAATATATTTTTACATATATATTTTTACAATATTTTTTACATTCCCAATTTCAATACATTTTATACATTACCCATTTCAATTCATCTTTTACATTACCAATTTCAATACATTTTTTACAATACCAATTTCAATAATGTTTTATATTCTCAATTTAAGTACATTTTTTACATTACTAATTTTAATACATTTTTACATGAGCAATTTCAACAAATTTTATAGATTACCTATTTCACTACATTTTTTACATTACCAATTTCAATACATTTTTACATTACCAATTTCAATACATTTTTTCATTACCTATACATTTTTTACATTACCAATTTCAATATATTCTTTCATTACCAATTTCAATATATTTTTTTCATTACCAATTTCAATATATTTTTTTACATTGCCAATTTCAATATAATGTCATAATTATCTTTGCTTGTTATGTTGTTCATTAGAAATAAACATCTGCTTTCTGTTAAAAAAAATTCCCAATAATATTATTTCTTCGTTGCGATATTCTTTCAGAAAATCGGCTGGACAGTGACTTAATTGCTATCGGACTGATGTGTCGTCCTGTTAAGTTCTAGAATGTTCACTCTCCAAGTCAGTAGCAATTCTGTTTCTCTGTTCAGGTGTTCTTTTCTTATTCGTGTAAAGTTGTTTCTATTCTTTTGCCATTCTTAAGAATTGTCCATGCCGCTGTTTCTCTTCCCACTTTTGTTTTTTATCTTTTAGTTTCTGGTTTCACTGCTTCCTGTATTTTTCATTTTGACGGTATATCTTGCTGTGGTAATCAGCAGTTTCGTATTCCGTGGTATGTATTTTCGCGGTCCCTTTTGTGTCTTCCACACGGTCTTCTATACTTACCAGTTAATATAGAGTCGCCTAGTATCATTTTTCCAGCGTAGTGCATTGTTCATGGTCATTAGTTTTCTAATCTTCCGGTCAAGTTTTTCTTTGATCACCCCTCTGAATGGTTTGCAATATCTTATTAATGATACTGCCAAGTGTTAATGTGTTTAATTTATTGTTTACCATACTCTACAATTTGGTTTCTGTGAGTTTTGTTTTCCTTCTGAAGTATTTATTTTTATTTTTTATTTTTTATTTTTATTTTTATTATTTATTTATTTATTTATTTGCAATCTTCTATTTAATTTCTGTATATTTGATTGTGTCTGCTTGCAGGACTCCCCAATCATTTTAGGTGTCCTGTTTACCAAGCGCCCTTATTGTGTTTATCGGTTTTTCTATTTACTTTTTTGCGAATAGCTTCATATTGTCAATATAACTGAGACGGTTTATTCTTTATTCTGCGTTTGTGAAATTGTATGCAGCATTAAATTTCCTATATATTATGTAGAGTCACACATTGTTCTAATAAACACTATTAATTATAAAACAGGCTACATTCGCCAAAAGTATATATATATATATACATATATATATATATATATATATATATATATATATATATATATAAAGGAGATTAGAACAATAGTCTAAAGAGCAGAGTATATTTTAATGCAATAGTAAACTTACTAATTGAATTAAAATACAGGAAAAGAAAAAGTGCTCGTTGTAATTTAGATATATAATAAGCTCGATAGGTAAATATCCTAGAGCTAATTTAATATTCAGTAATGTGATTGATAATTTAAAATTCAAATTAGAATTAAATTAAAAATCCATTTCACAAGAAGGAACAACAACAAAGTCAATAATTTGTACGATCGTTTCGGAAAACAATGTTTTTATTGTGGTAGACATTAAGCCACGGACAATAATTTTTGCATATAGTATTTTTAAAAAAACAAAGTTTCCTCATCAGCAAAAGTATTGAGAAGGGGTTTTAATATATATATAAAAGACACCATAAATAAACTTAGCATTAAAAGTAAGGCAGATGTATCTGGAAAAAAATTAAAATAAAAGGCATGTATTTACTTGATAAGAAAATTAGTATGGGTTGAAGATAGAAATAAAATAGAATAAAATTATAAATCTGAATTTGGTTTAAATATAATATTATAATAATATATTTCTAATAAAATTCATAGACACACATATATACATATATATACATATATATACACACACATATATATATATACATATACATACAAACGCATATACACAGATACATACACATATATATAAATATATATAATTATTTACCTTTTAATTCTTCGCCTTTTGAAATCAGCAATTAAGGTCAAAGTATTCATATGGATGTTTATTGTAGCTTTTCAACTTATGAAATGATAAATGTTTAAAAAAACGCTAATGGAATATTTTATATCGGTTAGCATATGTTTGATTAAAACGTTAAATTAAAAACTTAAGAAAGAAAGGGGAAGACAATCTTATTTCTTTAATTAAACAATGCAAGGGAGATAATTAGTATTTAATTTATCATTAAGGAATAATAAATCAAGCAAACAAAATATTATAATCTATTTTTAAATTACTGAATTACATATTTGAAAATTTATTTATTTATTGAAATAAAAAATATCATAGGTTAAGGCTAAGAATATATTTTAATAATATATAATAATGGTCGATATATCAGATCAATTAATATTAACAATAATATTGATGATCCAAATTTTTATTAATAAGCATATCAAGTTATAGTATAATTTCAATTATTTTTACATATGGTATTTAAATAAAAAGAAGTTTCCTCATCATCAAAAGTATTGGGAAGGGTTTCTAGTATATGTAAAAGATATTATAAATAAACCTAGCATTTAAAGTAAGGCAGATGTATCTGGAAAAAAATAAACGGTATGTATTTAATTGATTAGTAAATTAATATGGGTTAAAGATAGAAATAAAATAGAATAAAATTATAAATCTGAATTTGGTTTAAATATAACATTATGATAATATATTTCTAATAAAACTTAAACATTAAATACCAAGACACACACATATATGTATATATATACATATATATATACACATATATGTACATACACACACACATACACATATACACACACATACATACATACACACACAGTTCAAACTTGAAGGAGAACTATACAGAGATGATCCACTTTTCGTAACTATCTCTACCCTAACCTAACCCTAACCCTAACCCTAACTCTACAAATAAAAATTACGAAAAAGCAATTAAATCTCTACATAAATTATTTAAAAATTATGGACTTACTATAAAAATCGACCCTAATAAAAAATTGTTAATTTCTTAGACATAACCTTAAATCTTGAGAACTCCAACTTTGAACCCTATCATAAACCTAACCAATCTGTATTATATGTCCATAATGAATCAAACCACCCTAAATCAATATTGAAATTAATAGTTTCCAATGTCTCTTTAAGAATTTTTAGGCTATCTTCTAGCAAATATACATTTAACAAAAATTAAAAATATTACAATGAAGCCCTTAAAAACTCAGGATACAAATCACAAATTAAATTCATAGATAAAAATGATAGAAACATAAACTGCATTGAAAATAAACCTACAAAGAGCGTAATAACCTATAATATGACAATGTCTTCCCGTATACGTGTTAAAAAATGACCAAAAGGCAAGAAATGATAAAACCAAACCACAAGTATTAGATACTAATACAAATAAACAGCAAACCAAAACCTGTAAACGTAAAAACAGTCATAAGGAGATCCTATAGTTCAACCCTCGATATTCCAAAATCTTGAGACAAACTTAGCCAGACAATTTTTTTAAATATTGGATAGGAACTTCAAAGCCCCTCATAGATATAGTAAAATCTTTAATAAGAATACGATCAAAGTGTCTTACTCTACTATGCCAAACCTTCATCAAAAAATAATTAGTTCTAACAATAAAAAAATTAATAAGCTACAAAATACAAATATACAAAATATAGCAGGCTGTAACTGTAGAAGAAAAAATAAATGTCCCCTACAAGGCTCATGTAAAATAAAAAATGTAGTCTATAGCTGCACAGTATCAAAAACCCCAAATCTAAATGAATTTAATAGCAGCCATAACTCAACCACCCGATTAAATAATGACACCAACTTTAAACAATCTACCAATCAAATACAGACCAACCCATCATGTAATAATCCAACACCTAATCTACCGGAAAATAATTACACTAAACAAGAGGCAATATATTTTGGTTCCACATCTGGCTTAATAAAACATAGAATTTCAACGCACAAATATTCTTTTAAAAATCACTCCCTGTTAAACCAAACTACCCTATCCAAGCATATTTGGCGACTCAAAGATAACAATATTTCTTTCAATTTGAAATGGCAAATAATAGGATCTTACAAAGCATATAAACCAGGAGATAAATTCTGTGCACTTTTTTACAAAAGAGACCCTAAAAATTTTAAAATATGAAGATATAAAAAATAGAACCACCCTCTTAAATTCAAGAGAAGAACTTATTTTCGCATGCAGTCATAAACGTTGGTTTAAATTTAATAAATATAAACCACCTTAAATCATTAAAAATGTTACTTATTATAATATTCAATATTAAAATTAAACTATAAATTGACATGCTTATTAATAATAATTTTTGATCATCAATATTATTTTTATTATTAATTGATCTGATATATCGACCATTATTATATATTATTAAAATATTTTATTAACCTTAACCTATGATATATTTTTTAATTTCAGTAAATAAATAAATTATCAAATATTAAATTCAATAATTTCAAAATAGATTATAATATATTGTTTGCTTGATTTATTATTCCTTATTAATAAATTAAGTTAAATACTAATTATCTCCCTTGCATTGTTTTAATTAAAGAAATAAGATTATCTCCCCCTTTCTTTTCTTAATTTTAAATTTAGTGTTTTCGGTCAAACGTATTCTAACTGATATAAAATATTCCATTAGCGTTCTTTTCAAAAATTAACATTTCATAAGTTGAAAAGCTACAATTAACATCCATATGAATGCTTTGTCGTTGATTATTGATTTAAAAAGGCGAAGAATCAAAAAGTTAATAATTATATATATATATATATGTGTGTGTATGTATGTATGTGTTTATATGTGTATATCAGTGTGTATGTACATATATGTGTGTATATATATGTATATATATACATATATGTGTGTGTGTCTTGGTATTTAATGTTTAAGTTTTATTAGAAATATATTATCATAATGTTATATTTAAACCAAATTCAGATTTATAATTTAATTTTATTTTATTTCTATCTTTAACCCATATTAATTTACTAATCAATTAAATACATACCGTTTATTTTTTTTCCAGATACATCTGCCTTACTTTAAATGCTAGGTTTATTTATAACATCTTTTACATATACTAGAAACCCGTCCCAATACTTTTGATGATGAGGAAACTTCTTTTTTTTAAATACCATATGTAAAAATAATTGAAATTATACTATAACTTGATATGCTTATTAATAAAAATTTTGATCATCAATATTATTGTTAATATTAATTGATCTGATATATCGACCATTATTATATATTATTAAAATATATTCTTAGCCTTAACCTATGATATTTTTTATTTCAATAAATAAATAAATTTTCAAATATGTAATTCAGTAATTTAAAAATAGATTATAATATTTTGTTTGCTTGATTTATTATTCCTTAATGATAAATTATATACTAATTATCTCCCTTGCATTGTTTAATTAAAGAAATAAGATTATCTTCCCCTTTCTTTCTTCAGTTTTAAATTTAGCGTTTTAATCAAACGTATGCTAACCGATATAAAATATTCCATCAGCGTTCTTTTTAAACATTTATCATTTCATAAGTTGAAAAGCTACAATAAACATCCATATGAATACTTTGACCTTAATTGCTGATTTCAAAAGGCGAAGAATTAAAAGGTAAATAATTATATATATTTATATATATGTGTATGTATCTGTGTATATGCGTGTGTATGTATATGTATATATATATGTGTATATATATGCATATATATATGTATATGTGTGTGTCTATGAATTTTATTAGAAATATATTATTATAATATCATATTTAAACCAAATTCAGATTTATAATTTTATTCTATTTTATTTCTATCTTCAACCCATACTAATTTTCTTATCAAGTAAATACATGCCTTTTATTTTAATTTTTTTCCAGATACATCTGCTTTACTTTTAATGCTAGGTTTATTTATGGTGTCTTTTATATATATTTAAACCCCTTCCCAATACTTTTGCTGATGAGGAAACTTTGTTTTTTTTTTAAATACTATATGTAAAAATTATTGTCCGTGGCTTAATGTCTACCACAATAAAAACATTGTTTTCCGAAACGATCGTACAAATTATTGACTTTGTTGTTGTTCCTTCTTGTGAAATGGATTTTTAATTTAATTCTAATTTGAATTTTAAATTATCAATCTCATTACTGAATATATATATATATATATATATATATATATATATTTGTGTGTACGTGTGTGTGCTTATTATTCACTATTTTCTCATATATCATACATAATCATTTCTTTAACTTCAAACGAATTAATCTTGTTAATTTAAATAAATCTCATCGAAGACATTTTAGCACGCATATACTCTATACTATATACGTTAAAACACCGGTTCTCGCAAGATCATCCAAGTTCAGCAACGTTGAGCCTGGCCATTACCACATGGGTAACCATTTGGAAAAGCAAGATGCTGCATGTACCGCGAGGAAAAAATACCAGGTTGGGAAACTGGCGCGGTCTATCCTCGAGGGTAAATGGACCTCTCAAGCCGTCGTAGACAACCCATCGAGTGATGGCGTCACAGTAAAAGAAGTACCCCTTGATAGCCTTGGCGAAGCATCAAGTATTTCTAGTGATTAGAAAAAATGCGAAAAATTCCGCGGAATTTGTTCACGTTTCACCTTCGCCTACTGGCATTAGATGAAACAATAACAAAAATATACTCTAATACAATTAAACTGTATAACAGCTTTAAAGAAATTTTTTCCTTTACCAATAGAATTAAAAACTTATGCTAAAAAAACAATGCTTAAAATTAGATCATATTTATTTATACAACACATTTCCAACATTTTTTGCATATAAGATCGATATTAAAAAAGGGTATTCATTCCACTTCGTAAATGCACCGCTTATTTTGGATGTAAACGTCTATATTTTGTTTCACAAATAGAATTTCAAAACATTCTTTCCTACGTCATAGACGTACCACGTATGTATATTAAAACATTATCCTCTATGTTTTTCTTTAAATTAGTCATCTCAAGAAAGTCTTAGAATAACGATGAAAATTTGACAAAAATATAAACATTATTTGTAAAATTATATAAACACCAGAAACCCCTACATGGATTAATCTACGTGTCGACGAAGTTAATCGTCTCGTCAGAAGTTCAATCGTCTCGTCAGAGGTTAAAATGATTAAATGAAATGCTAACATACTAATTAAATCAATAAAAACGTAAAAATGAAAAAATGAGCTTTATGTAATTTCACCTATAAGAGCTCTACATATGTAATTGAGCACTTTTGAAAACTATTGTTTTTATAGTTAAATACATTTGAACTTATTCAATTAATATTTACCTATATGAATTTATGTATGTACTAGCAGGGAGACCCGACGTTGCCCGGGATTGAATGATGATCAACGAATATTTCACACTCCTATATTTTTATTGTCATCGAAATGCAGTAAAGTCCAAAACATATGTTATTCTACATTGCACTCTAGAGAACCATAATGTTTCTTTTGTAAAATTATTTTATATAAACTTCTTTCTAGTAAACAAAAAAACAAACATTAAGAAATTTACGTGTGCGGTTTGAACCTGTAGACCACGTCATGCAAAAAATAAATAAAATAAATTAAAAAAACACACATAAATTTTTACATCTTGTAAAATTCTTTCCAGTTAATGAAAAAAATTAGGAAATGTACGTGCAGAGTTTGAACCTACAGATCACATTATGAAAAAAAAACACGCTATCAACTTACCCATAGGAGAATTTCAGTAGAATTTTCTATCATTGTTGACGACATGAAAAAAACGGCTTTACCGGTGATACAATAAATTGAAATAACGGTTTCGATTATCGATTAACGGTAATTATCGAGGGTATTCTGAGATAAAACTAAACTAAGGTAACTACCAGAATTATACAGTAAAGTTCTGTAAATTTTAAAGAAAATCTGTTCACCCGTTTCGGTGTCTATAAGGAACGTACTCATACACAAAAAGTTGCAGTTATATAATTGTAGAGATTTATTTATGTATGTATTTATGTATGTATTTATGTATGCATTCGTGTACGTATTTATGAGTGCATTTATTATGTATGTATGTATTATTCATCTATGCATTTATGTATGTATTTATGTATGTATGTATGTATGTATTCATGTATGTATTAATGTATGTATTTATGCATGTATTCATGTATGTATTTATGTATGTATGTATTTATGTATGCATTTATGTATATATGTATTCATGTATGTATGTATGTATTTATGTATGTATTCATGTATGTATGCATGTATGTATGTATGTATTTATGTATGTATTTATTCATGCATATATTTATTCATACATGTATTTATGTATATATTTATGTATATATATATATATATTTATGTATGCATTTATGTATGTATGTATGTAATCATGTATGTATGTATTTATGTATGTATTCATGCATGTATGTATTTATGTATGTATTTATGCACGTATTTATTGATGCATGTATTTATGTATGTAGTTCTGTATATATATATATATATTTATGTACGTATTTATGTATGTATATATTTATGTATGTATTTATGTATGTATATATTCATGTATGTATTTATGGATGTATTCATGTATGTATTTATGTATGCATTTTTGTATGTATGTATTCATCTATGCATTTTTGTATGTATTCAATTATTATGTATTTATGTATGCATTTTTGTATTATTTATGTATTTATGTATTTATTTATGCATGTATGTATTCATGTATGTATTCATGTATGTATGTATTTATGTATGTTTTTATGTATTTATGTAAGCATTTATGTATGTATTCATGCATGTATTTATATATGTATGTACACAATCAACTCTAAGCACAGTGTAAACAAACAAGATTGTTTCGAAAACAGTTTTCTATTTTTAACAGTGTCACCTTTATCGTTTTGCACGCTATTGCACATGCGCATTTGCTTTCGGGGGGACTTTTTTGTCTTTTCTCTTTTGTTTAAAAACTCTTTCTCTTGACTCGTGTTTATCTTTTACGAAACCTTTCTTGCTCCGATGCTTCTTCCGGTTGTTTTTGTTCTCGCGTATTGTTCGTGACGACGCGTATTTGTACCCGAGCCAAAAGCGTACCCAGAAGTTAATCAACCCGAAGTAAAAGGAAAAAAAAGAGTTCTTAGTGCCAGAGATACCCCCCCCCCCAAAAAAAAAGGATGTATCCAGGAAAAGGCAACTCGATGAATCGAAGTCTTGGTTCTTTTTTGGGGGGAAAACACGGGGCGATTCTCTTTAATCGGTTTTGTCTATTTTTATCGTCAAAAGTGAGTAAGATAGAAGTTGAAGAGGAAATTGCTTGTGGTTTGTTTATGTTGGGGGCCATTATGAACGTTTCGCCTTTCTTTTGGGGGAGGTTTTTGAACAAAACGGCGCTTTTGTATAAATATTTATTTATAGACGAGAAATGCTTTAGCGAAGTGCGATTTGATTTGATTCCATTTGAGCTTCGTTTGTTTGTGACGCTCTTTTGTGATGAAAAATCGAAAAGTGGATTTTAGTCGTAGCTTTTGAATTCATTACAACGTTGTCTTCTTTCTCCTTCAAATACAAATTCTAGAGATAAAATCTTATTGCTTTTGAAGAAAAATGACTTCCGGGTTTGCTGACGTCATTAATTTGTGGATGTGGGTGTTTCTATATGTGCAAATTAGCCGAGGTTATATAGGCATCGCGGTAGAGATTAAATACGATACGCTAATAACCAACACATTAATGTCAACACACCTTTGCTTATTTACAAAATAAAAACATTAATACTTTCAACAATAAAATGATGTTATTAAAGATAAGAAAAATAGATAAACTTTTCTGTAATAAAAAAAATATTCACTGATTTGATACTAATGGACACTAAAAATTAGAATAAGACGCACAAGTAAAAATTAAGACATTTCAACAAAACCACTCTTCTAGCTGTCCCTCTTCTTCATATATAAGATAAGCTTTTATCTTTCCATCATCAACGCTCTGACCCACATCTGGCCTCTATTAAAATGTACGGCTCTCGCCTTGAGGACGCTCCATATTTAAACAAACTTCTTGGTCATACCTTCACTCCTGATTTGAAATGGAGCACATGCATCAAATCTGTAGCCAAGGTCGTTGGGAAAATAGTTAGATCATTCTACCGCTCCAGAAAATATCTCACTGCTGATGCAATTCTCCACCTGTATGAGAGCCAAGTACGTCCTAGGATTGAATACTGTTGCCACATCTAAGTGGGAGCTGCTGGGAGCATTCTACTCTGCCTTGACAGTTTAAAACAGACTTTGCAATGCCCTTTTTTTATTCTCTGCAGCCTCTTCCCACAGAAGAGACGCTAAGAGCCTACCCCTGCTCTATCGCTATTTTTATGGTAAGTATTCGACTGAGCTCCAATTTATAGTTCCCCCCCCCGCCAATCCTTCACAGAAAACATTCTCTAACCAAAATCACTATCAATAAATTTCCCCACACTCTATCGCTGCCTAAACCTAAACATAGGGTCCATGAACAAAGCTTCTTCCCTAGAACTGCCCGTCTGTGAAACTCTGTTCCGCTGGTCTATTATCCAGTTGACTACAATATCATTATATTCAAGTCCAACATAAACAAGTTCTTGTTCAGACGTCCTCGTAAATGATCTAAATATACCAAATTACTTGTACAACGATTACGCAACTGTTCTAATTACTACAATACAAAGATTAACCCTTATCCTCGAGTGGCCTCAGGGCTTTGATATGTGGTGACATTTTGTTAAAAAAAAGCTGCCAGTGTTAAGCATTGGGATAATTGTTAGTTGAAAATAACAAATATGATACTGTCAGTGTATATTGATGTCAGCTGGACCTCCTGTGTGCTAGTGCTCCTGTAATGTCACATGACTCAGAGAGAAAAAGAAAGCAGTCGACAGTTCGCTTGGGATCACCCTGATGTGAACTTGTGGTCTTAGTGGCGTTCGGAAAAGATATGATCAAGCAATTATCGACTTCTCTCCCCCTCCAACCTCCCCACTGATCATTGTTTTGAAATTACAAGGCGAATAAATCTATTTTCTTCAACTGTTTGCGTCGTTTTTTTCTTTATTTTCAAAGTATGAACAAACTTGTGTGCAGGCGGTGTTTCCTCGGTCGGGCAAGATTACATGAGGAATGTGTGCCGAAACGATCAGCAGTAAGTTATGTTACGAGTGTTCATACATTTTAGTTGACTCTGACTTGTGATACATTAGGTGTCATATAAAATCGTTCGACATAATAACGGAAAAAAGAGTGTTCATTATTATTTTAATTGAGTGTTATAATTTCATTCGAACCATATTTGAACTGCATTTAGAATTGAATATACATAGATCCCTGTTATATTATCAAAACTAAGCAACGTTGAGCTATATAAAATTAAATAGACAACTATTTGGAAATACCAATCATAAATATTTTCAATGGGTTAGTAGCGTTCTTAAATATGATAAAAATACACCAATCTTTTTTTTATTAAAGACAAACTTCTTCACTAATTTGATATTAGTTTTTAAACTTTTGTTTATCTCAGACATTGAAATGTAAAGATCTACAGTGATATTGGCCAGATTTATAGGAGGTCGGACAACCTGGGTATGGAGTTAAGAAGCAATATGTTTGTTCACATTACGTTTAAATTTCTGAATATTAGTACAGTCGAGAAAATGATGAAGAAGAAGAGAATTCCAAAGGTAAGCGAGTCGAGGAAAAGATCGACCAGAGAGGACGATCAACCCACATGTATGGACTTCTACTTATGTATGAAGTGTGATTTTGCTGCTAGACCAGTGGATCTAAGGTATTTTCGCTGAAAGGGTACAAGTAGAGTAAATTCATCAGAGCACATTATGTGGAAGTATTTGTAAAATAAACACAAGGATGCAATACTGCAGCGATGAGACAGGTGCTGGAGCTTGACAGACACTGCGGATACTATTCGATTAAAATGTTTCTTGTTTGTTTGTTTTTTTGCATCCTGGGCTTAGCTTGAGTTATGTGGGTGACCATTTGGAAGTAAGAGCTGTTACATATAGGAGAGCGAGACCAACATCCTCCATTGCGAAACTAACGACGTCGAGGCTAGCAATATATTTTTTCAGTAAATACTTGGTGTTGGGTTTCCTTTTGAAAACATCAAAGAAACTAGAATATATGATAGTTGTGTCTGGCCTCACTTAGGCGAATGATCTTAGAATATTTTTGCTTTATAAGAAGATCTATAAGCGTGTTATTTCCTCTTCGAAATAATTGTTGTTTATTTATTTTTAATAAAATTGGTTTCAATGGTTTAAAAACTTTATTAATATCTTATTTTATTTATTCATACGAAGGGAATTGTAATACCTCGCATTTTTTTTCGTCCAAATAGATTAGAGGGGACTGTAAATTGCGTTGCTATTATGACTGAACTTATACATTCATTAACTGAAAACTTTATCTCTATGTTGCAGATATTGACGGGTTAAAACTCTAAAAAAGCAATACCTGCCATTGATGCGCGTCAGAATCAGAGATGCGTTATTGAATTCCTGATGCAAGTGAATTAGGTATGGTGATGATTCGTAGAAAAATAAGTTCTGGAGCACAAAAGATCGCTTGTTTTAATGGTACGACTGTCGTCCTCGTAGCTCTTCAATATTTTGAGTTTAAAAGTAGGAGGCTTTACTTTTAAGTACTTTCGTATGAAATTTATATGGAAATCATATTAGAAATAACCAATTAATAATAAATATAAATAATAATTTGAAGAAATAGAAAAAAAAAAGCTTGAGAAAATCATCGACAACTTTTCTAAATTCGATCCATTTAATTTCTTAATTATATTTTCTAGAGTTTTTTTCTCTTTTTCTAAAATGTTTTGCTAGAAACCTCCACCAACTACTTACCAGAAAAGTAAATAATATTACTATATTTTTTATCCTCCTATATTTAATAACTACGTACCTCTTAGAACTATTATTACCTATTATCATTCTATAATTCTTACATTCTTACAACTATCCACCCCTCATACCCCTTGGTATTTTATCCCTTTATTTTACCGTCTGTTTATCCTCTATCTTATTCAATTAAAATCCTAGTACATTGCACCTCGAATAATTCATCCCCTCACAGTAATTATCATAATATTACTCCTAATAACTTATATCTCATTTAAGTGCTGTTAGGGTCTGATAATCCTGCTAAAAATACTGAGATAGAATCACCCCTAAATCTTATGTAACCCTCCCATAGCTACAACACATAAATGGTTAAATAAGAAACTTCTTTCAAGTAACTTACCCTATATTCTCCCCGAGAGTTTAAACACACATACTGTCCAGATACATTAAACCCACTATGACAGATATGCTATATACCTACCTATATTATATATTACAAACTACACTCCTCCTTCATCACATCTATCTATCTATATTTTTATAAAGTAATAGGGTTCGTGTGTTTCTGTCTGTGTGTACAGCTCTCCATCATCAACGAAATATAAAGGAGGTAAGAGGGTAAATCTCTCCTGGTAGAGAAACATTAGAACCCATTTCAGGATGTTTCTGTTATAGGAGACATAAGAATCTATGCCTAATTTCTTTATATACTATTCTACAAACCACCCCCATATCGAATGACTTATGCTCATTTGCATATCACATTATATTAAATCTCTTTAACTAATTACCTCGACCTTATTACATATTGGAAATATTCTAATCATTTCAACTGTACTATTTACAAAATCTATTTAACATTTAATCTATCTATCTATATATCACATTATATTAAATCTCTTTAACTAATTACCTCGACCTATATATTTATTTATATCTATAAAAACAGAGATGTGTGTGCCACAGACGATTTCTGATTGGTTAATCCAATAATCACATCTCCTAAAAAACAATCGTTTCTACGCTCTTACCTTTACCATAAAATATTATGGCTTTATTTATTGTCCATCTTGGAAGGGTTTAATTTTTTAATAACTTGTTATTTACAAATTAAAAAAATACGAAACTATTATACGAAACTAAACTACACGAAACGCGCACACACGCACACACACACGTTCACTACCGTCACGTTGTTATGGCAACCAAACCCGCTGACTTACACACAGTAAATGTGATTTTCTTCATTTTCTCATTTCACCCGTGGTCTTAAATTCATCTCGGGTTTGTATTACTGTACACATAGATTCGAATAAGTTGCCAAAAAACAAATATATAACAAATAAATGTTATCAAAGGCAAGATAAATTACTTTTCTACCAAACTGGATATATTTTTCGTGTTTTTATTCAATTTAACATGTTTATTCAGCTCGAAAAGCATACAGTGTTTACCGATGTATTGGAAAATTCAAGATGGCGGCCGATTCTCTCTTTAACACGGTAAGTTTGGAAAAAGGTGTAATAAATAAAAAACCGGTTAAAATACTGTTAAAAACTCGCTCAATATATGTTACCGTGACATAGGTTGTGATATATTCGGCGGGTTTTTAATAGTATTTTGTATAGTTTTTTATTTATAACACCTTTTCCCAAACTTACGGTGTTAAAGAATGTGTGAGACGCACATCGGTAAACACTGTATTCTTTTCGAGCTGAATAAACATGTTAAATTGAATAAAAACACGAAAAATATATCCAGTTTTTATCGGTTTTTTACCTTCTCTGCAGAAGTACAAAAAAAAACAAAAAAAACGGAAGGTACTTTTACAGAATGTTAAACTAACCCTAACCGATGTTTTATGTTTAGTTTAAGAAAAATCAGAAACAAAAGTCATTATTGCATGAAATATACGTATTTAGTTGAAGTATTGTTTATGTCAATTCTTTCGAAGAAATTTAGCAAGAATACCTGTAAACCAGGAAATCGGTAAAATGTCATCATGGATGAATACTTGTCTATTATAATTTCTACCCTTGACAAAAACTTAGCCATAACAAAAGAGATTTATTGTTCAGATTGTTTTTGAGATTGATTTCTAAAAAGATATTTTATAAATAAAATCGACTTTAAAATTAAAGACTTAAATTACAATAATTGAATTTAAACATTCTTATTTCAATATTTGGCACATAACACCTGCAAAAATGATCACAATGTCAGGATTTCATTTTATTTCAGAATCGATGGCAAATTGTGTAGATTGATATCTCATTATATTAAATACTAATATTTAACATTAGTTTATCATTTAAGCCGATAAAAAGCCCTTTTTTTTTCGAGTCATAAAAGGATTTGGAGTTTCCTAATCAACCTTTCGGGTGCAGTTGCACGCTCTCAAAATAACTAAAGTGTTGGCTTTAAAAAAATTGGTTCATTAAAACTAAACAGGTTTAGTTTTAATAAAAAAAAAAAAAATTTTTTTAAATCGCTTTGGTATTTAGATATGTCGTATGGTTATCCCTAATCGCTGAATAAAACCGCTAACGAGTTGAATGATTACGACATAAAATTAAACTCGGGTTCCTGAAACGGAAACTTCGTTTGTTTTTGTTTTTTTCTTATCAATATATTTACATTGTTATTTTGTTTTCATTTTCAATCATTCGAACAGTTTTCTTTTTCAAGTAATCCAAGTTACAAAATTCCCACTGTTTACTATGCTAAAATCACAATGACTAATGTATACCTATTAACCCTTATCCTTGAGTGGCCTCTGGGCCTTGATAAGTGGTGACACCCATGTAAAAAAAAATCACTCGAACAGTTTTCTTTTTATAATGTACAGTTTTAAAAGTTTAAAAACTATATAGTTTTTACTACAGGAAAATTAATGGGTCAGTTTTTACGATGTGCCCTGTTAAAATACTGTTAAAAACTCGCTCAATATATGTTACCGTGACATAGGTTGACATATATTCGGCGGGTTTTTAATAGTATTTTGTATAGTTTTTTTTTATTTATAACACCTTTTCCCAAACTTACGGTGTTAAAGAGGGTGTGAGACGCCATCTTGAATTTTCCAACACATCGGTAAACACTGTATGTTTTTCGAGCTGAATAAATATATTACATTGAATAAAAACACAAAAAATATATCCAGTTAGGTAGAAAAGTAACTTATCTTGCCTTTGATAACATTTATTTATATATTTGTTTTGGACTATTTTTTCGAATCTATGTGTACAGTAATACAAACCCACGATATGAATACTCACGTTGTTATATATATATATATATATATATATATATATATATATATATATATATATATATATATATATATATATATATATATATATATATATATAAATGAGATTATAGCAGTTAAAAAACATTTTTAAAACACACACACACACCTTTTTCAAAGTGATCAGAAATCGTATAAAAGTAAAAAAGGGTAAATTTTTACTTACTGTCCAACTTAATCACCTTTAACGTGACTTTTACAGTTTTTTTTTAAATGGAATTCATTTACCGATACAAAAGAAATGATAAGTAAATAAATCCATAAATAAATATTTAGAATGGTTTATTTTAATACTTGCCAGGATGCGGAGGAAAATGAATGAAGGGGGAGGGGAATAAAATAAAAACATTTTGGAAACAGAGTAAGTTTGAAAGAATTGCTTTGCACAGAAAGAAATTAATGAAAAAATAAAATTAAATTTCTTTTCTTTCTGGATTTTTTTTTTTAGCTTTTTATGAAAAAGGAAGTCAAAATTAAGACTATAAAAAACATTTTTTATTAAGAGCGAACCTCAGTCGTCAGGTCTGTAAAAAAAGACGTGGAATAATAAATGTTTTCTAATACAAATTGTTTTTACTTATGTGTTCATTTGTCTCTTTGAAGTTCGTTTGTTTAATATATCGGTTTGCAATATAATTTTGTCATTCTGTCAGACTCAAATTTTAAATCTATATATCTATAAAAGTGAAAGTGTGTGTGTGTGTGTGTGTGTGTGTGTGTCTGTGTACATTTCCCTACGAAATAACTCTGTCAATTTTTAGTCTATAGACTCGAAATTTGATATACAGGGTACTGAGATTTGGAAAAATCTATGTGATCGGTTTTTAGCCAGAAATTTGGCGATTAAGGGGTCAAAGTTCAACGATTTGAGCTTTGAGAACTCTACCAAACTTCTCCGACAATTTTGGGTCTACACACTTGAAATTTTAGATATAGCTTCCGTGGACATGGATCTAACTTAATAACTTAATTTGAGCCCAAAACAATAAATTTTCAGGGTTCATAATAGAGGTCAAAGTTTAAAAAATTACCCCGTTTTTTTTGCTCAGCATACACCTCCAAACACCCGGGCAACGCCGGGCACCC
>NC_136488.1:123117631-123210131 GCF_053919585.1 Euprymna scolopes
AACAACAACAACAACAACAACAACAACAATAATAATAATAATAATAATAATAATAATAATAATGTAAACTGCATCTCGAACGCACAGACAAGTGATACAAATATAAGCCGGCAACAGTAATTTAAAACGGGAATCACAAAATCCTATAGGATATGGACATCCAAACAAATGAATCCATCCAAGCAAGAAGACCAGATGTCGTAATAATTAACAAGAAAGAAAAGTTCTGTCAAATCGTAGAATTTGCTGTCCCAGCTGATCACATGGTGAATATCAAAGAAAAGGAAAACTGAGCAAATATACAGAGCTAGCCAGCGAGCTGATAGGGATGTGGGCGATGAAGAAAATCAAAATAAATAATACCTATAATAGTAGGAGTCCTGGGAACAATTCCGAAATACTTTGTAAAAATAATGACAGAAATTGGAATCAAAAATACAACGAATAACAATAATAAAAACAGCTGAAATATTAAGGAAAACCCTTGACTGCGGAGACTAAAACACATGAGCCACATAAGCGGGCCAGACAAACTGCAACAAAGACAAAACATAAAGAGGCATAACCAGGAACATTAAAGCTGCATATCTCTAAGTTCGCTATACCTTCCCCTATTCCCTCCTATTGCCTCATCACCGCCCCCTCAAAAGAGTGATACCAAATAACTGAGAAGCGTCAAAGAGGATGGAAAGACCGAGGAGAGAGCAGTGACCACTGGGACTTTAGCGAGGCTTATTGCCACTAAAATTCCAGTGGAGACCAATGGGCGTTGTCAGCGAGAAATGCATGGTAAGCGGCTGTCATGATAATGCAAATTCATTTGCAAATTTTACCGAAAGAGGTGAAAAGAACTGAAAACCTAGGAAGGCTTGTCGTCATTCAGCTTTCAGGGAGCACCACAGGTTATTATCAAGGATAGATCTCTGATGACATGTATGAAAGCTCCTTGTAAGCCAATAATAATAATGAAAACACAAGAAAACAGAGAATGCAAGAAAATAGTGAATGCAAATTCTGTGGGCAAAGAGAAAAAACGATAGAACGTATAGTAAGCGAATGCAGCAAACTGGCTCAAAAAATACAAGAACAGACACGACCAAATGGGAAGGGCAGTACACTGGGAATTATGCAAACAACTGCATCTCGAACGCACAGACAAATGGTACAAGCATAAGTCGGGAACAGTACTTGAAAAATAGGATCACAATATCGTATGGGACATGGACATCCAAACAGATAAACCCATCCAAGCAAGAAGACCAGATGTCGTAATAATTAACAAGAAAGAAAAGTCCTGCTAAATCGTAGACTTTGCTGTTCGAGCTGACCAGAGGATAAATATCAAAGAAAAGGAGAAACGGAACAAATGCACAGAGTTAGCCAGAGAACTGAAAGGGATATGGAAGATGAAGAAAAATCAATATAGTACCTATATCAGTAGGAGCATTAGGAACAATTTCGAAAAACTTTGAAAAAAGAATGGGAATGATTGGAAAGATTCAACGAATAACAATAATGAAAACGGCTGAAATATTAAGGAAACCCCTTGAACGTGGAGACTAATACACATGAGCCCCATGAGCGGAGCAAGCGAGCTGATGCAGAGACAAAACATGAAGAAGCGTCACAAGGAACCAAGAACATTGAAGATACATATCTATAAGTTCTCTATCCCTCCCCTATCCCCCTCTCCCATCCCCTCCCATCCCCTCCCATTACCCAAACATCGTCCACCACAAAAGAATGATGCCAAATACCCGAGAAGGGTCAAGGATAATGAAAAGACCGAGGAGAGAGAGAGAGAGAGAGCTCTGACAAGACCACCGCTAGACAAGTGCGAAGAGAACTTGGATCTTGGGGAGGCTTATTGCCACTCAAATTTCAGTAGAGACCAATGGCGGCTGCGAGATATCGATGGTGGGCGGCTGTTACGATAATGCAAATCCATTTGCAAATGTTATCAAAAGATGTGGAGAGCACTGGAAAACTGGGGAGACTTGTTGTCACTCGGCTTCCAGAGTATATCACATGCTATTTTTAAAGACATATCCTTTATGACCTGTGTGAAAGCTCCTTGAAAGGCAAAAATAATAATTGTCTGGGTATTTGTACACAGTTTGGCTGCTATGAAAGTAATTATTGGTGAATGCTATATTTTATATAGATGTGTGTGTGGCTGTTCTTGAACTTATTGTCGTACTTGATGCCTTCTAATGGGGGTTAATTAGTCCGTTGCTGTCTATATTTCTTTCGTATCAACAAAACGGAAGTTGGATTTTAAAAGAATTTCTTTCCTTTTATTTCTGAAAAAGAATAATATTTTCCCTTTCTATAATTTTAAAAAAAAAAACTTTTCATCATTTATTCTTATCTTTCTGTTTATTTTGAGTTCTTTTTTTTTCTGTTATCTTCTATTTTTTGTGTTTCCCAAAATAAAATAATATTCGTTTGTTATTTCCATTAAACTATTTTACTTTCTGTTTCTTTCTTGAACATTGTGCTTTTCTCGTTATTATCGGATGAGTCACAAGAGGCCTTCAATAAGTGTTCAGACTTTTTTCGTGTGGGCACTTTTATTGATAGTGCACACATGAAACTCTAGTCCTCTTCGAAATAATCTTCTCCGGCTGCAATGCATTTTTAGTGCCGTTCCTACAACTTTTCGAAAACCTCATTGGAAGTCCTCTTGTGTAAACATGTCCATGACTCTCGTAACAGCCTCCTTCCTTTCACTTAATTGTCTCATAACAACAGCCTCTAAGGTTTTCCTTGAGCTTAGGGAATAACTAAAAGTCACAGGGAGAAAAGTCTGATCTATAGGGAAGGTGAGCAATTGTTTTGATGCCCATCTTGGTCAAATAGTCTGTGACAAGGATGGAGCACCGTTGGGACAAACTTCACGCAAATCTTCCGCATCTTCGCAAATAATAGTGTGACAGTCCCCACACTGATATCAAACTGTGCAATTATTGTCCCTATAGACACGCGACGGTCCTTATCCATTAGATTCTTTATTTGGTCAATTTACTCTAGTGTTCTGACTTCCACCTTTCATCGTCCTTCACAGACTCCTTGCCTTCATTGAATCCCTTATGCCACTCAAAAATTAATGCTCGATTCATGTAAGATGGTCCAAAAGTAGTCTGAAGTATTCTATACGTTTCTTGCCATTTTTCCCAGTTTAAAACAGAATTTTATTACATATCATTCTTGTAAAGTGTCCTCACGTCCAGATTGCATATTTGAAATTCACAAACTGGGACAGTCAGGTTTTAGTAGGGTGTATTCCAATTCCTGCTGTAGCTGTTTATTTGAAGCTGGCATCATAAATATTGGTTAGTCATCTAATAAGATATATAGCATTAACATATTGCATTTTCAAGAATATAAAATTTTTAATGCCTGTACAGAAAAGTCTGAAAACTTATTGAACGCATCTGGTATTACTTTTAAATTCAGATCATTTTATTTGTTCTTTATTTTTTACTAGTCTGGATGCCTGACGTCGCCCGGGTGCTACCGTAAAGGAGGAAAATAACGTGAATAAAAAATGTGACGTCTTTGCTGTTGCGTCCATCGCCAAAACGGAAGTGATGTAGGTTTCAATTAAGGCTAGTAGATCGAAAAGAGGGGATAACTTTCGAAAATATCGGCGACAAAAAAACGACCCCTTCCTGTAGAAAAGTGCTCAGTTGAGGGTGAAGGAATTAATGTTTTTAGCCAATTTTTCGATATTTGTTGTCCGAAGGATCGAGCTTCAAAACGATAGCGATCTCGTGAAAATCCGTCGCCTCTGTCGAAAGTTTTAGGCAGATATACATACATACATAGATACATACATACATAGATACATACATGCATACATACATACATACATGCATACATACATACATACATACATATATACATACATACATTTAAACAGGTGAGATTTATGTTATAAATTTTTATTATAATTACTCGCTAGGAGTTTTCACACATGTCAGCATCAAAGATTTCTTTCCTGGGTCTTTCCATATTCCTTGACCCTCTGTGACTAATGTGGTGAGATGTCAGTTGATGCCGACACTTTTTTTTTTTTTAGGAAGTGTGGGGATAACTTAAAAGTATACAGTTTCAGTTTTCTTGATTCCATATGATGTTTTCCTGTGTTTAACTTCTGCAGTAGTTTCTATGTGTCCGGTCAGCGCCTGTAGCTCATGTGTATTAGTAACCGTATTCAAAGGTTTTCCTTAATATTTCTGCAGTTTTCTTTATTGTTATCATCTTCTCAGCCTCCACCTGATTCCAAACACTTTCATTCTTTTTTCACAGCTTTTCGGGATTGTTATTAGTGCTCCGGCTATTATTGGTGTTATCTTGACTTTCTTCATCTTTCATATTCCTTTCAATTCTATGTATTTGCTCCGCTTCTCCGTTCTCTTGATCTTGTGGTTTGCTGGAACGACGAAATATACGATCCTGTAGGACTTTTCCTTTTTAACTATTATGACATCCTATCTTCTGGCTTGGATGAGTTTCTGTTTGTACATCCATGCCCCATAAGATTTTGTGACTTTCGTTTCCAAGAACTGTTGTCGGTTTGTGCTTGTAGAGTTTGTCTGAGTTCTCAAGATGCAGTTGTCTCCATAATTCCTAGTGTACTGCGTTCCCTAATTGATCGTATCTATTATTATATTCTTTGGGGGTGGGCTGTTTGCTGCATTCGCTTATTATGTGATTTATTGTTTCGTCTCTTTGTCTACAAAGTCTACATTTGATGTTTTCTTATATTTTGTCGATCTTTGCTTTGATGTGGTTCGTTCTAATCGCATTATCTTGTGCGGCTATTATTAGTTTCAACTCCTCTATTTATTTTTTTTTTCTTTTCGTAACGATGTTCAAGTGTTTCCATTAGTCTCACCATTTGTTTTCCTTGTGTTTGATTAGGCTGGCTAAAACTCAATCTTTTTAAAGCTGTGAGTCGAGAAAAGAACAGCTGATTTTCAAATGAGTATTTATCAACCCAGATTGATGGAGAATATTAACGTGAAAAATATAGAATGGCTTGGTGTCTGAATAGGCTGGTCCGAATGTTCTCTGTTTAATAGAAAGATAATTTGAAGAATGCGAGTTAAAGAAAGAACAGCTGATTTGAGATTAATTAATTATCAATTCAGATTGTTAAATATTTATGAGTGTACATCAACTAGCAATTACTATTGTTGAAAAGCTTCAGACATGTGATCACTCAGAGGTGAAGAGATTAACCCTGCTGAATCGTGATAACCGAGAGCCGATGAAGCAGACGAATGTGTGGCCACGTGTTCTCAGGTTTACAGGATTCTGGGTGAAAATTATTAGTTTGATACAAGTTTCAACTAAGACAAGACGTACTAAAATGTTCTGACAAACCTATAATCGAAGTAATATACTTAAAATTTTAAAAAACAACCCTTTCTCTCCCCCGTAGCCTTTGAACCTATGAGACTCACGTCTGACAGAATACATTCTCTACTTTCGAAATACGTATTGTCCACGTTAATGGAAATAGTCTGCCTATGTAAGATGACTTCTGTTTCAGCTAACAGAATTAGATTCGTTCCTGGAAGGCAAACAGTACACGCATACATAGTAACATCAGTCAACGGGGCGGATTATGAGTTATGTAATCTCTCTCTCTCTCTCTCTCTCTCTCTCTCTCTCTCTCTCTCTCTCTCAATATATATATATATATATATATATATATATATATATATATATATATATATACACGTCCAAAAAAGATTTTGAAGGATTTTGAATTTAAATACATTCTTTATTTTTTATGATGCCTTTATGTAATTTTAACACAATCTGACTAAGATATTTGGAAATTATTTTTAAAAATGCAAAATTCAAACAAGTTTTTATTTATGAAAAATAATATCTTTTAAATGTTGCCCACTTTCAGCTTCGCAAACCTCGAAACGTCAAACATCAAATTGAAGGAAAACATCAGGAACGAAATAAAGGAATTAGATCGAAATCCAGATAATCTGTAATCTGTCATAAATAATGTTTCGGAAAGAGCACAAATATGCAGAGCTGAAAATAGGCAACATTTAAAAGACATTATTTTTCATAAATAAAAATTGTTTTAATTTTGCATTTTTTTTTTAATTTCACAATGTCTTAGTCACATTGTTTTCAGATCAGAGAACGATATCATCAAAAATAAACAAAATGTATTTAAAATCCTTCAGTGACTTTTTGGACACCCTATATATATATATATATATATATATATATATATATATATATATATATATATATATATATAGTCTTTGAAGTTTTCAACCTTTAAAACTATACAAAAAAAGTATCTTTTATCATTCGTTAGAAAACCATTTAGTCAGTAAGTTATTTAATCACCTGCAATCACTGCATCAACTCGCTCTCGAATTTACTATAGTACCAATAATTTACTTTTCAAGGGATCATCAGTTGTTTACCATGAAACACCGTTTCGGGGATTTAAAAAACAAAACAGTATATTATATCATGGCTCCCCAGCAGTGTTGATCAAACACCACCACCCTTAATCTTAGGAAGAAGACATGTTACAAAGATTTGATCCAATTTCCTATTCTTAATTGCAGTTACTAACCTTTTCATACTGTAAAAATGAATTTGTTACCTGTGTGATTCATCAATTTCCACATTTAAAATATATATATATATATATATATATATAAGAGAGAGAGAGCAAAAGATATATATATATATATATATATATATATATATAGATAGATAGATAGATAGATAGATAGATAGATAGATAGATAGATAGATAGATGTATTCGTCTGGCTTTAGACCTTGTCATATCAGTTTTCTTGATTGTTTACAAACGTGGCCATATCATCGAAATCTCATGTTCTGCACACCTCTTCTTATACTATCTATAATTAATCCTTCTCTGGAGTCAGCAGGTATAAGCATGGCCTTAAAATTCACATTTCACATATCTTTAAAATTCACATTTCACATATCTTTAAATTCACATAACACATTCATAATATGATTCTCATATCACATCCGTCTATGCAACGCATGTCCTCCACCCTTAATGATCAAGTTTCACTTTTATACGCTATATACCTTTGCTAATTCTAATAAAACGTTGATTTACTGAAAACGTTTTTCCTAATTATAAGTTTAAATAATAACATTTTTTAATCGAGTAGATATGTCACATAATGGATTTTGTAAAACCCGAGTTGGATGTGTGTTTCAGCTAGTTTAAATATAGGAAAATAAATAATTTGTATAAAAACGACCGGAAACCAATAAGACAAATAAAAACTTTGTTTCAGATTATTCATATCTCCCACCATTAAAATGCTGAAGTTCTTAATCAATAGAAACGGAATTAAAAGGAAATCGTTATTTCCGCTTCAAAAAGCCATCCATTGAACTGACATTTCCAAGATGGCTGACAATTAACTTCCGGTCGGTTTTCAGATTTTCGCAAAAATGCAAAGCGTAGAGAGAAATGCGATAATAATCGAAATAAATCGTGTTTTGTAATCGTTTAATGGTTATTTGTTTTTCGTGCGTATTGAATTATTGGCTTCTCCGTCATTTTCTTTTCATATTACTTCAATCAATTTTAACACGGAAAACGCTAACAAATAAACGGGAAAGGCGTGGTTAAAAATTAGAAAATAAAAAGGCAACGATTTCGGTATTATTGAAATATGTCATCTGCTCACATACACATACACACACAGATATATAGATATATATATATATATATGTGTGTGTGTGTGTTCATTTATATATATATGTATATATATATTACACGGTGGTCACCACTTATCAAGGCCCGGAAGCCACTCAGGGATAAAGGTTATTGCAAGTACAGTACGTTAGTGTGGAGATTTAATGAAGTGTTTACTTAAGAGGGTAGTTCATTAGGAATTTGTTAACGTTGGACTTGAAGACAACCAAGTTGTAGTCAGGTGGGAAGCAAGCAGACGGAACAGAATTCCACAGGCGTGCAGTTCTATATATATATATATATATATATATATATATATATATATATATATATATATATATTATAAACAATTATATATATATATATATATATATATATATATATATATATATATATATATATATATACATGATATATTTATTTATACAAATATTAGCTACATACGTGCACGCATGTTTCTTTTACCGGAGATCCCACGTCTTCAGCCTAACAGAGGTAGTATCATTCTCATAAACTTGGTCCAAGAACACTTATTTCTAGCTTTTACTAGAGGAAAAAAACTTCTATAAATGGGGGCGAATAAGGGAAGGAAAGAGTGGAAGGATGTAGAAAGGCAGAGGGATAGGTCAGTGGCCAGTTTCTCAACTTCATTATCTAGACAGGCATTTAGGGTTGATGTATCGTTTTTCCTTTTTATTACTCGTTGGTCGTGGTCGCTTAATTGTCGTCGATACATAATTAAACATATAGGCTCATTACCGTAGGGTCCCGATTTCGAATCTCGCTAGATTCAGCCTCTCTGATGAGTCGTAGATGACGAAACACATGTCAGTGGATAATTATATTTTAAAAACTATATATATGTCGCTCCCCATATGGGGATCCCAAATTAGTTAAAGGGAAAATTGTTCCCAACTCGCATTTAGGTAAAAATGCACTTTCGTAAATAACGAAATTCATTCAAAAACGTATCACCAAAGCATAAACAAATAACATCTAAGTAAATCATGATATACCCAAACAGTCGTATGAGATGGACAAGCAGGTTAAGAGTTTAGGCTCATTACCGTGGGGTCCCGATTTCGAATCTTGCTAGATTCAGCCACTCTGATGAGTCGTAGACGACGAAACACGGGTCAGCGGATAATTGTATTTCAAAAACAATTTATATATATATATATATATATATATATATATATATATATACAGAGTAGCGTCCAAAACTAAGGGACAAAAATTTCTCAATTTTGCCTGTACTTTTTGACGTTCCTATTTTGAAAATAAATAAATAATTGTTATAATTCTTTTTCTATCCATTGTGTGTGTGTCTGTTTCAGTTTTATATATATGCACTCTTGCACAAATAATTGAACACCCTTGTTATTTCTATAATATATATATATATATATATATATATATATATATATATATATATATATATATATATATATATATATAACCCGATGGGGACCGGGCGATGCCGGGAGACCTTGCTAGTTGATTAAAGAACAGCTTGTATCTGGGTGGCCCCATTGACACGAATTCAGGGGAATTCGCACGGCTGGACTCTAATGATGATGATGATGGTTTGATGCTGTTTAAAACAGAATACATCTGTTTCTTGATGGATAATCAGAATAATCTCCCTCCCCCCGGAATGGATACTAAAACGCGTGTCTACGCCAGAATGAAGTCATAAAAATAATTCTGAAATTTAACAGATAGACTCGTATGTTGATAGACTGCCAATGGAGGTCGTTTTCCAAGCGATTGAAGAAGGAGACCTATTGGGCTGGCATGCGCGACAGAACCTTCTGTTAATTGGGCATGAAGGCTCGTATTCCTGGTGAAGGGACGTTATCTCCTTACTGACGTGTTGAGATAGAGGTGGGTGGAGAGAAGATGAGAGAGGAAAATCTCTTCCTTCCTTTTCCTTTCGCTTCAATAAATGTAAAGGTCGCTTTTTATTATTTTCTTTTCTTTCTCTTCTGCGACCAAGTGGTCAGGGTTCGGCAGGCCCTTACTAGCCGCCCCTCAAAACAAAGGCGCGGCTGCTGATTGGTTGGCCGCCACTTGTGGGCATATTTGGAGATGTGGGGGGTTACAGCTAGCCAACATTGATAAAAGGTGAGGAAGGGATGTGATATACTTTTGTTGCCACGCGCTTGGCCGACACGTCCTCGATTCGCGTGTCTCTGATCCTTCTCACGCATACTGACGATAGAGAAAATTAACTGTTGGCAAAAAGAAAGAAAACTGTCAGCCCTCAGTGTTTGCATGATTAGCCAGCGTGTAATTATCATTTGTAAGGTCGAAGGCAATAATCAATTCTATGTTAAGAAAAGTCAATTAAGCTTTGACTTTTTTCTTTATTTGTTGAATGCAATATATTTCTCAGACAGCCCAGGTGACCGTTTGGAAGCTGATTCAAAAGCGGAACCAGAGATATATATATATATATATATATATATATATATATATATACGTGTGTATTTTTTGTATACCCGGTTAGAGCGAATCAAATTAATACTTCCAACATAATAATTTTGTACTAGTATCCCCTTACGAAGATTGAAATCACGCTATCATGGTAAACTTTTTAGTTAGAACCCTTATTCCAAATTAAATAAAAAGCCATGTAATCTAGAAAATGTTTAAATGTTGGTTTTAATTTCTCCCTTAAGACCCCTTAAGCTTAGGCTTACGGAGTCTAAAGAAGAAAGTGAAATTCAGGGAATCTTGTTTCACTTATATTAATTGATTATTAATCAAATACAATGCAAATCTGAACAATTTTAATTTTCGGATGGTTCAGATCAGCCTCCGAAAGCAATAATGCTTAAATACTTAACACAGGCTTAAATTCGGGAGGTAGTTATTAATGATATCAATACCTCGTATTGAATTATCACAAAAATATGATTATCTGAATTTTCGTGAAACAAATTAAACTCAATATAGTTCACGTCTGGACTTTTTACGCCAAATTCATAATGATCGGTTAATTAGTTTAGTACATTAGCCAGTACATATGCATATCTACACATAACTAACTTTAAATAATTATATATATATATATATATATATATATATATATATATATATATATATATATATATATATATATATATATATATACAAAGTACAAATGTGAAGTCCTGCATCTTATGTAGTCATCAATGAAAAAAAAGGAATTGTATTTACCCATTGTATATACTTTTAGGTGGAAAGGTTTTACGTTTTATTTTTGCAAGTTGTTGGGTTAGGTTAGTTGGGGTTTTTTACGGCATATCAACCCTTTTCATGTTATTTAATGCCGAATCCAGTTATTTTGAAGAAATTTTTTTTTAATAATATATTTTTTTTTTCAGGTCAGTTTCTATTTAAACCATAGTTGGGAACCCTAACAGGTACTACCACTCCGGGTCAGAGTGGACCTGGGAGCAATGGCAATTAAATGATGGCTCCACACTCCACAAAGCTCGCAAGCTGGGGCCTCACCATCGGATATAGTTTGAGGTCATATCCAGGACATGCAAGTTGTTGAAATGAACGAAACTATGTATTTCTAGAAAATGGGGGAAACAATAAGTATCTTCATTCGAAACACGTCTCCATCTAAATTCATAATGTCAGAAAAAGAATTTCCCTTCGCATTCAACAATTTATAGTATAATTTAGTTGTCTATAACTTGTCTAGTTTGCGTATATTGTCATAGCATACATTATGCAAACTCAATACTGTATTCTTATTTTTCAATTTTCTTCTGTGGGAACTTGACCCATGTTCTTAACAAGAAAAATAGACTCTTATTCAATTTTAGTCGATTCATAGTGTATCCAACTCGGAATTATTATAAAACTGCGATATATTTCAATAACGAACTACAAGTTCATATATAATATTATAATTAACCAAATTATTGGATGTTGCTCATATGCTAGCTAATCAGATTTAACATCTTAAGTTTCTTCTTTCGATATCGCCATCCATTCTTTTATTTTCAGAAAATCTATTATCTATATATCTATAAAAGTGAAATTGTCTGTGTGTCGCTACTTAATTACTCTGTCAATTTTCAGTCTAAAGACTCGAGATTTGGGAAAATCTTTTTAATCGGTTTTCAGCCAGAAATTTAGCTGTCAAGGGGCCAACGTTCAAGGATTTGACCTTTGAAAACTCTATCAAACTCCTTCGCCAATTTTGGGTGTAAACACTTGAAATTTAAGATGTAGGTTACTTGGACATGGATTAAACTTTTTAATTTGCTTGAGCCAAGACAATGAATGGTAAGGGGTCAAAATTGGGGTCAAAGTTAAAAAAAATGATATCTGCGATCTCTACCAAATTACTCAGCCAAATTTTGGTCTAAACATTTGAAATTTTACATAAAGTGTATTCAGACATAGGGCAAGATTTTAATCGGTTTTTGGCCGAAAATTTGTCTGCCAACGGGTCAAAATTCAAAAACGTTTACCTTTCAGTTTTATAGCAGAGTTTACCTTTCAGTTTTATATATAAAATAGCAAACTGTTCAGCTAATTTTGAGTCTAAACATTTGAAATTTTACATAAATGGTATTCAAACATGCAGCAAGATTTTTATCAGTTTTTTGGCGAAAATTTGGCTGCGAAGAGGTCAAAGTTGAAAGAGTTGATCTTTGCAGACTCTACCAAACTTCTCCAAACAGAACATAGGGCCCGAGCAAAGCATATATATATATACTTGACTTTTGCATTTTAAACCATTATTTGTACAAATAATTTTATAAACTCAGCAGTAGGTTCTCTAGAGTGCAATGTAGACTACAGTGAATTGTGGACTAAGTTACTGCGGGAAGGCATGTGAACCTTTCTCCCAGTGCAAACTACAACAGACAATAAATCAATTTGATTGAAATATGGATGAGTTCACCAATTTCCATGACAATAAGAATATGGGAGTGTAAAAAGTGACCTTGTTTTTGTGTGTAAAACTCCTCCGTTATTTGGTCTACAGACTTGAAGAAATAGCTGCTCATGAGTTAAAATAGAAAAAAGGAAAACATTTAACCTTGGCAGGAGTAATATATATTTTATAACTTAGTATATATATATACTAAGTTATAAAATATATATATGGAAATTTAGCTACACAGAATATTCCGCGTTTCATCCACGCTAGGAGTCATCAGGCATAAGCCGTGGATGAAACGCGGAATATTCTGTGTAGCTTAATTGCCATATATCTTTTATAACTTACTACCTAGCTCTACCTACGTATTGAGCACTGTTGAAGTAAATAGTTAAAGTTTACGCATAAATTTATACTTTCGTATATTAATTTATGTGATTAAATGAAGTAGTTATATATATATATATATATATATATATATATATATATATATATATATACACACACACAGAGATGTATACATATAAATGTTACATATATGTTATATTTACTCTCCCTATATATACATATATATGTAAATGTTATATATATATATATATATATATATATATATATGTACGCCTACCTGAATCTGCTACCCCCACACACACAACACACACAATCTAATGTATCTTAACCCTCAAAACTGAAATATTGTCAATACCCGTCTCCCTCGCCCCTTATTATCTCCTACCTCAACCCCCTCCTTTTTTTCGAATTTCTTCTAAAACACTTCTTCCTAATACTAACAACCACTTCTGTAAGGTCTGACGAGGCTGTTAGATCGTAAACATGGTCCAACATCTGAAACATATGTAACCAAACAGATAAAACGGTAATAAAAAATAAAACATATATATATGTATAAAAATAAAATAAAAATACCAACGATGGTTGACGTTATGTCGTTTTGAAAAAAGAAAGACCGAATGAAATTATGAAATAATCAACGTTTCGTCCATATTTCAGAGGACATCTTCAGGATATTAAAAGCAAAAATGCAAGAAAAGAAAAAAGACGATAGATCATACGAAAATGAGAAGAAAACAGTGTTTGAATCCTACCCATATCGGGAAGGACAAACATATGTGTTTGTATGGGAAGGTTGGGTTTTTCAATATCTATAGATACACTTTTAAAAATGCGTTAAATAAATATGTACACTTTTTTTTTTTCTCTCTCTCTAAACTTATTCATTTTGTTGAAATATTTAAGGATTAAGGAAAAACGGTTAACCAAGATCTGTTTTGATATTTTGTTCTTTGATTATTATTTTCCCTGTGCTAGGGGTTAAATGGTAGGATTCAAACACTTTTTTCTTCTTATTTTCGTATGTTCTATAATCTTTTTCTTTTCTTGCATTTTTCCTTTTAATATCCTGAAGATGTCCTCTGAAATAGGGACGAAACGTTGATTATTTCGTAATTTCATTCGGTTTTCCTTTTTTCAAAACAATATATATATATATATATATATATATATATATATATATATATATATATATAATTTTACTGTTATTGAATTCAAGATACACCAGATATACAAAAGCCAACAAAAGAATGTAAGTTTTTACACAAGTTACTTATTCAGATGTTAAAAACAGGATTAAAAATACATAAGATATAATGAACCACTGAAAAAAGAAAAAGAAGAAAAAGAAATATATGTTATTATGAATGAAATGTTCTTCTGGACCAAAAATGAATTTTGAAAATATTTTACTATATTCGTACAATGATCCTTTTCATTTCTACGCAATGGTCAACTTAGTGCAATGCTTTGTTTAGGAGCTCTTCAATTATGGAGGCGGAACAATACTTCATGGCGTACTGTAGAAACAGTAGTTATTTTAGTTTGGGATATTATTAAACAAATTAACCATCAACGCTACGGAATCTTTTAAATGAAGTATAATGTGTATTATATTGATTGGTCGGACTACTGTTCTCATCTTGAGTGTGATTCTCTCAACGTTTTATATTATTAATGCGATATGATATGTGAGAATAACACTGAAGATGAGAGCAGTAGTCCGAATAATGCAAATAATACATATTATCAATCCTCATCTAAAAAATTCAGAAACCTTTTATCAAATCGATACGGATCTGAATTAATACGAGAATAGAAACGGCTTCACGCTATTTCTGTGTCATAAACAACTCATCTATAATATAAATCTCACCTGGCTGTTTAAATGTATGTGTATGTATGTATGTATGTATGTATGTATGTATGTATGTTTCGCAAAAACTTTAGACACTGGCATATAAGAGTAGGTGACTAAAGGAAGAACGACGTTAATTTATAATATAAACTTAACCTGTTTGTTTAAATGTATGTACGTATGTATGTTTGGCTAAAACTTTCGACAGAGGCGATGGATTTTAACAGTATCATTTTAAAGCTCAAACCCTCGGACGACAAATATCGAAAAATTAGCCAAAAAGATTACTTCCTTCATCCTTAACTGGGCAGTTTTCTACAAGAAGGATCGATTTTTTCGCTGACATTTTTTGCAAGTCATTCAACCCTCGCACCCACGACGTCACATAAAAGGCGTTGTTTCGACCCCCCCCGTGACGTCATAATCACGGTAGGTACATCAGTAAGACAGTTTTTTTTGGGGGGGTCACTTCTTTTTCCTCTGGCGCGTTACGGGTTCGAGCCTGCTTACTACTCCTTTTTTTTTTTTTTGCGCTCGAAATTTTACTTCGTTTTTTGTGCTCGATCAACACCATTATACACACCTCCTCTTTCTTTTCCGCTTTCGCGTCACGGGTTCGAACCTGCTTGCCTACTACAACTTTTTATTTTTGTGCAACACTCACCTCCAAACGCCCGGGCAATGCCCGCCCTCAGGCTATTATATTTTAAGTTCTAACTTCTCTGTTTAGCTGGGGAAAAAAACGATTCTTTTCCACAATACATTAATAAGACATATTGTCAACTTACACATGCAGAAGGTTACATGGACCGAAACGTTGTGAAAATAAAGTTCAAGATGAGAACAATCCAACTAATATATAATTTAATTAATAATTATAAATTAAATTATGTAAGCTGACCAATTATATAATTGGTCAGCTTAGTGGAAGGTTTTATTTTGGAACTCTTCAGTTATGGAGGCGTAACAATACTGTAGAAAGTGTAGTTACTTTGATTTTCGATATTATTGAACCAGTTTACTGTTGCTTTCTTGTTATTCTTTTGGTTTAAACTCATCAGGTCATCTCATAAGTTTTTTTCCCCCATACGTTAATTTCATGAAATGTAATTTGAAATTAGAATTTCTCATGCAAATGGTCTTTTATATCATATATGTATGTTTTTCCTAGAATTGTCTAATCAGCTTGACACATCCCGTTCCTGTTAGAAGAAAAACAAAGTCGACTTGATCAGTACTAAAATGGGTGGCCATTTGGGAACACGAGGTGCTGTATGTGTTCTCTGCTTATCTCGGCATTCCATCCCAGCCGTCCTGGACTTCTTGCCACTGGACTAAAGCAGTGCCGATTCAGGAGAGGTGTGGTTGGTGATTGCGTAAACCTTGCTTCACACTTACATGCGCAGCTACCCTTACAGGGGGTATCCATTGTCTCTTGAGACTCAACGCAGGCATCGGCATGTCTGAAGTTAATCATATATTGCTAATTAGAATTTGCAAAAAAGTTAACGACGTAAAAATTAAGTGAGTTTGGAAGCTTTCCAAGTTTTAAAGGTGACAAGAAAAACACTTGCATCTTTTTTTACATAGGCATCACCAGAGGCCACTCGAGGATAGGGGTTAATGAGTGTACAGTAGTCAATTGGACAATATATAGTAATCGTTAGTAATGGAAATTCGGTAAATTTGTTAACTTAAGTGGAACGGCTTATCAAGAACTTGTTTACGTTGGACTTGAAGACAACAATATTGTAGTCAGCTGGAAAACAGGCAAACAGAAGACAGTTCCATAGATGTGCAGTTCTAAGAAAGAAACTTTGTTCATGGAATCTACGTTTAGATTTAAGCACAGATAAAGAGTGAGTGAAATTATTGATAGTGTTTTAAGCTAGACGAGTGTTTCTCGTGAAAGTTTGGCGAGGGGAGGCTATAGATTAGAGCTCAGACGATCACTTGCCATGAAAATAACGATAGAGCAGAGACAAGCTCGCAGCATCTCTTCTGTGAGAAAGAGGTTGCAGGGAAGAGAAAAGGGTATCTCCTACGAGGCTACGAAATCTATTTTGAACTCTATCAAAGCAGAATAAGTCTTTTCTAGCAGCTCCTGCCCAGATGTGGCAACAGTACTCCATACGTGGACGTACCTGGCTCTTATATAAATAAAGAATTGCATCAGCAGTGAGATATCTACTGGATCGATAGAAGGATCCCACAATTTTTCCAGCGGCCTTGGTAACGGATTTGATGTATGTGTTCCATTTCAGATCAGGAGTAAAGGTCAAGCCCAGAAGCTTGTCAAAACATGAAGCCTCCCCACGACGACAGCCATTCATTTCCATTGATCAAGGATAGGATGACATGGTCGGGTCACCGGCGACTAAACTGGTCCCCCCACCAGACTTGGTGAGGAGGGTGGCTATATATATATATATATATATATATATATATATATATATATATATGTGTGTGTGTGTGTGTGTGTGTGTGTGTGTGTGTGTGTGTGTGTGTGTTTGCGCTCGCGCGTGTGTATGTGTGTTTGGGGGGGGTATCATTGGTGATACCTCATTTTACGTAATGGATTTCAAGAGCTAAACGCTTAATAACTTTGACGCCAAACTGCTAACCAATATTGACCTCATCCAAATATGGTTTGTCAATAGCAAACCTAGTTCAATGAACAAATAGAAAGTTGCGATTGGTTTTCACCAATTATTTGTCACTTAATCGATAAGTAATTATTTTAAGACGCAAGATGATGACCGGACAAAACTTATATAATGTCTGTAACGAATGCGAGAAGAAAACTTAATGAGGCAGGGATTAATTGATTTATCTTATTTTCAGGTTAGCAACAATGATTCGTCTTTACAGTCTCTATCTACTCTATCTTTACAGTCTCTATCTACTCTATCGGTATTGTAAGAGAAGGTGCTGGGCTTAGCTCCAAATTCATGTTCCTCGTGGTAATTTATTGTATTCTTTTAAGGTTAGAAACTCTTATAAAACACACACGCATACAAATAAGAACAAAACTAAAGAAAATAAACAAATCCTTATTTATTTTTATTTTTCAGAATTACTATGTGATAAAAAAACAAAGTTATATTTTATTATGTCTTTATCATTAATAGCCGTACTTAGAAACAACATTATATAAATACTGGTGTGCCCCAGGAATCGACCCTTGGACCTTTATCATTTCTGATATTCATAAATGACTTCTCTAGTAAAATTGTGTCTGAGAAGGGTACATTTACTGATGACGCCACCCTGTATAATAGAGATAAGAAAAAAAACGAATTTTCCATGTTCATGTTTGACTTTTAATTGAAGTATCTTAGTGTTCACGTCAATTTAATAAAATAACTTCAAATCGAAAAGGAAAAAGAATCTCTGCACAATGGAAAATTGTCATTTAAATGTAACTTTAGAACATTAATGCAGCACAGTTTTCCAATGTGCAGAGACTCTTTTTTTTACTTTTCGATTTGATGTTTTTTTTTTAAAATGGACGTGAACACAAAAATACTTCAATTCAAATCAAATATGAACATGGAAAATTATAGAAGAATAAAACGCGAATCAAATGATGTATATGTTGTTTAAACAGTTACATTCAATTTAGCTTAAATTTGCGGGTTTTTAAAAAATGATAAATGCGGACTTTCTTTTTGGCGCCACTGTATATGTATACATATTAAAACTTCATTCGTTGCTTTACTTCTGGAAAGTATTAACTATGAATTATATATATATATATATATATATATATATATATATATATATATATATATATATATATATATATATTTGATTTTTTTTTTTTTTAATGGCATCCAGAAGAGTGCTCAATTAATAGGAAAATCCGAAATATAAGAGCGTATTTATATTTTGTGAACAGAAAGTTATTAGATGGGACAAGACATTGGTACCGTCGGTTTCAAGCTCGATAGTTAGGACCGTTTAAGATATCTATATCAAATGCTCTTCAGCCAATACTCGTCTATTTTATAACCGGAAGTGTGAAATATATATAAATCACGAGTTCACGTTTAACTCTCGTTTTGTTAAATCCCCCCCCCCCGTTTATTTATAGGATGATGATAATTTCATTAACTTCAAAATTTGAATTATTTTAATTTTAAAATCTAATTTCGATTGAAAACTTATTTTATATAAAAAAAATTTTAATATATAAACCGATTTTAATTTGAAATCAATAATTTTATTTAAAAAGTCTAATTTTTTATATATAAAAAACCTTAAATTTTATATCAGTATCGGTTAAAAACTTTAAATTTCGTTTAATTATATTGAATTACGTTTAAATATATCGAATTACGTTTAAAAATTTCGAAATACATTTTAAAAAATCTCTTTCAAAATTTCAAGTCTTTCAAGGTTTGGGGGAAGTGCGTATTATCTAGCCTAAGGGATTTTCCTAGTATATTAACACTATTATATTTTTGCTATAGTTTTAAAATCGAAACGGATTGTAAATTGCATTTATAAAGTATGATTTTTACAAATTTATATATAATACATCAATTTAAAATCTATAATACAATCACGATTAAAATCCTATTTTACCGACTAAAACCATTTTAGTATTTACAAGTTTACATTTTGTTATACATATATAATCAAAATCTAAGTTTTGTCTTTTTCATTGACCCAGTTTATTAGAAGCGCTTTCCTTCTGTGTATGCAATTTTTCAAAGATTCACGCCTTACATTTAAACATTTTATTTTTGGGTCATGAATTGCCCGGAGGATTTAGCATTTTTCTGCATTACAGAGCGAGCATTGGCTTAATTCAGGGGCGTATGCTGGTTTGTGCTCTATTTTTCTCCATTTTATGTAAAAAGGTGTCTTTTTTCTTTATGCTCCCATACCCGGGTAGCTAATGCTGTATTCATCCTTGTTTTAGCTCTAAAAGAGTTCATATTCCTATACTATCTTTGTTTAAATTGGCCTTTTGTCATACCTATATATTTTTCCGGTATGTTTGTAGATTGGTCCGTTATTGTGGCCTCATAAACAAAGGATTCAGCTTTAAAATTGCCCTCCAATGGGCAGCTATTTTGGGTTCTACAAGAGCAAAAACACTGTGAAAGTTAGTTACTTAACAGTTCCATCAATTAAGTCGATCATATCTAAGGAACCAAAAAAGACAGATAGCGCAGGCTGCTCTTATAATAGATACAGACAAGAAATAAACATTTATTTAAACATATATATATATATATATATATTATATTTATTATATATAAACGTGTACATATATATATATACATTAATTTCATATACTTTTTGTCAATAAGGCTTACTTGAAAAGTAAAACGCTTAAACATCAATGTACTGTGTGAGACAGTGTTCTATAATACACGAAAAAATATTAACAAGTAATGTTCTTATTTTTTATTATTTATTTATGTATCTATTTTCGAAAGAGTGCCGCGTGCAATTGGATAAGGAAAAAAAACAGAGTTATGCAAAATTTGTGTCGAGAATTGTCTAAAGTTCCGACTTTTTTTTGGGGGGGGGGGGGGCTTTCACGTTAATAAGAACGTGAATTTATGAGGTGAATTTATTCGACACAATATGATTCAACTCAAAAAAAATAAATAAAAGCTAACGTAAATTAAGATTAAAGTTAAGGTGTTATTGTGGACCCTCGCCCCTTTTAAAAACCCTTGTTAAACTTTGTGACATATTTACATTCTATGGAGGTCAGGCGCGAATGAACACCCAATAATTTTATTATACCATATTTCTTCATAATTTTATTATACCATATTTCTTCAAACTGAAACATAATTATCAAAGTATACTTACGCAAATAGATCTGAAAAGTCTTTGTTAAAGTTTGTGCCATATTTCTATGGAGTACAGGCGGGAACGCAGACCCCCACAATTTTATTATACCATCCCTATTTAAGTTGAAACATACTTATCAAAGTATTCTTATGTACATCTATATCCAAAACCCTTGTAAACGGATTTTTTTTTTCATTTTTTATTTCCATACTTTGAGGCGCGAACGCAGACCCCACAATTTTTATGAATCACTGTTCTGCCAGATGAAACATACCCATTCCTGACCCGCGATACATCTTCTATCATTATATGTAATCAGTTTTTTAAAATAATCAACCATATAGGAGCCTATTCGTGACCAGACACACACACACACACACACACACAGACGTTCAGCTTTATATTATAGATATATAATGGGTGTATCGATTTGTTCTCTAGATGTAAATCCAATCAAATCCACAGGGATTATCAAAGAGTGTCCAATATAGTACAGATCTGATGTATAGTCTTGTTTATTATACAAACATAATTGATTACATACGTGCATACATGTTTCAGTGAATCCCAATTCTAGGATAACACTTCATCGGACTAGAAAAGAATCGATATTGAAACGGGAGACTAAATTTCATTAGTTTTATAAGATATTTGTGTGTGGTTCACGTTCTGGAAGAAAGTGGGGTGTATCCATTGAGAATGTGAGCAGAAGGGGATTTTGGAGGGAAGTGGGTGAAGGAAAAGAGTATGGGTAAAGGAGAAGGGTGAAGTATGATTACGTGTGGTTAAGCTGTCGCAGTGGAGAGGTGTTGGTATTCTTTTAACTTAGCAGTTATTTATTGGCCTAAGCTTTCGCTTTAATCTGAAGTAATGTTATACTTTTATCGTTGCTACTTCCCTATCTTGGATTTTTATGGTTGTTTTTCTGGTGGCGACTTCATTTTCCTATTGACAAGTTTTATTAAGTTTATTCTATTTATTCATTTTTTTTATTTTCATTCATTTTATTTATTTATTTATTTTATGTTTTATTATTCTATTCCTCGCTCTTTTTATCCGTTTATTTGTTTCTATTTTTTTAATTCTTTCTTTCTTTATTTCTTTCTTTATTTATTTATAGAATATATGTCCATATAGTAAAATTAACAGTTAGTTGAATAGATGTATGGGCTTATTTATATGATTTAAATAAAGGTGGTATACCGGTAGTTATATTTTCTCTACTATCGCGGTATATGGGGTAATTAGCATGGCAAACGTTTTTATATCTATATATATATAAATTTAATTTCGATGGTTTTCGTTTTTTTTTATTTGGGTTGTTTATCCTTTCGGCAATACTAGAACATGTATGTATTTGATAGCTTTTTATATTTCGTTTTGGGTATAGGTTCTTCAGATCATACACATGCAAAGAGGTGCATAATAGTATATATTTATCTATATTTTTGGAGTATTCCGTTCCTAGAGTTAAAGTGCTTAGTAATCGTTTGCGGTCAATTATTTGGTTTGTATTCTAATGTAACACTTTTTGTAGGCATATCGACATTCTAATTATAATCTTGCTAGACCCATATATTCTTTTAGTTAATCGTTTCCGGGTGTTTAATTAGTAAGTATGCAAAGTGTACTCACCTTTATCCAATTGGTGGTAAATTGTGTTTCTGTTCGTTCAATTTAGTATTAAACGGTGACGCTTGAGATTGTGTGGAGGGGTAATTAGAGGATGACTCCTTCCTTAATTTAGCTAAGTTATTTATGCTAGCACTGAAGGTTTGATGCTTCTTTTTTTTGCCTTATTCTTCGGCGTATTACTTTGTACACTTACTGCTAATGTCCTAGTCTCTCGAACTCTCTTGTTGACTAAAAGCCGCGCAGTTGGTATCAGTTTGCTAACATCCATTCTCTCTACGTGAGGTAGCTGTTGTAGTGCCATAGATACATCGTATGGGGATCCCGTTATAAAGGCAAATTTGACTTATTATTCAGTCCTCTCCCTATGACTTGAATCGTGATAGATTTTCGGAGGTTTCAAAAGGCTCCTACGTGAATGTGGTCACTAGTTCTCATTTCTATCTGTTCTGTATTTTCTTGTTCTTCATCACTCATCTAAAGATGGGGGGGTGAGCGCATCTCCATGTAGAAAAAGTGGAATAAAACAAACTGGCAAGGTCTGGAACGTGTTGTAGCCTAGCTACCAATTTTACCTCATTTTTATCCCCCTCCCCTCCTGACTACATCACCCTCTCCACCAAAAGGTGGTATCACATCTTTGCCCAATCTTAGCATCCCGGATTCCATGATCTGTTCTCCGCCGAAAATAGCTTATAATTAAATACGTTGTTATAATGTGTAGTCGGTAAAGTAAGACGTCTCTAGACTATTGGTTTTGCTCTACCAAATAAATATGTTCAGAAAGAAAGCCAACGTTCAATAAAATGTGTCCATATGAAATGGAAGGGAAAAGGAAAATTAAATAAAGACAAAATATTTGTCAAACTCTTGCATTCCCACGACTAGCTTCAACTGAAACTTTCCACCGTCCGCTCTCTCTCTCTCTCTCTCTCTCTCTCTCTCTCTCTCTCTTTCTCTCTCTCTCTCTCTCACTCTCTCTCTCTCTGCAGTCGAAACAAGAATTGCCGTTGTTCTTTCAACCCGTCCTTTTCATGAGGGTTTCTGTCTTCTTATGCAAATCAATGCCACATGTATATGACCGAGTCTTCTACAAATCCCTCGTTGTTTGTCTAAAAAAGTTATTCCTTTCACCACGTAATCAATTTATTTAATTACTTTTTAGACAACAATGGCATTCGGGTCAAGATCAAAGTGTAGTATCTGTTCTTCAGATGCTACACTTCAATTTCTTGTTCTCTGTCAGTGGAGGAGAAATTCTTCACGACTGAGAAAATGTTTATTTTTGTTCCTGTTCTCCACGTTAAAAAACGACCTTGGTGTCTAACTCTGTCCCGTGGGGAGGCATTGTAAATAGGAACAATATATATATATATATATATATATATATATATATATATATATATATATATATATATATATATATATATATATATGTGTGTATATATATATATATATATTGAGTAAAATGATTGATAATTTATAATTAAAATTAAAAATTAAAAATCGGTTTCACGAGGAAGAACAAATAAAACTTGTACGAGGAAGAACAAACAAAACTTTCACGAGGAAGAACAAATAAAACTTGTACGATCCTAGGATATCTATGCCTATCGAGCAGTTGTAATATATATATATATATATATATATATATATATATATATATATATATATATATTACAACTGTTTTCTTTTAATTGTATTAATGCATTTACTAATACTTAAAAATAAACTCTTCTCTTTAGACTGTTGTTCTTACTCCCTTAAAATTAATATATATATATATATATTCTTTGTTATTGAGCAACAGTACATATAAAAGGTTCAATGTGATTAATTCTGTGTGGCTTAACAAAGAAAGAAACCATTCATATTTCGAGAATGTACGAACTGCCAGAATACACCGGTTAACAGTGTGCACCATAAAATAATCTCTAATAACAACAAAAAAGCGAGAGAAATGAACTTGCTAATGTTTCAACCATGTTTACATAACACTCGTGTATTAAAATATAACTTTCTATGAAAATACCTTAGTTTTAAACACGTTGAACGATATTTACTTTATAAATAAGCTACATAGTGCAGACAAACAAAATATAAAGACACCGACAACTCATAAGCAAGATAATATCCTCACGCACGCCATGTAATCTGAAAATAAACCATTCCTCACACGATTACCTAACAAACGACTCACATAAAAAAAATTCAAAATAAAACATAATTAAAATAACATTCTAATACATCCTGCGCTTCATGAAATAACAAGCAGCTTATTAACCCATTACCGTCCACGTTTAATTTTAAAGCTAAAAGGATAATATACCATACCTCAACAACATATGTATTCTTCAGAGATAACTATTGTTAGTCATAAAGATTAGAGTATCTTTCAATATACAATGTGCGTCACAAGAAATGGATGTTTTTAGCATGTTCTCCTTGAGTAAGGGTTTTTTATGTACATTATAAAGATTGTGTTGAAATATTCGCAGAGTTTTGTTTTCCCGTGACTTACCCTGTAATGTATCTATCGTTTGATCTAAATCCTGTGTATCGCTTTATTGCAGGTCAATATTTTTTTTTAATTTTGAAATTGCTATGAAAAGCAGAGAAGTGAAATTTAGTACACTGAAAGAGCATAATAAGGTTCCTTATTTCCCTAATTTTTGTGGAATTTGAACAAATATTTCGAAAATTATGCTAATTTCAAAATTAAAAAATATGGACCTGCAATAAAGCGATACACAGGGTTTATATTGACAATACTGATGTCTCAGTTTTCAATGTATAGTGAAAATCTAAGCTGGAAAGTGTCGTGGGGATTCATCCGTGCACTTCTGAACTGTAGAAATAGACCGAGGTGCATAGCTGTTGGGTTTATCTGTGTACTTCGTAGTACGTCAAAGTTTCGGTCTCGACAATCAATCCGACGGAAACAGGGCCATTTCGGACTGATGCAAAATGTTCTGTATAGCCCTAGAAGATCCATCCTCCCAGGCCTTGCCTCCCAACCCTCAGGAGGAGCAAGTTTATCGCTTATCGTCTGAGGGGTCATCGTCGGGTAATGCAGACGAGATTATCTATACTTATATTTGCAGGGCCAGTGCTCTTCCTCTTATAGGGTTGACCCATTTTCCCATCTTCCGACCTTGCGTGACATCCTCTCGTGGTGGGAGAGTGGTAAATATTGGCCTGTGTACTTCATAGTACGCCATCTTGGCGATATGTGCTACGACTTTTGTCTCTTGTATGTTCTGTTTTTGTTTCAATATATTTTACTTTTCTAACCTATATTCGTGTCCGTGTTTTTCCTTAGTGACCCTTTCTAGGCGACAACAACTTCGCGACGAGAGATTCGAATTCGCAAAGAGAAAACCCGCAACAACTTGAGGAACGAGGATTCGAGAATTTATATGGAAATTTTCATTTAAAATTGCCCAGTGTTGCACAAACACTCGAATTCACAAAAGCCATATTCACAATGACTTTGCGACAAATAACTGATATTTAAAAAAAGGGATCGCCAACAAAAGTTTCAATCAACATGATAAAATTATACCAGTAATTACACCCTGAAGCCATTGGATACGCAAATACAACAAATTACTCTTTTAACTAAGGCCCAAAAACGTCGTATTGTTTGACACCGAAAATGCTCTAAACATTCTACTTGAAGAAATTTCCACTTAAAACTAAAAGGAAAAAACGGTAAGCACATTTTACTCCAATTATTTTTTCTCTCTGAAAAAAAAAACGTAAACTCTTTCAACGTACGGCGGTAAACTATGATTACAGTGTTTTTGTTTTTGTTTTTATTTTTTCGAGTAAATAACATTTACTCTGGAAAAAATAAAAAAGTATGCAAGATGGACGACTTTAAAGGAATAATTCTTCGGATGTTACAACAACACAAACAACATCAACAGCAAGCCGAAGAAAGATAGCAGAAAATGGAAGAAAAGTTATCCTTACAGCAGCAAAAATTCCTAAAACAACAGATGCTACAGCAACAAGAATTATAAAAACAGTTATTTCAACAACAACAACAACAACAATAAATGCAAGAAAAGTCAGGAATTACTTCTCAAAAGCTTTACCAATAAACCTAACACGGATTGTAACACAGTGTTTTCACAAAACACGATATGGAACACTATGGAGACGTTTACCTACGTCCATGATCAAGACCAAACGTTCGGCGAATTCTTCAGAACATACGAAGACCTTTTCAACGTCGATTACGATGATTGGTCTGATTCGAAAAAAGTCCGTTTGCTTTTACGAAAGCTAGAAACTGCTGAACACCGTAGGTTCGTAGACTACATTCTACCTAAAAAGCCTACGGATCTGGAGTACGCGGAATCGTAAAGTTACTTTCAAAACTTTTCTAATCCGAATACCTCTTTGTATCATAAAAGGTTGCGATGTTTTAATTTAGCTATGCAAGACGACGATTATTTAACGTTTTGAAAACAACACTCAACAACTCAATAGTCCAAATAATACAGATAATGTAAAGTATTAAACAGCATGTCAGAAATGCAGAACCATAGATATAATCAGTTCCATCTATTATTCAATCCAAATTTAATGGTAAGTAGTCTATAAACCAACCTACATTTAAATATGTAGTATAACTGAATGCTCTAACTATTCTATAAATTCGAGAATGTCTTTGAAAGTAGTTTTGCTAAAGTTCAATTTTTATTTACAAAACGTTTTGGTAATAAATTGAATAGAAAATTGGACACTAATAGGTTAAACAATACGGGATGATGTGTATGGGTGAGTCTGTGTGTGTGCTGTATGTGTGTGCGTGTGCGTGTGCGTGTGCGTGTGTGTGCACGCGCGTGTGTGTGCGTGTGTGTGTGTGGGTGTGTGTGGGGGGTGTCTGTGTGTGTGCACTGTGCGTGTGTGCGTGTGCGTGTGTGTGTGTGTGTGTGTGTGTGTGTGTGTGTGTGTGTGTGTGTGTGTGTGTGTGTGTGTGTGTGTGTGTGTGTGTGTGTGTGATGGATAGACACAAATTGAGAATAATAGATTGATATCTACAAAATGTAATAGATCTAGGGATAATGAAAGATTGAAATAGAGAAAGATGAATCGAATTGCCCGAGGCAACTAAAAATTTGTATATTATGTCATTCCATATGTAATGACTGCAATCCCAGGTCAAAGTCTTCTATTGCCTAAACGATATTCAGAAAGATTTCAGAAAAGATTGAATAACTATGATAGGTGGAAATACTTCCCCGGGCTCATTACTCGGATATTATCCATTTTGATTTGGAGTGATACTACAATTTATAAAAATCACTAACATGCCACCCGGTGTTGTCCGGTCGTAAAATATGCTAAAATTTGATATTTTTATTTACGCAGATTTCATATTTATTATTATTTATAGTAGTGATTTAAAAAGTAAAAAAAGAAATATGGCTTGGGTGTCATCAGCTAGAATCAAGACCAAAACACGTAGAATACCTTATTCGTTATTGTCTGATCCAAGTCTATATGCATGCAAAACCTTTTAGAAATAGATTTTTAAATGTATATTTGCGCATGCGTAGCAAAACAGGTTTAGTCGATTGTCAAGTTCCAGTTATTTTCAATTTTGACCAGCACTTATTTTTGCTGGCTAAAAACAAATCGAATTATTTCCACGTGTCCAAATCCCATATATATCAAGTTTCAAGTCTGTAGACCAAAAATTGGTACTCCTGCAGTATTTTACCCACCGATTTCACGATCTTAGCCGAGCGTTGACGAACGCTTTCGGCGTTAACGCCGACGAAAGCCGAGAATTCGGAGCTACGGTGCAAGAACGCTAAAAGTATGTGAATAGCAACAACATTACAAGGAAAAGATATTACACACACACACAACAAAATGGATAAAATTAATACAAAAAATTTGGATAAAATAAATCACAAACACTTACCGTAAGTTTTTTTAAAGTAAAATAAATTTATTTTGTTGAATATTTTTTTTTTTTTTTGGTTCATTTTGTTTTCCGATAGCTTTTTTTTTGGGGGGGGGGGTAAGCAACAGTAATAAACACTTCAATGTTTTTGTTTTTTTTTGTTTTTAACAAAACGTTATTAAACAGTAACAACAATGTTTTTGTTTTTTTTTCAGTAATGTTTGTAGGAGGGGGGGGCAACAATTACTGTTTATCTTTAGTTCCGACCGGAAGATTTTCTACTGACTGTAGAGGCAAAGTAGGGAACAAAGGGTTTTCAGAGGATGTGGAAAGAAGCTCCTTCCCAAACCGGGTAGCCTTCCGCGATTTGATTTATTATGGAGACAAAAGGGTTGTGTCCAAATTTTTGTCTCCACATAAATTCGCATAAATATGTTTCCAACAGCTCCCGGTTTTTTTTTTTTTTATCGCTAAATTAAATAGCTGAAATGAAAGGCTGTGTATTTTTACTTTGAACAATATAATAACTGAAATGAAACGCTATGTGTGTAATTTCAATGCAAATTATTCTTCTGCTGCGCGTTCGTTTGAAGCGCCCTGATTGGCTGATAGAGTATCGTACCGCTCGCCATGTTCCGGCGTTTTCCGACGGATGTCGATCAACGCTCGGCTAAGATCGTGAAATCGGTGGGTAAAATACTGCAGGAGTACCCAAAAATTGATAGAGTAGTATGGTAGGGACCTTTCTCATACAGAAAGACAAACAGACAAGTATACAAGATCACATATATATAGGGATGATATTTTTCTGCTTGTCGGGTTAGTCGATGTATATACGTCCAGAGAGTACAAGTTCTATTTGTTCATTAAATTTCCATAAAATACTTGCAAAACAGACACAGAGGTGCAAGATTGCGACGATGGGACAGAGATTGGAGTTTGGCCGACAGTGTGGGACCTTATTATGTTTGAGACTTTTTTAAATCCGGTCTAAGTGGGAGGGACTAGTGGTAGATGTCAGGCCAGATGTGGCAACAATACTAACGTATGAGTGAATTGTGATTTTGTAAATGTATAAGGATGTTTTCTGATGTGAGTAATTTTCTAGCACGGTAGAGGGAGTCTACCTTCTTTGCAGCAACCTTGGAACTGTACTCAGTGTATTAATATTTCCTGTGAATGTTAGGCCGACGAGTTTGGAAGATGGTCTCTCGGATAGGGTGTTATTTGTCATGGCGATCGCGTGTTGAGAATGGTTTGGAGTTGTTAAAGGAAAGAAACCTAGTTTTAGCGACATTAAATGTTAGTAACTGTTTGTTGCCCCATTCTACTACAGACTGAAGGTTATTTTCTGGGGTTTCTGCCATCGTCTTGGACATGTGTACATTTGTTTTAATTAGATTGTCTAAATCCATGTTGTTGGCCAGAAAAAGCTTAGTATTTACAATATTGGTGAACTGGAGTTTGATTAATTAAAGACTCAAAGATTTTAAGAAAGGGGAGAAAAGATAGATTGAGCGATTGGTTTATTCGCCAGAATTCTTGAATATTGGTACAACTGAGGAAATATTCCTGCTATCAGAGAAGCAAGACTCGGCTCGGCATTTTTTGAATAGTTTGGAGAGGACAGCAGCTAGCTCAGAAGAACATTTCTTAATTATTATGACAGGGATAAGACTAGTCCCACACGTCTTGGATGTGTCTATGTTTTTATGATATCACGCACATAAGAAGTGATTTTTAGATCTACGAGTGTGGCTTCTGTTCGCAAGGTGAAAATAAGGAAAGAAATAGTTTGAGGGGTATGAGTTAGGGTTAGATGAGAACCGCCGGGCAAGCATGCCAGCTTTTTCGGTTGCCGTGGTTGTTGAATAGTTGGGAAATGTTGATTGTCCATTATTCATTTTTCCAGAAATCCATAGATCATATATTCTGCAATTCGATACGTTTTCTGATCACTTCGAATATTAAAGAAATATATTACGTAAAAAGAACAACAGATTAATAATAATAATAATAATAATAATAATAATAATAATAATAATAATAATAATAATGATGATGATGATGATGATGATAATAATAATCATGATAATAATGATAATAATAATGATAATAATAATGATAATAATAACAATGATATGATAATAATGATAATAACAATGATAATGGTAACAATAATGATAATAATGATAATAACAATGATAATGATAATAATGATAATAATGATGATAATAACAATGATAATTATAATAATAATGATAATAATAACAATGATAATGATAATAATAATGATAATAATAATAATGATGATAATAATTATAATAATAATGATAATAATAATAATAATGATAATAATAATGATGATAATAATAATGATAGTAATAACAATGATAATGATAATAATAATGATAATAATAATGATAATAATAATAATGATAATAAAATAATGATAATAATCACAATGATAATAATGATAATAATAACAATGATAATAATAATGATAATAATAACAATGATGATAATAATAATAATGAAAATAATAAGAAGAATGGAAATAATAAAACTAATGATAATAATAATTATAATGATAATAATATTAATATATTAATAACGGTAATGATGGGTATAATAATGATGATAATAAAAAGTGTACTCTACTAGAGATGAAAGAGGGAAAACTAGACATTAAAAAAAAATAAAGGGATTAGATCGCTTGATAAATATGACACAAATATTTAGGAGTTCTGGAAGCTGATACCATCAGATATCCAGAAATAAAAGAGAGTATTGGAAAAGAGTACCTGGCAAGTACAAAGAAACTTAGACACAAAACTATACAATATAAATCTAATTAAAGGAATAGACATTTGGGCGGTATCGCTAATAAAGTACTTTGAATCATTCATAGGCTAGACCAAAGAAGAATTTATACATATTGATCAGAAGACTAAGAAACTAATGGTAATGCACAATATAATTATACACGAAAGATGATACTGATCAATTCTACGTGAAAATGAACGAAGTTGAAAGAGATCCAATAAATGAATAAGGTACAGACTTGTAAAAGTCCATAATTCGGAACACATAAAGATTAATCACCGCAGCGAGAGACACCGTCAAGTAGAATAATACATGAAGCGATTAAATTTTTTAAAAAAAACATACAAAAACAGATAAGTGAGAAGAGAACAGGCTACATGGAAGATTCATAAGAATGACAAGAGAAGAAAATCATATAAACAAATAGGTGTGGCTAAAAAAATATATATATGAACAGAGAAACAAAATCTCTACTGACAGCTGCACAGAACAATGCAAGTAAAAGTAATCACATTAAAGTTTAAATAAATTAAACACACCGTAAAGCAATAAATAGAAACTCTGTGAATAATTAAACAAAATAATAAAGATCTTTTTTTTTTAGTTGTTGTTGTTTCACAACGTTTCGGCCTTCGTCAGTTTGTAATCGCGACGGAATAGGAACTCTGAATCTCTGAATAATAGTCCGCAATAAAACGAATTAATAAATAATACTACTCTCAATAATAAAAATTCCAATTAAATAATTTAAGACAGTAAATAATAATATAATAAGTGAATAAAGCAAACTATCCCCAAAAGAATAGAAGGAGAGGCACGATTGCGTGTAGAAGGCAGTGCAGTGGGAACTCTGTGGTTGACTGCACTCTACACATATGAACAAACGGTACATTACTGAAAAACGAAAACTACACAATCCTCTGGGATATGAAGGTACAAACAGATGCACTCATCCGAGAAAGACGTCATTATAATCAACAAGAAAAAAGAAACTGCAAAACTAGATTTTCAACCCCAGATGACAACAGTGAAGATGCAAGTGATAAAACAACGAAACGAATACGCGGATCTTGCTAGAGAACTGAAAGAGCTTTGGACCATGAAAACAATCAATATAAATACGAATCATTTTTGGGGCACAAGAACAATCTTAAAGAACTGTTATTACCACAAAAACCGAAAGACCCAACATATAAAATCATCAGTAGATTCTTTGATATGACAGGGGCGTCTTCGAAATGAATGTTTCTATTTAAAGTAGAATTGAACCATGATATCTGAGTTTTTCATTTTAAACTTAAATTCAAGCTATTACCACCGCACAAGCAGTAAGACTAGGCATATAAAATCAAAAATAGCTTCTTTATGACAGGGGCGCGTTCGAAATTAATATTTCTGTTTAGAGAAAAATTGAACCATGATACTTGACGGTTATATTTTAAACTTTAATTCAAGCCATTATAAAAAAAAAAATCTCATAAAATCAACATTAGGTTCTGTACAGTTCAATGTAGACTACAATGTATTGTAGACTAAGTTACTGCGGGGAGGGTTATGAAACTTTCTCCCGGTACACTGCGATGGGTTCCTAACTGGAGCAAACAATTAATGATTGGATTGAAAAATAGGCGATTTTAACGATTTCGATGATAAAAATATTGGAGTGTGAAACGCTCCTTGACTGTCATTCAATCTCGAGACAAACTTTGTAATATAAAGAGTAGAAACTGTAAATTTAGAGGAAGAATATCAAAAGACTTAAGAGAAATCCGATAAAGATCAAAAGACTTTAGAGAAATCCGAAAAAGATGAAAACACTTCAGAGAAATCCGAAAAAGACCAAAAGATTTTAGAGAAATCCGAAAAAGATCAAAAGACTTCAAAGAAATCCAAAAAAGATCAAAAGACTTTAGAGAAATCCAAAAAAGACCAAAAGATTTTAGAGAAATCCAAAAAAGATCAAAAGACTTCAAAGAAATCCAAAAAAGATCAAAAGACTTTAGAGAAATCCGAAAAAGACCAAAAGACTTTAGAGAAATCCGAAAAAGACCAAAAGACTTTAGAGAAATCTGAATAAGATTAAAAGAAACCCAAAAAATATTAAAAGAGAAATCCGAAAAAGATAAAAGACTTAAGAGAAATCCTAATCAAAAGAATGACTGAACTATACAACAGACAGTAGTGCTAAAAACAGCTGAAATTTTAATGAAAACCTGGTCATATGGAAACTGCAAGAGAAGTAAAACAAAAAGGTAGTGGAATCCCACATAGAACCAATAAAACTGAAACCTCAAAATTGTGAATTAACCACACTCATCTTCAAAAATGAAAGGCACACCATGCAAAATAGTCGTGAAGGGTCAAGTACGATGGAGAAAACGCAATAATAAGACATGTAATTTTAGAGGAAAAATTAAGTTATTCAAGCAGAATCACTAACAGGTAATCAAATGTATTCGTATAAATAAGAGTTGTGCTGTCGGACTTGCGATATTCACATGTGACGCGTTGTGATGAATAAAAGACTAAAAAGGATACTTCATATACATTTCCTTCTTTTTTTTCTTTCTTTCAAAACCGGAAGGAAAGACCTATGAGAAAAAAATGATGACACACAATAGTAGAATCAATCTATGGGCTTCAAGATCGATATCGTCCCAACGATTACGTCTGTTTGAAACAAAGAGAGAGAAAAAACGCGATATCTGATTAATCGAAACGTTTTCCGATCGCAGAAAGAGGTGTCTCGGTTATGGAGGCAGTCGAGGTGGGAATTTGAAATTGCATTGATTCATCACTGTACTGTGTTATTTTGTCATATCAATCGTGATCGACGTGGGTGTTATCAATAGAAACAAAGAGATTTTCGACTTTTTGTACAACAATATGTGTGTGTATATATATATGTGTGGGTGGGTGTATGTATGTATATATATATATATATATGTGTGTGTGGGGGGTGTATGTATATGTGTGTATATATATGTGTGTATATATATGTGTATGTATATATATATGTATGTGTGTATATATACACACACATATATGTATATGTGTACATGTATATATATATGTGTGTGTGTGTATATATATATATATATATATATATATATATAGAGAGAGAGAGAGAGACAGAGAGAGACAGAGAGACAGAGAGACAGAAAGACAGACAGAGACAGACAGAGACAGAGAGAGAATCAGCCACTCTGATGAGTCGTAGATGACGAAACACGTGTCAGGGGATAGTTATACTTTAAAAATAATAATATATGCCGCTCTCTTTTTGGGGGTACCAAATTGTTCAAAGGTAAAATTATTCCCAACTCGCATTTAAGTAAAAATGCACTTTCGTATAAATAATTGAATTCATTCAAAAAAATGTATCGCAAAAACAAAAACAAATAAAATAACAGCTACACAAATCGCGATATATCATTCATTGGAGATAGCCTAGTGGTTGAAGTTTAAGCTTCTTTCCATGGGGTCCCGATTTCGAATCTCGCTAGATTCAACCCCTTTGATAAGTCGTAGACGACGAAACACGTGTCAGTGAATAATTATATTTTGAAAATAATATATATATATATATATGTGTGTGTGTGTGTGTTGTATACCATCAGAAAGAATTAGTGTTGTCCAGAGTTGAATCAGGATCGTGTTATTTTTCGTTCAGACCATAACATCATATTGCTTTTATTGTTATATGCATTTGCATTTGCTATTAAATTTGGGAAAGAGGGTGTTACGGTTATATATATATATATATATATATATATATATATATATATATATATATATATATATATATATATTGTTCAGCCATGAAATATTTATACATATATACTAGCAGCGAGACCCGACGTTGCCCGGGGTTGAATGGGGGACCAACGAATTTTTCACACTCCCATAGTTTTTGTCATCGAAATCGGTGAAATCGCCTATTTTCTTTCCAATCAAATCGTTGATTGCCTGCTCTAGTTGAGGGCCCACAGACGTGCACTTGGAGGAAACTGCATATGCCACCATGCTGTGACTTAGTTCACAATATATTGCACTTTGGGTAACTTAACGTTAATTTTAATAAAATTATTTTATATAATGATTGGAATTAAAGTTTAAAATGTAAAAGCCAAATATAATGGTACAGCTGTGCTCTAAACAGAAACATTTATTCTGAACACGCCCCTGTCATATCAAAGAACACACCGACTATTTCTGTTTGTGTGGTGATAATGGCTTGAATTAAAGTTTTAAATGTAGAAGTCAAGTATTATGGCCCAATTGAGGTCTAAATATATTCTCATATATGTGTTCATTTCGTATGCGCTCCTATTATATCAAAGAACCGACTGTTGATTTTATATGTCAGGCCTTTCTGCTTGTTCGGCAGTAAAATTTCTCTAATGTACTTGTGATGTTACATTGTATAAAAGTGGTCAGGATCAAACTGTTCCTGCTTTCATCGGATTTTTTTTCAACTATCGATTTTCGATATCTGGCGGAGGCATTCCAATACAAAACCCACGTAAATCTACGTAAGCACACCCCAAGACACATCAAGTAACATTGTGTAGAATTTCAATAAAATTGTCGCAGCCGTTTCGGAGTTCATAAGAAAAATCTCTCCGCCTGTTTGTCTGTCTGTCTATCTGGCTCTTTTTCTTTTACACACACACACACACATACACACATACACACACACAAAGTTCCTTTTATATGATAACTAGCAGGACATCCGGCGTTGCCCTGTCGTAAAATACGCATGAATATTATATTTTAATTAATGCATATTTCTTATTTATTATACACAGAAATACCGTATGTATTAAACCTAACGTTAAACTCCTTTTAAAAAAAATTAAATAAAAAACGGAAACTGGACATATGCATACGAGTATTATGTTTACTTCTTGTAAATAAAAAAAATACTTTAGCTGAGATCGAAATAAAAACGTAAAGGCAGTGAGTCAAGTGCGGTAACCAATAGGCCAGCTTGACACGGTCTGTATAAAGAGTATTCGAACCTACTTATTCTTATCATAAGTAATATGTCAGGTGAACGATTCATGCATGTACATTTCTGAAACAGTTGACAAACAGATAAAAATCCTATCACCATCACGTATTAATTTTTCAATTTTGACCCGTTATCATCCTTTTTCCTGAAGAAAACCGATTAAATTTTTTTCCTATATACCAAATTTCAAGTCTTTAGATCAGAATTTCGTTGAGTATATAGGTTGAGAAGTGCCCTCGTACGCACACACATTCTCGTTTTTATAGATATATAGGTATATATATATATATCTATATATATATATATATATATATAGAGAGAGAGAGAGATAGAGGGGGGAGAGAGGGAGAGAGAGAAATTTTATAGGTCTCAGTCATTGATTTTTCACGAACTGGCAGACCACTTCAGCTGGAGATGTAGAGGACAACATTACTGAAAATCCACTCAAAGACGGGCCACTCAGATTGAGATGTCGAGAAGGTTACTTCAAAGAATTCTGAGGAAATTACACCAGTTTCCATACAAAATTCAAATGGTACAGGCATTGCAACACACAGATTTGCAGTTTGGCTTAACTTATGCTGTTCGCATTCAGCAATTAGACAGATAGAGAACAAAATGAGTTCATCCATAAGCTGATAATGAGCGACAAAGTCCATTTTCATCTGAATGGATTCGTGAATAAGCAAAACTGCCGCATATGGGCAATTAAAAATCCAAGAACCGTTTATCAGCGTGAATTGCATCCAATAAATGTACTGTATGGTGTAATGTTACTTCGGGAAGAGTGATAGGTTCTTATTTCTTCGAAGACGAATTGTTCCGGTGACGGTAACAGCACAGCGCTATTAAAAAATGATTGAAAATTGTTTAAGGCCAGCTATTCAGGACAACCCAGAAATGTTGTTCCAACAAGATGGAACTACTGTCCACACTCCCCGTCAAAGTATGGCGCTCTTAAGCGATGGTTGGCAAGTGTTTCATTAGCAGATTCTCTGATTTTAACTGACCTCCACGTTTACTGGATTTGACAAATATGTGAAGAATCCAAAAACAAACTTAAAAACAACATCAGACATGAAATCGGAGAACTAGAACCTGTTATTTAAAGAAGTGGAATGGAAAATGTCATAACTAGAGCCCGCCTTTATGAACTGTGCCCTCGAGCGCTGAACTGTCCAGATTGCATTTTTTGGGTGCTCGCAACAGTCCTATTGTCATAACTTGGATTGGTAGAGAGCATGCGTTATACAACGGTGCATCTCCGATCTCACTTGTTGAACATTGTGTCACTTTCAAAGATGATAGAAGGTTCCTATCGCTCTTGAGATTTGTACACAATCGGACAACAAGTAGATGGTCTGCAACAATAAAAGAAAACCATTTTCTATCAAACGGAATTAGAATCATGACGTCTTTTCTAGGGCGAAAATTTTATCGTTCCGCCCTGAACATTTTTTCATATATCGTTCATAGTGTATAAATTTTGTTAGTACCAAAAATACAGTTTTGATAATATAAAATTTTTTAAAAATAAATAACTTTTTGAAGAGATTGTGTGCTTAAAATTAATTTCCTTCTTTTATTGATATGGTTTAATTGGATAAAAGCAGTATATTTGCACTCTAGGTTTGTTTTTATGCTAACTGTCAGAATCAAAAATGGTGGTCATTTAAAGGATATAATTTTTAAAAACTGATGTAAAAATAAAATTACCAAATAAATGTATTATTTATAAATAAACAGTAGTTAATTACTTTAAATGTTGAAGTTTTTATCATCTAAACAAACTAATGAGTGAGTCTTCGCCACCCTATATATATATATATATATATATATATATATATATATATAAGAGCAAAACTTTAATAAAACATGTTAAAAAACACTTTGAAAAAAAGTTAAAAACATATTTAATCTGAAAAGGAAACACTTAATAAGTGGATAGTCCTTAATCCGCGGAGTTTCGAAGAAATACTTTCCTTCTCATCAGAGGGTAGAAATTAGCAAAATGCGGGATCGGATTTTGCATACAAAAGTATTTGATGGAACAGCAAGTAAGTCAAAGATCTTACTTGATAACAAAAGTGAAGCAGGGGGAATATGGTGAAGAAAAAGGCGATTTTACGTGAATGGATAGTCTGGTGAAAGGTAAAGTATCCAATGACGGTAAAATCCAACAATGTAAATCCAAGAAAGTTAATTAAATTTCCATTCGCACAAGTAAAAATCCAAGGAAATCGCGTAATTGGAAGATGGTCCAAAATAATCCAAAAAGCCGAAATCTGTGGAATAATTCACAAATATGTACAAGGAAAAGGGGAAAATTTCCAATAATATTAATAAAAGAAAAATAAGATATGCGTTTAACACGGCTGCCGAGACAATTATTTTTATTTTATTTTATATATATATATATATATATATATATATATATATATATATATTAGCATTTCAGTCCGTCTACGTACTGTTTATAATTTATGTACATGTACATATATATTAAAAAGTTTGCCTCATGTCCATGTAACCTACATCTAAAATTTCAAGTGATTAGATCCCAAATTGGCGAAGGAGTTTGGTAGAGTCTGTTAAGGTCAATTCTTTCCACTTTGACTTATTGGCAGCCAAATTTTCGCATCAAAACTGATTAAACAGCTTTCTGCATGTCTGAATACCCTTTATGTAAAATTTCAAATGTTTAGACCTAAAATTGGCTTAATAGTTTGCTACGAACCGCAAAGGTCAAATCTTTTGAATTTGACCCCTTGGCAGCAAAATTTCCGGCCAAAAACAGATTAAAAAGCTTGCCCTATATACTTGCAGTTCAGCCTGGCTTTGCTCTATGTACTGATCATTTGAATACACTTTATGTAAGACTTCAAAAGTTTAGACCATTATTTGTCTGAGTATTTATCTAGAGACCGCAGAGGGTTTTTTTTTTACTTTGACCACAATTTCGACCCCTTAACATTTATTAATTTGGTTTCAAATCAAAATAAAAAGTTTTATCCATGTCCAAGTTTCCTACATCTAAAATTTCAAGTCTTTAGACCCAAAATTGGCTGAGGAATTTGGTAGAATCTTCAAAGGTCAATTCTTTCAACTTTGACCTATTGGCAGTCAAATTGTCGCCCCAAAACTGATTAAAATGCTTGCCGTATGTCTGAATACTCGTTATGTATAAATTTCAAATGTTTAGACCCAACATTGACTGAGTTGTTTGTTAGACACCGCAAAGGTCAAATCTTTTGAATTTTGACCCCTTGGCAGCTCAAATTTTCGAACCAAACCGATTAAAAAGCTTGTTCTATCTCTGAATACCCTGTATGTAAAATTTCAAATGTTTGGGCCAGAAATTGACTGAGTAATTTGGTAGAGACCACAGAGGTCAATTTGTTTTTTAACTTCGACCTCAATTTTGACCCCTTAACATTTATTTTTAAGGCTCAAATCAAATTAAAAGTTTGATCCATGTCCAAGTTACCTACATTTAAAATTTCAAATGTTTAGACCCAAAATTGGCGGAGGAGTTTTGTAGAGTTTTCAAAGGTCAAATCGTTGAACTTTGGCCCTTTTACAGCTAAATTTCTGAGTGAAAAAGGATTAAAAAATTTTTTCAAAATCTCAATACTCTTTATGTCAAATCTCGAGTCTCTAGACCGAATAATAATTATTATAATAAATTTGTATTCTTGTTTGTTTAAATGATTATAATAGTTTATTATAATACAATGGTTCCCTCTTCCATCGTATTACAATGTCTGTACATCGCTCCCAATCTGGATAGAGACAAAAATAAAATTCTTTCAGTCTAGAAGGATTTCTCTTCCGACGACCGAGGATAGAAAAATTGTTGTATATGTTCCTAAACTACACTTTGCTTCTCGCCAAAAGATTCCAGATCTATCGCTAGTATCAGTCCTCTCGTCGCTTCAAGAAGAATAAGAAGAAGTAGAAGAAGAAGAGGAGGAGAAGAAAGAAGAAAAAGAAGAAGATTAGGTTAGTTAAGAATTTGGTTAAAACTTGCAAAAAATAAGATACTGGTTGGGTCACCCGTTGAGCTTGTGTTAGATTATTTTAGTTAAGGAACGTGGGTATTAAAAAATTGGTTAAATATAAAAAAGGTAAAAAGGCAAAATCCAGGATAAGCCTCGTTCTGATCTCTTATTCGCTCTCGCCCCCTCCCATTTCTCTCTCTCTCTCTCTCTCTCTCTCTCTCTCTCTCTCTCTCTCTCTCTAACTACGCGTAAATTAGTATTATTGTCTGTGCGAGAGAAGCGGGAGTAATAGGCGACATATAGTATAAGAACGGGTGGCACACAACAGCCCGGAAGGCATTTATTAAGATCGCGTTACTTCGTTCGTCGTTAGATCATTCTGGATTAAGAGGCGTTGTCTTGTGCAGCTTACAGCCGGTAATTACTCGACTGAGGCGTAATTAAAGTCACTTTGCATTCAGGTAGATGCCTGATGGGATGATGGATCTTTGTCGGTCGTGAGCGCTGGAATGTTCAAGCTCAAGCACTTGAGAAGTATAGGTCGGTGAATGAAATGCCTTCAAAGTTGATTAAGTGAATGGTGCGTTGTAATGAGAGGAATTGTCAAGAGTTTGAGAAAGAGATAGAGAGAGGGGGGAGAAAGGGAGAGAGAGAACAAATATATTGATTTGTTTGTTTAATCTGCTTTACAACATATCAATCCTTGTGCTGAAATGCGATATCCATTGTAAAATTTTCACCAAATACAACACGCATATTAAATACAGACATTTAAGTTTTGTGCGGCATACATTTTTTTTTTTTTTTTTTTGCTTGTATACCACTATTTTGCGAGCACTTGTATACCACTATTTTGCGAGCACAGCTAATTAGTTTATTGCTACAATATGAGAGATGGGCAGATTAGAGAAAAAAAATTTATTTGCTGTTAAATATTAAGTTCTATTTAATCGCGTCTTTTTCATCTGAACCACAAGAGTAAGCTTCCTTTTTATAACGTTCGTAAAAAAGGTTATTTAGGAGAAAAAGAAATAGAAGAAGAAGAAGAAGAAGAAGAAGAAGAAGAAGAAGAAGAAGAAATTAAAGATACAAGAAAAAGAAGAAAAAAAATTCGATACAAGAAAAAGAAAAATACTAAGAAAAAGAAACCAAAGATAACTAAGGAAGACTAAAAAGAAGAAGAAATATTAGTTAAAGAAAATGAGAGATACCAGAAGAAAAGAAGAATAAGAAGAAAAACAAGTAAAGGAAGACGAGAAAGCAGAAACGAAAGATAACAGAACGATGAGAAAAGGGAGATAATGAAGGAAAAAGAAGAAATGAAAGATACTTTAAGAAGAAGAAGAAGAAGAAGAAGAAGAAGAAGAAGAAGAAGAAGAAGACAATAATTGAGAGTAGAGGAGATGAGAACCTCCCACATCAGCACCGAAATCCCTCCTGTAACGTCACCCACGTTTACACACGGGACCCAAAACTTTGTAGCAGTCTACGTCGCAAAGCAGACCAAGACAAAGAATAACTCGAACTCACTTTTTCGTGTAACAACATTTACTTCCTCATTCTCCCGTAACGCATGATTTCTCAGTACAGCTGTGACGTCTCTCACATGATCGTGTTCTTGAACATGCTCTCTCCTATTAATAGTTTACTTTTTCTATGCCGTAACGTCATTTTGTTCACGGTTCGTATTTGCATATAGTCGTCACACTTCTTCGCATGCTGAAAAAAAATCTGCCCAATAATTTAGAACCTGCTCCAAGGTAAAAGAAAAAAAGGAAGAAGATTCCAGTTCACAAAACACGAACAAATTAATTTACATAAAATGTCCCCTTCATTTAAATTTTCATCCCATCAGAAATTCCTTCCTTTTTTATTTTTTCAGCGAAAAAAACAAAAAGGAATTTCAACCTATTTCTCTAAATATTTTAAGACAACGTCTTAATACGTTGAAAGGAGCAAAAACTCAGTTCACTTTTTACATTATTAAGAATGTAGTTGTTTAGGAAATTGCCTATTCAATGCCGGAAATTTTCAACTTTGTTGTCTACAATTAAAGGTTTAAATATTAACAATATCTTACAAAGCCATGCAAATCTATGCAAAACTAAATAAACGTGCGATTTGATAGTCTTTCACTTTGGCTGGAATTGGGTCTTTAAATTCAATAAACTTAAATGGAATATTTTTACTTTGGCAATAAAGTCAGTTTATTGCTATAGATAGGCTTAATGACAGATATGTTATACTGTTCATTATATACCCATAAGTGTTTGTTACTTTTTTGCCGTGCGACATTTTTTTTTCATTCTATCAGACAACATTCAAATTTCCTCTCCCTCTTACATCAATCATAATAATATTTCTCACTTTGTGCGCAATAGATTTCCACACCGATTGCCCAAATAGTTTTTCAACTCTCTCTCCGAAGTTCATTGACCTAACTAGGTAGTATAACCTCTTGCCTAGCTCTAAAACTTATGTCTTTTATTTTCTTAGCTTCATATAGCGAGATTATTCAAGGAAAGACTAGTTAATCCAACCTTTATGTCTTTTAACTTTTGACGGGATTAATCGAGACAATTACCGCCAATTTTGCCTCTTGACTACTCAGCCCCATTTTGGCGAGATTATACGAGACAATTACAGTTGACACCTGACCCAAAGGGCAAGAGGCATTATCCGTGCCTCGAATTAATTGGATATCAACATATCACGCAACAATTATTGCAATTTCCACTTTTTGTCATAATACGATTTGACTTTATCATTTTTTATCTTCACTGGCATCTCTATTCACTTTTTACTTCTAATTTCCGCTATTTTTAAGCTACTTTGTTCTTAAACCGACCCATTACCAGTCACTAACTTTTTATGGTTGAGTTACGTTCTATACCCATGAAATTTGATTTATTATATGAATTCTGTCGCCAACTTTGTACAGACAAATTATTCGTAAGCTACATCTTTCATTTCTGAATCCTAGGAATATAAGTATCTTAAATACTTAGTGAACCCTTATCTTTCTACGACAGCAGCAATGCAACCGCTGAGTGGTTTTTCTCATAAAGAGTTTTAGAATCAACGGATAATTTTCCATTAACATTACTGCCTTACTTAACCGCCTTGCAATTTCGCTTGCCATTAAGTTTAAAATTAAAAATTACTTACAATATACCTATTCTGTGTTCGGTATTAGATTTATAAGAATTCAAGTAACAGAATACCAAAAAATAAAAGCACCAGACACGGTTCTAAAACCTGACAAATAAGAAACAATTATTTATGAATCACTCAGCATAGGTCTTGTTAAGAATTCGACATATAATTTCTTTTTAATTGTATTAACCGTAGAATAAATAACTGGATACGTTTATTTTTCTCGGCCAAGAGTCGATCCTTGAACAGTTTGAATACCAATATACAAGAATAAAAATGCGTTCAAAATGTTTAATTCTAACTTCTTACTTAAAACCTAATAAGCCACTTGCTTCGTTAACTGAGCATGGAACCTTGTCCCCTATAATATTAAATAATCGAGTCATAATACTTGAAATTTTGTCTGACTGTAAGGATAATGTTTTCGTTGATCTAAGGTCCCCACAACTAAAAATATGACTGTCAAACAGAAGAAATTCGACAGTGAAGAAAAAAGAGAAAAAAAACGATATTGCTTACAACCCAACTTACAGCTTTCAATTCTTTTTTTGTTTTCTTTTTTTCCAAATTTTCCCGCTAAGTTTGGCTAGTTAATTCTTGTTTTCTCAAAGTTTCCGTCTCGGCTTGCTCTGTTTTTGACTCCGCCCTTTTTTGTACTGCATGGTTTCGTGGTAATCTTTTTTATTCTTTTTCCTTTTCTTTTTTTAACCCTGTTTTTTGTCAAAAAAAATGGCCTGATCGATACGCACAGAACCCAACACGTTGTAGCAGTCTACGTCGCAAAAGAGAGCAAGACAAAGAATAACTCGAACTCACGTTTTCGTGCAACAACATTTATTTCCTCATTCTACCGTAATACGTGATTTCTCGTTACAGCTTTGACGTCTCTCACATGATCGTGTTCTCGAACGTGCTCTGTGCTTTTTATAGTTTTTTTTTCCTTATCGTGACGTCATTTTGTTCAAGCCGTCCGTGCTATGTTACACTCCCCCGTTCATTGTATTGCAATGTTACCTATAGCTGGGAGGGGGTGTTCGTAGTTTTCGCAATCAAGTAACACTACAAGTGAACGTTGTAAAATTCACAATTGAACATAGTGCCTTCCTTACATGGGCAGAGCTAGATATAGCTTGGGTTTTTAATTTGAGGAAAATCCAACTTCAAAAATGGGGCACTCCGTAATTTAATTTTAAATTTTCTCAGTCTAGAAGGATTTCTCCTTCAACGAAAATAGGTAGTCTCTCATCCGATGCTACACTCTGCTCCGAGTTAAGAAAGTCGATCCCAGATCCAGCGTTGGTGTCAGTCCATTCGTCGCTTCAAGAAGAAGAAGAAGAAGAAGAACAAAATGAAAAGATTGGATTAAAATATTTGAGGATTTAGTGAGAGGTAGAAAAGAAGTGACTGGTTGAGTCACCCATTGAGCTTGCGTTAGAAAGTTTTTGTCAAGAAAAAAATGGAGTTTGCAAAGCTGGTTAAATAAAAAAAGTAAGAATACAAAATCCAAAATTAACCTTGTTCTGATCTTTCGTCCTCTCTCTCCTTTTACCTCTGTCCCTTTCCTTTTCCCTCTTCTCTCTTTCCTTCTAACTACGTGTAAAATAGTATTATTGCCTGTGATGATATTTTCTGTAAAATGCATATTAAATGTATTCTTAACATCATCATTCTTCATCTCCCAAGAAATGTTTAGATAACCCATTTTCTCACTCAAAACTAACAAATCTGAAAATTAAATGACAAAATAAACGACGGATACGGAAACCGTTTACAGTGTAAAATAATCTGGGAATTTTAGTATCTAAATCAATTTAGAGTAAACAGTGCTAAAACCTAAATTTTGCTACTAAACTATTAAAGTGGTACAGGGTGTGTTACGTATTCTTTTTTTCCATTTATTTCGATGAAAGAAGAAAATCACGTCCGATGTTTGCAAATGTTTATTGATGGACACCTTTTTATGTCCACCTCGTCATTATTCTTCATGACTAAATAATTAGTTATCGATTATCTGAAAAATATTGGTCAAAACCAATCGCTTCTTCGTTTCTGTTTGTTCACTGGGCTGAGTTTGTTATTGACACACCATATTTGGATCTTCAAAATTGATTTGTTCATTTGCAATAGGGCGCAGTAATTACGAGATGTTTGGTTATGGCGAACAGCGCATAGGTGTGTGTGTGTGTGTGTGTGTGTGTGTGTGTGTGTGTGTGTGTGTGTGTGTGTGTGTGTGTGTGTGTGTGTGTGTGTGTGCCGCATAATCGCGTTGACACACCGGTTCTCGTCAGATCACCGAAGTTAAGCAACATTGAGCCTGGTTAGTACCAGATGGGTGACCATTTGGAAATTCTAGGCGCTGTATGTGCTCTCCGCTTATCTCGGCATGTGTTTCCAGTCGTCCTGTATATACACTTCACTTGCCACTGGCATTTAACAATGTCGACTCAGAAGATGTGTGGTTGGAGATTGCGCACCTCTTGCCACAAAAATTTCACGCGCAGGCACTCCTTTGTTGGTAATCATAGTCTGTTAAAGACTAAAAGAGCCCTTATATATATATATATATATATATATATATATATATATATATATATATATATATCGTCATGATTAGATGTCATATAGAAACGTTGTTTTAATTTGAATAAAATAAAATACGCATCTAGTGCGCTTGAAAGCCAAATTACAACGTAATTTTAGGAAAATAAACAAATATTTTATTTGTTTGAAATTCAACACAAATATATTTCAGAGGTATACTCCATCTTCAGTGTGTTGTTTCGTTTCTTCTTTTTTCCTTTTCTTCTTCCTTGCCATGTTGTAACGTTGGAGAAAGAAGTCTGTAAAGCGCCGCGCGTTGTTCTAGCGGTTGTATTTTGAAATGTTTGAACTGTGCGTAGGCAACGCGAGAATAACGTCAAGGATATATATATAGTTTTTTGTTTAAATTTCATTCAGAAAATATAATAAATTTATAAATTAAAATATTGCAGCATTAACAATTGATTATATAGTGTTATAAATGGAATTCTAAAAAAAATTCTTAATGCTGCAATATTTTAAGTTATAAATTTATTATATTTTTTACTAGAATATCTCGTCCTTTTTTTTCCAGTTTTAACAACTAGTATTTTACTTTTCCATGTTTAAGCTTAACTATATTACTTTTCATGCTCGCATTTTTCTATTGTAATCCATGATTTTTCCAGGTTTCCAGTAAATTCACTTTGTCTTTGTTTAATTTCAGTCTTATTTTTTTACCCCCATAAACATAACATACACATATGTAACAGCAATGTACGACACTCGTCTGCTTTCAATAAAATCCCCCCTTTCATTTTTTTTTTCATTCTCTCTGTTTTACTTGTATCTTCTCTTTTCGCGATAGCGGTGAATTAGTAGCAACAGTAGTCGTTGAAGACACGTGGTTGCTATGGAAATCAGTCATAAAAACGTCGCTCACTTCCTTTCCTAACGTTTATTTACGATTTTGAACACCAGTAAATTCATCATAACTTTTGTTTTACTGTCGGTGACTCTATCGTACACATGCATGTGTTAACACTGAAAATATCTTTGCTCACGGCGTGAGCCAAGGTCTCATGGCCTTGTATGATATGAAAAGAAACTGGAATGATATGAAAAGCAACTCGTAACTGGAATGGAACTAAAAAGAAACTCCTATGATCTGAAAAGAAACTGAAATCTTAAGGAGATATCAATCACACCAGTTATTATAGGTGTCACAGGGCTTATGAAGAAGACTTCTTTCTCCAACGTTACAACATGGCAAGGAAGAAGAAAAGGAATAAAATAAGAAACGAAACAACACACTGAAGATGGAGTATACCTCTGAAATATATTTGTGTTGAATTTCAAACACGTAAAATATTTGTTTATTTTCCTAAAATTACGTTGTAATTTGGCGCACTAGATACGTATTTTATTTTATTATGTTATACTGTTATGTTCTTATATTCTTACATTTCTAGCGATCGATCAATAGACATATATATATATATATATATATATATATATATATATATGTATAGAATAGGACAACAAGAGTATGAAATGAAGACACAAAACTTTTGTGGAATTGATCTTTTACTTTAAGCTATATATATGTGTGTGTGTGTGTGTGTTTCGTGGTTAAATTTTAAATTCTGAAAAACAACACATAGAGACATATATTCGATTTAAGAATTTATTGTTTGACAAAAGGAATATGTAGAAGGGGATGTTTTAATTTCCTTAATCCATGGATTTTCAACAATGGCTCATCATCAGAGGAAATGAAATGCAGTTAGTAAAATGTTCAGCTGCGAATGGACGCTATTTTGCTTTTCAGCACAATTATTGAAAATAGTTTTTTAAGTGGTTGTGGATAATTATATGGAGAAAATTATACGAAAAGAGAAGTTGATACAAGCTGGGTAATCCATTATCGGAAGGAGTCCAATGCCGTTCGGGGTTATAAATCCAGGTGGGCAGAAAATAGGCCCATGGGAGAAAATGATATTGCCATATAGCGAAAGTGTATTGCTCCTTATTGATTTTTCGTAAAGTATGCCAGGCAGCCTTATTTGTTGTTGCGTTGATTGTGTGTTGGTTGCTGTAGTCCAAATGGTTTCTCGGTGTTGACAAAGTGTATCCGAAATTGGGTGGATATACCATTCCATTGTAATTATCCCCGTGAATAATAGAAATTGAGCTTTGAGTTAAGTGTGCAATGTCCCTCGAAATCAATAGTATAGTTATCAAAATAGCAAAGATAGCAAAATAATCCTGGACATGATATTTAGAATGGTGCGTTGGAACGGCTTGCTTGAGGTGTGAATTTGAGCATTGAATTAAGTATTCAATAGACCTCGAAATCAATACTGTAGGTAGCAAAATAACAAAAACAGCAAAATAATCCTGGATATGATATTCAGAACGGTGCGTTGGACAATTTGCTTCATGTGTGAGTCTCTGTGGCAAGACAGTTCGTTTTCTTGTTTATAGTTGGTGAGGGAAGCCTTTTAGATGAGGGAAAGAGAAGAGTGGGGTGAAGTAGAGAGGGTAAAGAGAGAGGGGGAGGGTTAAAGCTGGGCGAGCATACAGGTTCTTAATGGATTTTTATCGGCGGGGATGGAGGAATTGTATTTTAGCATTCTTTAAAAGGGTTGACCTCTTGATTTTAAGTTCAAGTGAGAAATGGATATTCTTGTGATTTTCAATGGGGGTGTGCGTGATGAGGGGTGGGTGTGCTGTTTTTGCTGTACGGATGGGTGAGCGGATGAGGTGGAGATAGAGACGAGTCATGGTGTGAAAATATGGAGTATTTGGAGAGTTACTTAATTAAGTGAGTTTAAGGTTGGGTTCTTTTAATTTTGAGTGTATATTTAAATTGTATATTTAAACGTGACTTCAATATTGAGATAAGTCAGTTGAATACGCTTGTTATCGTAGTGTGATCTGGTTTAATTAAGTTTGTTTGAATTTTATTTAAAATGCATATATTTCTGTTTGGAGGCGATCTATGGATGAGTTTTTTTTGTTATTCGTTGAGTTGGAATTGATGTTTGAGTGCTTTATATACTGTGCCTTATTAGATATTTTATAAAGGGGAGAATTGATTTATATGTGGGGGTGGGGGTGGGGTCGCCCAAGCGTGGTTGATTTTAACTATTTATATAATGATTACTTGTATATCCACCTGTTAAACCTAAACATGTGCAGATATAAGCACATATATACCTACAGACACACATACGTACATATACATATATAGAAATACTCATATGCATATACATAGTATACACTTACGCACAAACAACTGATCCATACCATGCTTACATAAATACAGACTTATATACATACGCATCATTATACTAATGCACATGTGTACGCAATTACATATATACATATAACGCGAATACGCATATTAGAGAAGGGAACTACTTATACAGCTGGGCGATTATGCATCCGGGCGATTATGCACGCGCGTGTACTCGTATGCACGGCCAAACATTGATATAATCAAGTGCAAGCATGCAAGTCATAACCCCTTTTGCATACCATCGTATACATACAGCAAATAATCTTCTACATAAGTGTTATGTCTAAAAAGAGATAAGGGTGCGCACACTGATATATCTAACATACAAATACAGAGAGCGTGCGCCTGCCTTTAAAGATATATACACATCAACAAATGATCGGGTTTATCTAACGATTCTATTTTAGAGAGGGGGATAATCCCCCATTGCCAACACATTTATATGGTCCAGAGAGATATAGATAACTAGAGTGTACGAATATATGGCTAAGGTGTGTAACTCCGTTAAATGTCCATGCTAACACAAACACACTCACATACATATATATATATACATATATATACACATATAAACACACATACATACGCGTATACACGCACACACACACGTGCATATATATATATATATACACTACAGCTTATATCATATGTATATACACTCACCACTAAACGAACGTCTACAAGCTCACACATATATATACATCCACATATACAAGGAAATGAAGTTAATGGAGGCAAGATCATGCATATATATATATATATATATACATACTTACACATACATATACACACATATACACATATATACACATATATATACAGATGAAGAGCTATACATATATAGACATGTACAAACATATACTTGCTCAAACATGCACATGTATAAGTACACATATAGACATACGTAAAAATTAACATTGCTACAGCGCATGCAACATCCACCCTCTTATGCGTGCATAGATATACACTCATACAAGCGTGAATCCATGCTTATACATATAGGCGTAACATGCCAAAACTAGTTCAGGTATGGGGACTTAAGTAGTTATGAGCTGGCTATACTTGAATTTTTTCCTGTGCTTGCATAACGAAATAAGCTCATTTTTGGTGTTCATCGTGGCTTTAGGATATGTTATTATTGCAACTGCTTCTGAAGTGCAGAGGTTGCAGAATTTGGATTTAGGGGTGAATGAATTGGATTTTTTTAATAAATCCCATTTTAACGAGTACGGAATATTCCTATGTTGGAGGTCTTTAATCAGAGTTGTTAGGGAGGTGCCTCTATTGCTATTTGAATTTTCATTATTAAAGGAGCTTATATGGTTAGAAATTCTCAGTTTAATTAGATTTGCCGTTGCGCCGATATACGTGTGGGATTTTACATTTGCATTAATGGTGTTTAAGCTGTCGGAGTTTCTACTATGGGTGTGGGATAAACTTATAGAGGGGGCGGGATGATTAGGTTCGAATCGTTTTCCGGATGAGATTCCTGAGTGACTTTGGGTGTTATCATGTGCCTTATTTATGGGTTGGCATAGTTGGAATCAGTGGGGCTCTCTAATGCTGTTGATTCAGTAGTTAATGTGTTTTGAGTACGATTTTTAGGTGTTCTGTCAGTTGCACTTGTTGTTGTGGTTGGGAGTTCAGTGACTGTACATGAATAGATTACGTCCTTGTGGATGCGATCGTTTTCTAAGGGGCAATATTGTTTGTTTCGGCAATTACAATTTTGTGTGGGTGAAATCTGCGGGGGATGGGCCTGGGATTTTCTTATTTTTGAGTTGTTTGATGCTATTATCGTTTGTGCTATGTTAGGCGTAGTGGAGTAAGAGATTTTTATTGAATTTTTATTTTATATAGTGCTGTATCTATGGGGTTGTTGAAAGGATTGTTCAATTATTTTTTTAAATCCCTTTGGTATATTAGTTTTTACGTTGGAACTGTATGGTGGGTTGAACCATATGGATTTTTTTCGCCTTAATTTATTGCTATTCTTTCTATTTTGTTTGCTATTGGATTTAGTCTTAGAATCTGGATTAGGATTATGCTTGTTCGAGGAATTATGGATGGAGTTATTGCTTTTCTTTTGGGTCATGTTATGCGTAATTATTGATTTATTTTTGTTGTTTTCCAGTTTGTTACCTATGTATTCTATCTTATCCGTATATCTTGAATGGTGTAAGGCATTATTGTAAAAGGTTGCTGCTTGGCTAAATGTTTTCTTATCGGCTGATAGGCTTGATATTCTTTTTGAGACGGATGGTACTATAGAATTGATAATAGATCTGGGATGATTCGATTGTTTATGCACATAGAGAAGGTTCAAATTAGGCTTATGGTAAGGAGAGTAGGTTTCCAAATTTAGATTTAAGGATATGTCCAAGAAATTGGATGTCTTCTTATTAGGATCTACTTCAATAGAAAGGCCATAGTTTCTAACGAACTCGTGTAATTTCTTTACGGTATTATTGTATTGTCTGGGCCTGTCCTTTGTGATGAAAAGGGCATCATCTCTATATATAAATTTTCTTTATGGTCCTTCATTGTAAATCTTGAGGTTCCTGGGGTAACGATTTCGGTGAAATTATTGAGGTTCATTGGTTTGAGTATGTGCAAGGCATCTATATTTATCATGTCTAATTCATTTTTATGAACAGTTTTATATGTTTTATTCAATTCTTTCTACATAAGCTTCTTATAGGTGGGGTAATCCATCTTTTAGTGGTTTTTTGTTTTATCTGCGGGTACAAATAGGTTTGGGTTTTTCTTAACTTTCTGTGTGAATTTGTTTATTTTACTTGTGGTGGCATTATTTGGGTGCTTCTGTTTTTTAAATTTAATCTTCTTAACTAAGTTCAGCATAAGTTTTTCGAACTCTTCTAAGTGGGGGTTAAATTTTGGGTGGGAGACTGTTTTTAGTCCATAGAAATTGGCGGCGGCTCTTTCAATTTGTTTTAGTTCACTATTAGAATTAATTGGGAGGTTCTGGGTGTGGGATTTGTGTTTTGATTTTATACTGTTTGTTGGAGCGCATATCAAAATGGTATGCCTTCCATCTAATATTAATGAGGAATTTATTGATAGCCTGTGTAAGCTTGTGGATGAAATATGAATTAGAGGGAATTGGGGATATTTTTAGCGGAGAGGGATATATATTCCTTGTCAAACATTTTTGGTAAGGATAGAAAAGCTCAACTAGGAAAAGGGAGCTTCTAGATAAGTGAGATAAGACACTGATAGAATTCAGATGAAAAGTCCTGATAGATATTACTTGAAGTAATACTTTCAAGGTGATCCTAGCCAAAAAGGAAAAGCTCAATATTTAAGAATAGAGCAATATATAAGTTTCGTGGTTAAATTTTAAATTCTGAAAAAAAAACATATAGAGACATATATTCGATTTAAGAATTTATTGTTTGACAAAAGGAATATATAGAAGGGGTTGTTTTAATTTCCTTAATCCATGGATTTTCAACATCAGAGGAAATGAAATGCAATTAGCAAAATGTTCAGCTATCTCTATATCTTGTTTTTTCTCACTTATATATATATATATATATTTATATATATATATATATATATATATATATATATATATATATATATATATATATTAGTGTATGTAGGTATTTAATAATTATTATAGTAATTATGTCAGCCTCTTTAAGAAACTCGTTTTTTATTGTTGGGCACTTTCAGTTGAAATTTTTAAAAATGTCGGTCGATTTAGCTCTTATGTGCAGATCATCATATAACGATTACATCACTCTGACAGACGTTAACAGACATTTAAAAAAAAAATGTTTAAATTTCAACAGTATTTCTCGCGGTTAACGATAGCTGCATAGATTGGGTCCTTCCTACTGAAGTTAGAGATGGCTACTGTTGACAGGTTCGAATCTATCGACTGGTGTTTATCGCGACACCCCGCACTGAAGATCCCCGAAAGGATGAAACACTAGTGTCTGTAGGTGTATAATAATTATTTTTATTATAGTAAATAATTATATATATATATATATATATATATAGTAAATATTATATATATATATATATACATATATAAAGATAGATACATAAATGCATACATACATACATACATGATGATGATTGCTGCATCTTTCCAGATGATCGCCGCCACACTGAGTTCTCCCAATCTCGTCGTCCATGCCATGTAAGAAGACTCTGCACTCCCGCCGCAGATTTACACATCTTGAAGCAGATGTGACATACAAATTGAGCAATTTCCACTGAGTTGACTTCCTCTAGAGGTTGAAGGGTATTCCTATGAACAATCACATGTCTTCTCAAACCAGCAGTAGACTTACAAACTTTGCTGCATATTAAACAGATCATTTGGTTCGGACTAACAGGTGCAAAGTTGACCTGCACGGGAGTTTTGTGCGACTTAAGGTGGTTGACATAGCCAGCTTTTGACAAAAGCACTCGTTCACAAGTGTCGCATTTCCAGCTCTCTGTACCATGGTTAAGACCATCAATTAAACTTTGGCGAAGCTCTCACTTCAGATTGCTGTGGGCCTGCTTTCTTTTCTCTAGAGCATCACAACTTTCACGTACAAGCTTTCACCACTTCGGCCTTTGCAGAGTAATTTCTTCCCATGTGTCGATCTCGATTTGTAAAACTTTCAAATTATTCTTTGTAGAGTCCCTGAACCTCTTTCTAGGCTTGTGTTGAGGGCGCTTGCCATTTTCCAGCTCCCCGTAAAACATTGTTTTGGCAACATACAGTCTTTCATTCGAACTAAGTGGCCCACCCAACGTATGTGAGATCTGATTACAAGAGTCTCAACACTAGAGCAACATGCTCTCACAAGGACTCTAGTATCGGGTACTTGTGCTTGCCACTTGATATTTAAGATACGTCTCAAGCATTTTTGGTGAAATTGTTCAAGCCATTTAATGCGCCTTTGATGCAATGTCTCCGATGAATACAACAGTGCGGTTAGCACACAGGTCTTGTAAACACAGATCTTAGTCCTGTCTGTGATGCCACGACCAGACCACACTCTCTTCTCCAACCTTCCAAAAGCTACAGATGCCTTCTGAATTCGTCTGCGGATTTCAGTGTCGAGACAACCATCTCTCGACAGAGAACTCCAAGGTAGACAAATGAATCAACTACTCCTAGTCTAGCGCCACAGACCATGATGTTCGGCTCCACGTATGACTGGCCCGGTGCAGGAGTGAACATCACCTTTGTTTTAGACAGACTGATCCTCAGACCAAAAGCAGTGCAGGAGTCAGCAAAGCTATCCATTATATGCTGCATATCAGTCTCGGTGTGCGATAAAAAAACAGCATCGTCTGCATACAGTAACTTCTGTACTAAGACATGATGCAGTTGGTTCTGGCATTAAATCTTCTAAGATTGATAATGCGACCTATGGTTCGAAACATGACACCCTTATCGCAATCCCGAAACGCATGAGCAAGTATAGCAGCAAAATATATAGAGAAAGGAGTAGGGGCAGGAATATCACCTTGTTTAATACCACTGTCAACTGGGATTTCATCAGACAATTTTCCGTTAAACGAGACTCGAGCTTTCATATCCCTGTGCAATTCTTTGAATATTCTAACAAAGGATGGAGGACACCTTACTTTCTCTAAGCTCAACCAGAGAGCATCTTTGTTGACGGTCTCAAATGCTTTAGCTATATCCACAAACATTTGATACAGCTGTATCTGTTGTTAAATGCATTTCTCCTGGACTTTCCAGGCTGAAAAACTCATATCCATAATTCCTTTGCCAGACCTAAAGCCAATGTGTGACTCTAGAATAGCATTAGGACAAACATTCTCTAGTAACCTGTTTAATAGAAGTCGTGCGAGAACTTTCCCAGCAGCTTCCAAAAACGTGATCCCAAGGTAGAGGTCACAAATATTTTTCTGTCCCTTTCCTTTAAACAGGGTCACCAAGGCACCATCAATTCAATCCTGAGGAACAGGAGCACACTCCCAGATTTCCTCAATAAAACCAAGAATAGCATTAGCAATATTCACACCTCCAATCTTAAGAAGTTCCACCGGAACACCATCCAAACCAGGTGCCTTGACACCGCTGAGTTTTGCGATAGCCAACTGCACTTCAACCAGACAAGGCAAACGATCCATTCTGAATATGATATCACATTGTGGTAGGCTATCAATTGCATCAGCATCTACTGCTGTTGAATACATCAGTAAAGCGCTCTTGCCATCTTTTCAAGATATTTTCTGGATCCTTAATGACAACAGAACCATCTTTCGACATCATGGGAGATATTGAAGAGGTAGGAGTACCAAATACTTGGCGCAGGAGTCTATAAAATTCCTTCAAATTCTTTGTGCCAAACGCCTTTCAACGTCTTACCAATCCAGAAGAGAGTGTAGTCTGATGATACCTCTGTCATTTGATCTTCTCCTGAGAGACGGGTTTCTGATAGAGAATATCTATATCAAGTCTTTGTAGCTCTGTAGTGACAAGCGCTGTTCTGCGCTCTGGACGGTTGGATGGCCCTTTATCAAGAAGAGTGCGTACATTCCAACAGCATGAATTGGGTTTTACTCCTTTTTGGAGATACATTTTTGTTTTCTTCCTGCTTACATGAACCACCGTTAGCCGCAGGAAACTAACCAGTGATAGTATGACAGACAATTTTTAGTGCACCTTTTCTAGCACTTTCCCAAGACACTGGATAAGCAGTGCTCTCCCTGTTTAGGCCTGCTCAGTCACAGGAACTCCTATCGGAGTTGGCTTCTGTCTTGTGAAGGCACAACAACGATGTTAAGATAGGGTTCCTGTCGCCTCTGTGTAGATTTGTGACTGTGTACCTCCAACTGGTCAAGTCTCTAGACGTTGCCACTCCTCCATCACCATAAGACTTGCAATAGAAATGAGCGACAAATAAAGATAAGATAGAAAAAGATAAGAGATAAAAGGTAGATCTCAAGTAACATCTGTACATCATTGTATTAAAGTGGCAAGCGCTTGTATAACCCAGTGACAAGCCATTGCAAGATGACCGATAATTGCTTTGACCGCAGATTTCTCATAAGAGTTGTCCTCTCCTAGAAGGATTGTCTCCACGACAGCCTGCAGGAGCTCCTTCTATCCCTCTAATGTCATTTACCCATGACTGGGACTTAGGTAGCTGGGCACCAGAGCATGGCCCACACGCCGGTGGATCATGAATGCCACGCTCGACAGGGCCTAAGCTTCTCTAGAGGTTTCTGTCAGGGTTACCGCACCCTTAACCTTTGGTTCAAAAACCTTATCTCACAAGGCAGTGGGGATTCAGTTTTCTGGTGCTGAACACGCCATTCATCAGAGGCCCGTTAGCGTAGCAGAACTCACGACGTGCACGTGGAGATTAGATTGGGAGAAGCTATATATGACTAGAGCATCTGTGGGCTTTTAAGAGACGCCCCCACCAATCCATGAGCTCTACATACATACATACATACATACATACATACATACATACATACATACGTACATACGTACGTACGTACGTACATACGTACATACATACATACATACATACTCATTATCAGACTGCAATATATAGATAAATATGAAAAGACTAAATGTATACAAAATAATATATTGGGATAGATAGATAGATAGATAGATAGATAGATAGATAGATAGATAGATAGATAGATAGATTCAGATATAAAGGAAGGCGGGGGGAGAAAGACAGGGAGAGATAACGAGTGATACATTAATAAATAGGCATGTAGAAGATGCTTTGATAGATATCAAAATAACCTAGCTAGATAGCTAGCTAGATAGTAGATAGATAGATAGATAGATAGATAGATAGATAGATAGATAGATAGATAGATAGATTTTCAGTATTATTTGCAATATTCGGGTTACTATTCACAGATTGGATGTTATTCTCACATGTTTCGGCCGCTGTAACGCCCGTCCATCTTCATATGATTCTTATGGAATCATCATGTCGAACTCAAGAATTTAATTTAGAAATTAAATCCTTCATTTAATACCCAGGGTAGATCTTTCTCGTTTCTCCAGCCATGATCGGAGGGAAGTGTTAAATTAGAAATTCTTATTTTTAGTTAGTAACGAAGTTAACCCCCGGAAGATTGTTAATTAGAACCGACTTTTACTCAACGTTTTTATCCGCTGCCCCACGTGTTGCTTACTTTATACTTCTACCTGGTCATAGCTGACGAAACGAGGAAAATATATCTCCGTGGGTTAATTAAAGGATTCAGTTCGAAATAATTCTGCATAGAGTTCCGAGTTCGGCAAAATGCACTTCAATAATGCAAATAATCCAACTTTCGAAATTAATTTTCAGGTTAAAAGAAAACTCCAACAATTTTAGAATGGTGTAATGAAGATGGCTGCTTTCGGAGAACAATCAACAGTATCGTCTGTTCAAAAATTAATGAGAATTATTTAACCAAACAGTCCCCTCATAGCAATCGAATATTCTCAGCTGAACATGAATTATACGTGACTAGAAGAATACCCGTCCTTGTCCTGGTCCTGGTCCTGGTAAAATTAATTTCTCGAAAAGAACAATTCAGCATCCAATATGGTTCAAATTCTATCTAAACCTAATATCATAATTGTTATATCTCCCTTTAAAGGCTAACAAGAAAACATAGAACACGGGAACAGGGTAGAAAAATGTATTAACAAGAACATACTAATCAACGAAAAACCTCAGTTGGTCAACCAAATATTAACTCCGCATTAATGTCTTGTCTTTCGGTATTTATTGCGCATGGGTCAGTTCATTCATAAGTAACACAGGTAGTTCTGCCACAACAATTATTCAAATATGAATAAAACTTTATGTAAATCTGATATAATATTATATCCAAGATGTATCAAATTCGATGTCAATCTGATATGATAATATATCCAATATGGATCAAATTTTATGTAAATATGATATAATATTATATCCAATATGGATCAAATTCGATTTCGATCTGTTATAATATATCCGATATGGATCAAATTTTGTGTAAATATGATATAATATTCTATCCAATGTAGATCAAATTTTATGTAAATATGATATAATATTATATCCAATATGGATCAATTTCGTTTTCGATCTGATATAATATATCCTTGCCACCGCTGACTTTTACGATAGCCAACTGCACTTCAACCAGACTAGGCAACGATCCATTCTGAATATGATATCACATTGTGGTAGGCTATCAATTGCATCAGCATCTACAGCATCTATATTTATGTAAATATGATATAATATTATATCCAATATGGATCAATTTCTTTTTCGATCTGATATAATATATCCAATATGATTCAAATCTTATGTAAATCTGATATAATATTATATCCAATATGCATTCAATTCGATGCCAATCTGATATGATAATATATTCAATATCTGTTACAAGAACAAGTCGCCTCGTCTTGTAAGTGAGTAAATATGAGATAGGATAGCCGAGGATTCGAACCTGCGAAACTAGGATTGGAATTGAGAATTCCGATCATAAGTTAAAATAAATAACATAATGTTATATATCCCCTCATCTAAAGTGTAATACATGTCTCTATTAAAATGTACCCTGACCCTTTATATATAAGATCTGTCTCTATATCTACAATATGAACACTCGCTCATATGAACACACAACGAATATATACGTCATCCCTTCTAAAATAACACCTAGTATGCAACATATGGATCAAGTTCTATTTAAACCCGGTATGATAATATATCCAATATCAATAAAATTCTATATAAATCTGATATTTTTCAATCTAAATAATAGTGAGATGTGATCATTTAATTCCTCCTTCTGGTTGAAACAACACCGGAAGAAGTCGCTGAGTTTACGTATCTGGGCAGCAACATAGTTTCCACAGAGAGAGATATCGAAATTCGTATCTCAAAAGCATGGGCCGCATTGGATGGGTTGCGTTCAATATGGACTTCGGGGCTAACTAACAAACTGAAAAGGCAGTTCTTCAGGGCAGCGGTAGAGTCTGTCCTTGTTTACGGTGCTACAACCTGGACACTCACCTAAAGATTGGAAAGAAAACTAGACGGCACATACACCCGTATGCTACGAACAGTATTAAATATCTCTTGGCAAAATCATCCACCAAATCAGCAACTCTATGGCAACCTACCTGCCATACCTAATGCCATCACAGAAAGACGATTTGCCAGTCACTGTCTGAGGATCAACCATGAATTGGTGAGTGGTGTATTGCTATGGGCTCCACGGAATGGACGCACAAGCAAAGGACGACCTAGATTCGCGTACATCAAGCTAATAGCACACGACGCCAACTGTGAACCTGAAGATCTGAGACAGCTAATGGAAGACAGGAAACTCTGGAGAGGAAGAGTCACGTTGGTCCGGGCAAAGAGCCCGTCCTGATGATGAAAAACTCTTTAAAATACCTCAAAAGAAACAAAAATTTGTGGAAAATACATTAATCGATGTTTAATACATATCTATAAAATTTCACAGAAAAATTAGGAATTTTAAAATTTTATGAAATGATTAAACATCCTTTTTATTTAGTTTGCATGAGACTAACTTACAACTAAATATATCCCAAATTTGAGCCCCCCCCCTTGTGCCTAGTAGCTGTATTCCAAATTTCGCAATGATCGGTTAATTAGCTTACGAGTGAATCCTGTACGCATAAATATATAAACGGACCTAATTTTTTTATTTAATTACTTGGACTATTATCCTCACCTTCCAGTTGTTGGGGGGGGGGTCACGACGTTTCGGCCAATTATTCCTCTGGCCTTCGTCAGGTTAACCGCGATGGGATAGGAATGTCGAATCCTCCAACTACATCCACAGCAACTGCTGCCTTCAATTGTTGTTGTCATCTCAACATAGTTTGACCGGCTTTGGGTGGGATTGAAACCGCTACTTCTAGACAATGCCCACCTGGAATCATAGATATTCCGCCTCTCTTTTTTCTTTTTTTTTTACAAGGTGGTCACCACTTATCAAGGCCCGGAAGCCACTCATGGATAAGGGTTATTGTATTGTGTGGATATTTTAGAATGTCTACTTAAGGGGGCGGTTCATTAGGAATTTGTTTACGTTGGACTTGAAGACATCCAAGTTTTAGTTAGGAGGGAAGCAGGCAGACGGAACAGAGTTCCACAGGCGTGCAGTTCTAAGAAAGAAGTTTTGTTCATCAAATCTACGTTTTGATTTAGGCATAGATAAAGAGTGGGGAAAGTTTTTGACAGTGGATTCAGCTAGATGGGTGGTTTTTGTAAAAGATTGGCGAGGGGCGACCAGAGATTGGAGTTCAGACGAGCGCCTGCCATGGAAATAACGATAAAACAAAAAGAAACAACTAGAGAATGAGGATAATAGTCCAAATAATTAAATAAAAAAAATGATCTCCAAAATAATTTCAAACTAATTCAATAATGAAATCTAATTTTATTTCACACGTACTGATGACTTCGCATCATCAATTGATTTACAGTCAAGGTCGCCATCTTGAATAATAAAAAATAAATAAAACTTATATTACTGTTTCATCTCATCTTTTATTGTTTATTCATAGGCGTCACATTATTTATGAATGATAAGTATCTCGTTTCTCGGATTAATCGATTATCGATTGTTTGTCAAAGTAGTTGACAAAATCAATCGCCTCTGTTTGTTCATAGGACAGTGTTTGATATTTTTCGCATCGTATTTGGATGCGTCCGAAATTGCTTTTCGAGGTGAACCGGCGATATTAATTACATCCGATATCAAAGTAATCGAGTGTTTCCTTGCTGATAATAAACCGCCCATTTGAACTCTAGTACTAATTATGAGACTATCAAAAGTTACTACTACTACTACTACTTTCAAACAACTTCATTTTTTATGGAAATCGCTCCAGACAAGATGTAAAGCTACTTGATGTAAAGAGTTAACAATTAAAAAACAAGATGATTGCCGCAAGGACAGAAAAAAAGACTATTGAAAATACCAGGGCTATAATTAGCTGCATGAGGAAAGTTCCACAAGCTTGCAATTCTAGGGAAAAAAGCTAATACAATAGGTAGTTGTGACAATGCGGTATCAAAACAGCGAATTGATTAGACCCACGCGTCAAACGAGCTAGAACAAAGAAAGCATAATATAGATCAGAGAATTCTGAAGAACACATGCCATATTAGTAGTTCTAAAAACTGAGACTAGCAACATCACATCCGTGAGATAGATTGCAGAGTAGAAGGAAAGGCAGGGTCCATCAAATTACAGATACGTTTCTGTATTGTATCAAGAACCCTCAAATATGACAGAGATTGGCCGGTCCAAATACGACAACAATACTCCATACATTGTTTGATAGTAGATTTGTAGAGTAAGAGAATTTGTTTGGGTGTAAAAAAGTGTTTAGAGTGCTAAAGAGAACCGACTTCAACTACTGTTATATTTTTTGTCCGGTAACTTGATTAGTCCTGCACCTGATTTGAGTTACGTGAGCCAAGACACAAAAAATCCAATCTTTAAAGAATATTAATATTCGTATCGTGTGGACAAATACATCTTCACATCTTGTGGACAAATATATGTTCACATCTTGTGGACAAATACATCTTCACATCTTGTGGACAAATAAATCTTCACATATTGTGGAAAAATACATTTTCACATCTTGTGGACAAATACATCTTCACATCTTGTGGACAAATACATCTTCACATCTTGTGGAAAAATACATTTTCACATCTTGTGGACAAATACATCTTCACATCTGTGGACAAATACATGTTCACATCTTGTGGACAAATACATTTTCACATATTGTGGACAAATACATGTTCACATCTTGTGGACAAATACATCTTCGCATCTGATGGACAAATAAATCTTCACATATTGTGGAAAAATACATTTTCACATCTTGTGGACAAATACATCTTCACATCTTGTTGACAAATACATCTTCACATCTTGTGGACAAATACATTTTCACATCTGGTGGACAAATACATCTTCACATCTTGTGGACAAATACATTTTCACATCTTGTGGACAAATACATGTTCACATCTTGTGGACAAATACATCTTCACATCTTGTTGACACATACATCTTCACATCTTGTGGGCAAATACATCTTCACATCTTGTGGACAAATACATCTTCACATCTTGTGAACAAATACATCTTCACATATTGTGGACAAATACATCTTCACATATTGTGGACAAATACATCTTCACATATTGTGGGCAAATACATCTTCACATCTTGTGGACAAATACATCTTCACATCTTGTGGACAAATACATCTTAACATCAGTGGCAGTAGAAAAGTATAATTAGTTTATAATGTGCTGCATTACCGCAACTACTTTCAGTTTAAAAGTCGATCCTCACTAGACAGAGTGTTAATAATTCATTTTCTGTTTTTGCAATCGATTAGTTTTAATTGTTTAGACAACGGGGGGGGTTCTTTATAAAAGAGTGTATATATTTGTGGATTAAACACAACAGAAACTCTACAGTCTATACTAATGAAACTTTAACAATTGGAAAAGGCGGTGAAATAATTTCCCGTGCAATGGTAAATTATAAAAAAGTTCATTAATGAGAAATGAAGGAAGAAACTAGTACTGACACTAAAGAATAAACTAAATATTAATATGCTGAGCAACATGAGAATTTCAATGAATGTGTTCACATATTTTGAATATTGTTGTCGTCTCTTATACTGCACGCATCAAGTTGACACTAGTAGTCATTGTCCAGATCTGTGCGCAATTCTCGTTGAGGATTCTGTGTCATTTTGTGCTTGATTTTTATTCTAACTTTATGAAAAGAAACTGGAATCTTAAGGAGATATCAATCATACCAGTTATCATAGGTGCCACAGGACTTATGAAGAAGAACCTGAAGTCCTACCTAACTAATATTCCTGGTAAACCAAGTGCAAGAGAAATCCAGATAATTGCACTTAAGGGAACAGCGAGGATACTAAAAAGAGCTCTCGGTTGGGTTACATAAAAAAACAGGGGAATGTTGGCAGCTGGTTTGGCTATCTGATACCCAGCATTACAATCTTCAAACAAAGAAAACGAAAAAAAAAATACAACGAAATTCCATCGTTTTTGTTTGTTTGTTTGTTTGTTTGTTTTGAGAGGGGGTGTTTTTGTTTTTGTTTTTGTTTTTTGTTGTGTTTTTCACAACCTTTTGACGAATGTAATCTTCGCCATACTTAAAGACGCATATTTTCGAACTCAGGAATCTTTGTGTTATTTGGATTATTCAGACTACTGTTCTCATCTTGAGTGTTATTCTCATAACATTTCGGTCAATGTAACCTCCGACCTTCTTTAAGTGCATCTTGTTGGACACGGAAAATTTTCTGTCGAACGCGGGAATCTACACGGAAGTTTGAACGAGACTCTTTATTTAATCCAAGGGGGTAGTCGAAAAATTATTTGATAAAATCCAGTTGTAAGTTACACTCTTCTGGTGGTTGAAGGTTCAATCCTCGATGCAGGCAACACTCAAAGTCTAATTGCAGATTACCAAGGTATGGCTAACGGAACAAAAGCATACTACCCTCGTAGATTAAATAAAGAGCTCCGTTCTAAATTCCGTGCAGATTTCAGAGCTCGACAAGATACACCTGAAGATGGTCGAAGGTTACATCGACCGAAAAATAACATTCAAGATGAGAACAGTAGTCCGAATAATCCGAATAATATAAATCCTCATTTAAAAACATGAAATCTAATCAGATGTTTTCATTTCGAGCCCGAAAACCTATAGATAAACTTACTCCACGGGGATTTATTGATCGCGTAGTATTGTTCAATAGATTAGATTTTATTCCTTGATTTTATCATCTGTGGTGAAGATTGCATTTCATGAAGACGATCACTTAGAATTGATTGGTATCCAATGCGTTTAGCCATTAAACCACAGGTAAGAATAATTCAAATAATACAAATTACCAGTCCTGAATTTTTTAAAAAACAATTAAATTCAATAAATCAACTTGCAATGCAGAAGAATACAATCTAATTCAATACAACACAGTCGATCCAATACAATGCCACACATTTAAATTCAATACAATTCAAGTCAATAATATGTCATTAAATCAATAGCAATTACAACGAAAGTAAGACTGAGATAATGACTTTAAATTGCAATGTATAAAAAATCCAATAGGATATTATTCTGTATATCACTAGCAAGGTGCCCGACGTTGTCCAGTCGTAAAATACGCTTAAATATGATATTTTAATTTATGCAGATTTCGTATTTATCATTATAGAGCTAATTCTCCATTGTTTATTATACTGTACTTAATATATAGTATTGATTTCAAAAGTAAAACAAATATGATTTGGATGCCATCGGCTAAAATCGAAACCAAAACTTTTAATACAACAGCCTTAGTTTCTACCGTTTCAGAAATCATCAGATGGATAAGAAATAGCTAAAACTGAATTAACTCTAACGTATATATATATATATATATATATATATATATATATATATATATATATATATATATATATATATAGGTGCAATTTAACACAATGTCATTCAATTTGTTACGCAACGATTTCTTTCTTCAACTTGTTTCTATGGCAACTGCAGAAGAAAATGATTTCTATTACTTGTTATAATTAATAGAAAAATAATCTCATAATTCAATCTCGAGGGTTTACGTATATTTAGAAATGTTAAACTGGAAGCATACAATAATTTAAAATAAATTATCTTTTCAACAATTTCTATTATGTTTCAACGCTGAAAAAAATAAAATCTAATTTAAACCACTACAACAAAATTGTTGAACGAGTTTCGTATTGGAAGCCAGATCAAAAGCATAAGCTAAATCGCATAAGATGGACAGCAACTCTTTGAAACTGACAGGGTAGATGTATATTACATTTAATTAAAAACCAGTCAATTTCGCATACTAATTAAAGTGTTCGCTAATATGTCAGAGAGAGCGGAATTAAATCCTCAGTCGAGTCATACAAAAACTAAAAACATGATAGGGTTACATTGTATAGTCGTATTTGGAATGCGTGTACATGTTACTATACGCTATCTAGTAGCTCTCCACTGTTTGAACTCAAATTATATTTGTGACCTATTTGAGTTATTTGCCTAATCGTGTAAATGTTCATATGCGTGCGCGCGCGCGTGTGTGTGTGTGTGTGTGTGTGTGTGTGTGTGTGTGTGTGTGTGTGTGTGTGTGTGTGTGTGTGCGTGCGTGTGTGTGTGACACATGTATTCGACATACCTTTTTCAACTGCGTCTTGCATTCACCTAGGTTTCATCTGTTCTTGGGGGGGGGGGAAAGCTAGAAACGGTTTGAACGAATGCATCTCCCTCCAAAACGATGGTTGATTTCATGTGTTTTTTAGATTACTTTCCAGGTGTCGAACCGCAACTCCGGGCAACGCCGGACACCTAGGTAGTTATATATGAAAAATAATTTTATAAAGTTAACAATGTATTCTCTACAGTGTAATATAGATAGATTACAATGTATTCTGAACTAAGTCAATGCGGGGAAGCATATGAAGCTTCCGCCAGGACACCGTAGTGTGTTTCCAACTAGAACAGAAAATCAATCGATTTGATTGAAAAATGGGCGTTGATCATTATTCAATCCCGGGCAATGTCGGATCTCCTAGCTAGTAAATGATAAAAATCAGATTTCTAAAGCTTAAAATTAGATTCGATCGTTTTTCTGCACGTCTTCGCATTTTGCAGGGGCAATTTTTATTTTTGTCTTATATAAGGTGCTTCTTTAAAGTGGGGTGGGGGCTGATATCTACGCTTTGTGTTTACCTTCGTGGTAGGGACTCACTCAATAACAGAAGCCAAGAAAGAGGAAAAGAAAAGAGTCGCGATCTACGGAGTCGGAGTGCCGAGTTCAAATCCGTGCGGATCTATTATGTTCAATTACACATTAAAAAAATAATGCAAATAACATCAACTCAAAGTCATGAATCTATAATTTCCTCACAAGAGTGACTTACGTTCAACTAATTACACACACACACACACACACACACACACACACACATATATATATATATATATATGTGTGTGTGTGTGTGTGTGTGTGTGTGTGTGTGTGTGTGTGTCCATTTTGAACTATTATATTAATGTAACGATTTTTAGCATGGTTAAAACCCATATAGGTATACAGTCCGCCTTCACGGGAAAAGTGCTTTCTTCAAAAGGAACACCCAAACGTGTTCCACCATTTTCTTGTCGGTGGTTTCATATCGACGCTATTCTCCTTCTTTTTTTTTTTTTTTGTTTCTTTTTTTCTTTTCTTTTTTTGTTTTTTCTTCATTTCGTGAGTCTATGATGATTTGTTTGGATTTTTTAAAGTGTTTTAAAAGTTAGATACACATCAATGAAAGCATGGTATGTTTCTGAAATATGTAACATATAGTTTTTATATAAAATTTTGTATTTTTTGCTGTCACATTTGTGATCGAGCACTTTATTGATTTCTTTTCAACGCCTTCTAACTATATATATATATATATATATATATATATATATATATATATATATATATATATATATATAGTGGCTTCCTTCAGTCTTGATAGACTATGGATACCCACTGTAAGGATGCCTGCGCGTGAAAAGTTTTTTTTTTGTGGCAAGAGTTGCGCAATCCCAACCACACCCTTCCTGAGTCGACATTGTTAAATACCAGTGGCAAATGGAGGTTCAGGACGACTGGAAACAATGCCGAGATAAGCGTAAAGCACATACAACGCCTAAAATCCTCAAATGGTTACCCATCTGGTACTAGCCAGGCTAAACGTTACTTAACTTCGATTATTTGACGAGAACCGGTGTGTCAACATGATTAGGCCGTATAGATTATTCGGACTACTGTTCTCGTCTTGGATGTTTCGGGCGACATGACTTCAGGTTCGTCTTGTCGAACTCGGGAATCTTTATGACGAACATTAACTCGTTGGTGCTAGAGATAAAGTACTAAGTAGCAATCGGTTGCAAATGGCAGTTTTCTGGAGGTTGAAAGTTCAAACCATCAGTACAGTGTATACTAAGAATATAATCAAAATAGCCAAGTCTTTTACCCGGTCATGGTTAACGAAACCGGAACAAACTACACGCGCGAAGTAAATAAAGGGTTCATTCTGAAGCTCCGTTCAGATTCCTGAGTTCGACAAGATGCACCTGAAAACGTTCGAATCTTTTCTAAGCTGAAACATTGTGAGAATAACATACAAGAAAAGGCGAGTATTTCAAACAATACAAATAATACGAATTATCAATCCCCATCTCAAAAATTCCGAAACATAATCCATGTTAAAGTGTGATCCAACTATAAATGATCCTAAACAAGTTGAGATGTGCTGTGAAAATTACCGACCAAATAAAACCGACACAGCTATCTTATTGAAAAGTTGCGTTTTGTTTGTTTGTTAGTTTGTTTTGTTTTTTGTTTGTTTTTTGTTTTTTTTTTTTGTTTGTTTTTGTTTGTTTGTTTTTGTCATTATTGATACGGCCACGTACTATGGAATCAGCTACATCAAGTTCGATTTCTATCGGGTCGAATGTGGCTATTTACATGATAATGCTGTATTGCTGTTGATAAAGGTATTAACCCGCAATTCCTGTTCCATTATAAGTTAAGTGACAACGTGTGTTCAATAAATCGCATACAACAAATCATTTACAATGCGCTCTGTGTTTTGGCGTTAAATGACCTCAGAAAGGAGTGATATGCCGTAAACCTAACCAATCTTATTAATTAACACTATTTACATAATTAGTGTAGATTACATTTATTAGTTGAGAAGATTATGTAATAACATCTTTATTGGGTGAAATGCGACGGTCCATATTATTATTGTCGTTATTATTATTTAGATATAATGAAAACGAAATGTTATTGTAATTGCTATGACGACTACTAAGACTGCGACTATTACGACTCCGACTAAAACGACTCTTCGTTTGAGACGAGTGTCAGCAACAGGAGGATACGTCATCAGTTGCAACCTCCCAGGCGGCTGAAATCAGGTCATTGACGTCAGAGCCGCTGCCCACGCGCAGCTTTTTTACACGGACAGAGAGGAATGCTCGAGCCCACGAAAGATTGTCCACGCGTGCGCACGTGCGTTAAAAGAGACAAAACACATACACACAAACACACACACACACATACACACACCATAACAGTAATAAGCTCGTCATGAAATATATGGGTAGAATCAAATAGAAGAGAAGACGATGGTAGATATGTAAACTGTAAACACTTGTCCGTAATACCTGTTCCTAGTTATTTGGCTCCTCACGAGGGCAACGTTGGACACAAGGTCAATTTTTAATGTGAGAAAACCCAACCCCCAGAAAATGGCACCTTAGACTGGGACAAAAATGATAATTGCAGCATTCGAACAGATACTACACTTTGCGCCTAGCCAAAAAGTAAAAAATTGCAGTTCGTAATATCTGTTCTCATTTAGCATTTTCTCTCTCCATCTCCTCGCTTTAAAGTTATGTGTGTATAGTTATATAATTGTATTATATTATCATGATCGTAAAATAATTAATCAACAATTATAAATTTGGGAACAGAACAGCTATTCGAAAGAGTAGGTAATTTAAGCTATATTTTCATTAAAGGGATAAAAACAAGTGGAAGTTTTGCGTGAAAATCTGATTTTTATCAGCATGTATTAGACAAAAACTAATAAATATTTTTTAAATTTCAAATTTTTAAGAGTGTTTAAAATTGTTTTAAGAGACATAATATGACACAACGTCCTATTTTTAAATCATAATATGTCAGATTTGCATGAAACTTGATACATACTTATTAGACAACAATTAAGCTGAACTTCAATTTCTTCTTAAACCTACTTAAAGCTCAAAGTTCAGATATTTTGTAGAATCAAAATCATATAATGGATTTGGATCTAAATCATATAATGATTTTTAATCCAAATCATATAGTGAATTTGGATCTAAATCATATAATATATTTTGATCTAAATCATATCATGAATTTTAATTCAAATCATATAATGAATTTTGATCCAAATCATATAATAGATTTTGATCTAAATCTATAATGGACTTTGATGCAAATCATATAATCGATTTTGATCTAAATCATATAATGGATTTTGGTGCAAATCATATAATGGATTTTGATCAAAATCATATAATGAACTTTGACCTAAATTACAAAATAGATTTTGATCTAAATCATATAATGGATTTGCATCAAAATCATATAATGTATTTTTATGCAAATCATATAACGGATTTGGATCAAAATAATACAGTGGATTTTGATCTAAATCATATAATGGATTTTTATCCAAATCATATAATGGATTTGCATCTAAATCTTATAACGGGCTTGCATCCAAATCATATAATGGATTTTGATCCAAATCATAAAATAGATTTTATGCAAATCATATAATGGATTTTTATCTAAATTATATAATGGATCTTGATCCAAATCATATAATGGATCTTGATCTAAATCATATAATGGATCTTAATCCAAATCATATAATAGATTTTTATCCAAATCATATAATAGATTTTGATCTAAATCACATAATGGATTTTAATGCAAATCAAATAATGAATTTTAATGCAAATCATATATTGGATTTCGATTAAAACTAGAATAAAGATTTTATACATCAATTTTATATCTTGATTTTAATCTTCATAAATCAGATGTTACCAACTGTTATTTTCATTGGATACTGTTCTCATCTTGAGATTTTCACAATGTTTTCAGTCGATGTAACCAAGGACCCGTGGCGCAGTGGTTAGAATACTGGAAAAAATCAATTGTAAAAAGTGATAGTCACTTAAAGATTAAAGGTTCAACCCTTAGTGTGGGCGACCGAAAAATACAATTGCGAATTACTTAGGACCTCTATCCAATCATGGCTGACGAACCAAGAGCATGCTACCACCTGTAAAGTAAATAAAAAGTTCCGTTCAAATTAGGACCAAATTCCCGATTTCGACAGAAACATTCCCCAAGATACACTTCGACTGAAAACGTTGTGAAAATCACACTCAAGATGAGAACAATAGTCCGATGAATCCAAATAATACGAATAACCAATCCTTATCTCAGAAATTCAGAAACGTGTTATCTTCATGAAATTCATTTTCCTCGTCCTAGGATGCCATTATTATTTAAAAACTGTTTCCTATACAAGTTAATTACAAAAAGAATATGCTAAAATCCGTTTTCAGATTGAGTTAAACAAAAATAGAAGAAAACCTTGTAATTGCTTTAGTTAGTGGCAATTAAAATCTCATGAGTTCTATCTCTTATTAATTTTCTACCTCTAACTGTTTTCGTCCCACCATATGCTGTTTGACCGATGCTAACGAGAGACAAGGCCACTGAACTGAATAATCACGTGACACATGACGTACGGCATGTAGCAAATGAGATTTTCGTTACCATCGTAATATTTTACCGGGAACAATTTTAACTCGAGCATTGAGCATACATTAAATTTTGGAGTTATTTTTATTTTTGACAGAATGTGGTAAAATAGGTTATTTTTTTAAATATATTTAATTAAAACTTAAAGTGATTTCATTACTTTAATTATTAACATTGTTAAAATAGAAAGTTGAAAGTTTCATGCTATTTTTTATTTTTATTATTGTAAAACAAATAATTTTTACACAGGAATTTCTTCCAGTCTGTTCTCTTAATAATAAATAAAACTTTTCAGTAAGTATTTAGAAATATTTTTATTTTATGTATAAATATATATATATATATATATATATATATATATATACATATATATATATATATATATATATATATATATATATATAGAGAGAGAGAGAGAGAGAGAGAGAGAGAGAGAAATATATTCATTATTTTTTCTATACTGTGTATTTTTTAAAGTAATACATAAATTTTACTTGATAAGTAAAACGGTAAAATCACTAAATCACGCTGTGTGTGGGCATTAAAATTGCTTTGTTTTTGTTAAATATTATGGTGCTTCTACAGAATTGGGACGAGATTTTGTAGTCGATAAATGGAGTTTGCAGATTTAAAAAAAACAATGGTTTCGACTGATTTTTTGTTAATTCTAATAACTTGCAATGGTAACTTACAAATTATGCAGTCGACATTTACGTGAATAGTACTAAATTATTAACAACAATTTTATTCGTGATAGCGGTTGAAAAATTGCCGCTCTCTTGTCCACTTGTTTTGTGTAAATCAAAACGGAAAATTATTTCTTTATTGTAACTCTCCTGTGTCTTTTTTTTATTTTCTTTAATAAATAATTTTCTACCTTATCGATTTTCGTAATTTTTGGATATAATCATCAAAAAAATATACCATTGTTTTCGTGGGAAATTCAGTATTACGATTTCCGAAATTTCATTCCAATAGTGTAGAAGCGATAATATTATTTTATGAAGAATTTTTCGAGGTTAACTCAATTAAGAAATATACATTTTGTATCGAAGAATACACGTTTTAAATGTTTAGCCAAAGTTATCTAAGTTATCCAAAATGATTTTCTACTGGTATTTAGTTGCTTCCCCACGAAAGCGAAATGTGACACAAGGTCGTTTTTAATGTGGAATAAAATCAGCTCCCCCCCCCAAAAAAAAAGGCACTCTGAAAGTAGGGAAAAATAAAAATTGCTTTAGTATAGAAGGGTTTCTTCTCCATTAACTAAGGACACATTAAATTAAGTGTAGCATCAGAACAGATACTACACTGTGATCTTGGTCCGAAGGCAAGATGACCGTCTATTTGTGCCATATTGAATAACTATAACTAATGTTTACAGATTTAAAATGTGTATTTCTCAGTACAAAATGTGTATTTCTCAATTGATTTTAACTCCATTCCTCATAGGATAATATTTAACAAAAACATTTAATGACTATACAGAATTTTGTTTTCACAATAAACTTACGCTGTTATTTAGTTGCTTTCCAGGTAAAATAATGTTTTAGTTTCAATCGTTGCTTACGATGATAGCTAAATTTCTTCACTTATAATTTGATGCATCAAAATCCGATAATACTGTTTAGTTATAGCAATTTAACTGTAAATAATTTACGTTACAAAAATATGAATTGATAGTTGAAAAATACTTCATTCTGTTGGAGAAAGTTGAAAATTCCATTTTCTTTCTTTTTTAGTTTTTAATAATGGTATTGATTTTTTTTGTTTTCTTTCGTTTTGTTTTCTTTTATTTTTTAACTTCAAGTCGCTTTTTGTAGGCCTGAGACAAGAAGGGCTTCTTTCTTGCTTATTCATCCTTTAAATTCCCATTCTCATAACCTCCTTCTCACTGTTTGAACGTTTTTCTTTGCAAACTCTGAAGAACTTTTCTTTCTATCTGCAAAGGGATGTTTTTTCAAAGAATATATATATATATATATATATACATATATATGTATATATATATAATGTGTGTGTGAGTGTGTGTGTGTGTATAAATATATATATGCACATATACACACACACAAACACATATATGTGGTGTGCGTGAATATGTATATGTGCATATGTGAATATATATACATGCACATATACATATACATAGACACGTACACATACACACACACACACACACATATATATGTGTATATATATATATATATATATATATATATATATATATATATATATATATATATATATATATATACAATATTTGCTTTTAAACTTACATGCCTATAAAACTATATAGTTAGATTTATAAAACTATATACTTTTACCAAGTAAGCTCTATGGCTTACTGGTAGTTTCAATAAATACTTTGCAAGCAAAATCTGAATCCGCATTTTGCTAATTCCTACCCTCTGATGAGAAGTAAAGTATTTATTTCGAAACTCCGAGGATTAAGGACAATCCACTTAATTTGTGTTTCCTTTTTGAAAATTAAATGTTTTTAATTCTTCTTAAAGTGTTTTAACATGTTTTATTAATTCTTTGTTCTTATATATACATACATTTATATATATATATATATATATATATATATATATATATATATATATATATATATATAAGTTGTTCGAAAATAAAAAAATTTTTTATATTAGTGAAGGCTTCGTATGTACAACCAAACACACTTTTTGTTACAACTGCTAACTATCGGTCGGTGCAATATATATTCTGTAAAGTCTGAGGAGGCTACATGACGGCCAAAAAACGGTCGCATAGCTGAAACAATAATGTAACTAAACAGAAAAAAGACGGTAATAAAAAATAAAACATATATATATATATATATATATATATATATATATATATATATATATATATATAAGTTGTTCGAAAATAAAAAAATTTTTTATATTAGTGAAGGCTTCGTATGTACAACCAAACACACTTTTTGTTACAACTGCTAACTATCGGTCGGTGCAATATATATTCTGTAAAGTCTGAGGAGGCTACATGACGGCCAAAAAACGGTCGCATAGCTGAAACAATAATGTAACTAAACAGAAAAAAGACGGTAATAAAAAATAAAACATATATATATATATATATATATATATATATATATATATATATATATATATATATATATATGCAGTGCCGCCCAAAAGAAAGTCCACACTTGTCATTTTTTTAAAAACCGCAGATTGAAACAAAATTAAATGTAACTGGTTAAATAACCTAAACCTTGTGTTATTCGCCGTTCATTCCTCTCTAATCTTACCATTACGTAGCTGTTTCTTGATGTAATGCCTTACGTTTTCGATGGGATTGAAGTCTGGAGATTGTGCAGGCCAATCCAAACACGGAATATCATGCTCTTTAAGGAACCTCTTTACATTGCCAGTTGTGTGAATGGGAGCATTATCCTGCATGTAGATGAGATTATCATTCAAATTCTGGTCACACTAAGGTAAAAAAATATTAATATACTTAGTCGAATTAATTCGACCTTGCAAGCGAACTATAGGCCCTGGAACATTTGGCATTAATAAAGTTCCACATCAAAACTGAACCTTCACAAGCTTGCAACGTTGAAACTGTGCACCTAGGATTAAATTCTTCGGCCTTTTTTTTTCGACGGACGTACCATCACTAACTCGCCTATTGAACTTGCTTTCGTCGCTAAATATCACTTTCGACCAATATGAAGATTATGACCTTCATTGCATGTGACGAAGTCCAGACAGCGCTTTCTTCTATAGTCTTCCCTGTAAGAAGTAACACTTGGACGACCAGATTTAGGGGCATCACGAACACTGCCGGTGTTTTGGTCCTTTTGCACTGTCGTTCATTCCGTTTTCTCACTACATTTCAATCTGCGGTCGATACCTCGATTAGATAAACCAGAAAGGTGGAGATTAATGCGTTCCTGATAATCACCAAGAGAGACTCGGTGTATATGGACTAAATTTCACGTTGTACAACCGAGGAACAACAGCAATTTCGATTAGAGATGCTAAAAGGTGGATAATTTCAGCTGCTTTTAGTTCAGTTGTTGCTGAGTTTCTGCCTTCTCGATTCGAAGCTAATTATTTTGAATTTACGTTAAAACTATGATACTTCAATTAAGTGTCAAATATGGGACAGGTAAAATTATAGTAAAATAAAAGGCCAATCAAATGAGGCATAGGCTGTTTAAACAGTTACATTAAATTTAGTTTAAATTTGCAATTTTTTAAAATATGGAAAATGCGGACTTTCTTTTGGGCGACACGATATATATATATATATATATATATATATATATATATATATATATATATATATATATATATATATAATAAATTAAGATATGTGTTACATTGAACACTTTAAAGCCAAATAGCTGCAACGCGATTTTTTTTTTTTTTTACCTTTATAAAATAAACAAATGTCTACTTTTTAAAGAGATTTATTTCGGAGATATACACTCCTTTTTCAATATATATATATATGTCTCTATTTTTTCCTCTTATACTTCGCTATATATATATATATATATATATATATATATATATATATATATATATATATATATATATATATATATATATATATATGTATGTATATATATATATATATACATAAAGTTTGGCCCCATTTAGGGGATTAAGAAAAACTTAACCGGAAAATGCTGGCTTTCTGTCCTTGAATACTTTCTAACTGTTTACTGTTTATGCCCGCTGACTTGGCATTTATAGGCACTTAATTTCTCTGAATTCATGTGGTCATATTTTGAAGCCTGGAGGTAAAATGCAACCCTAAAGTCATGGTTGATTTTATGACTGCGTCCAAATTTCGTGGTAGTAATTATCATTTCCTACACTGAGGACCGCGTAAGCATGAAACACTTGTGTTTGCCGGTATGAAATAATTGTTAATATTTATTTATAAAAATATTATCTTTGTATACAAATGTGTGTGTTTTAAATTCAGTTATTATTTTAGGAAGATTATAAACACTGCAATATAAGTGTATTTTTTTATGTTTTTGCAGAATTTAAATATTTCCATTGCTTTAACTCTGAATTGTCTTCTTCGCCAAATCTTTTATCATTCCATATAAACAAACTTTCCAACAGTTTTTTGATGAACGTATATATATATATATATATATACATACATATATATAACGTATATATATATATATATATATATATATATATATATATATATACGTTTTATTTTTTATTACCATATCTTTCTGTTAAGTTACATTATTGTTTCAGCTACCCGGCCGTTGTTTTTGGCCGTCTGTAGCTTCCTCAAACTTTTACAGAAATGTTCGTTATGATGGGATGAAAGAGTGAATGATGTCAGAGGAGGGGTGCGAGAAGAGCGGAAAAAAGAGGAAGGGAACAAGGGGAAAGGTGGGATAGGGTGCTTGGTATGTCGGTAATGTTTTAGTTTCGGAGTTTGAGGACCTTAGGTGGTTGTGGAGGAGTGTCTGGGAAGTTCATTTCTGGTGTGGCTGAGGGCATAGGGATACTTGGAGGCGGAAGGGCATATATGGGGGTAGGAGGAGGGGTTTACTTTAAAATTCGAGTCTTAATGTTTAAGTTTTTGGCGTCTTGTTGGTGAGATGATTTCTTGATAAGTATGTCTTGACCTGTTGGGTGTTCGCTTAAGTTCGGAGGCGGGGGGGGGCTATGATTCGGTTTATTTATTTGGTTTTTATTTGTTGTTAGTTGCTTGGAGAGGGTTAGCTAGCGGCCGCGCGCACGAGCACACACAGGCGCACGTACACACATATATACTTTAAGAAACGTTCAAATGTACACATACATCTCCGCCCTGGCGTGTAAATATATGCACATTTGCACGCATGCATGCATAGACGCTGACGTCAATTTTTCCTTAAGGTGCTCAATTGAGTATGCGTGCGTAAGCATGGATGCGCTCATACACAGAAACACACACATCGGAACCCATACCCCCAAGGAGGCGTATACACGGGTCTACATGCGCATATTGATTCAGACATACTTGCACCCCCACGCATACATGCAAGCACATGCGCACATACAGATACTAATACTCATGAACACATACATTGGCATATATACAGCTGCACGCTCTCACATACGTATGTGGACAGCAGGCAGCGGGCACATATACTCTCACATCCACACACATATGCATGTACACAGATATACATGCATACACGCATACACATATGCACACACATATGCTCCCGTTATATACACCTGCAAAGATACACACCCACACTCACTCACGCACCGATATGTGCGCACGCATATGCATACAGATATATAGCGTGACATGCTGTAAATATGGGCACAGGTTTCATCCGCATATACTTACATACGCATTAATAAACGCCCATGTACCCGGGATAGTGGTCCTAGGTAACCATGTTTATAGATTTTGGGGAGGAGTTTGAGGTGGTTTATATGGGGATTGAGTGCTGTAGTTATTGTTCTAAGTTGGAGTATTTGGTTTTTTAGGGTATTATCGATCAGTTTAGGCGGAAGGCTATATTGGGGTGTCATACTCTAAGATATGCATCTATGCACATAAGGCATCGGACATTTGTACATTTCCATGCGTACTTACCTGTGCAGGTGTAAGTCCACATAGTAATATATAAACAATTTCCGTGTTAAGTCGTGGAGATTGCATGTAGGGTGTGTTGGGGTTGGGCACGTCGTTGGCTAGGCGGTGGGGAATTGATGCCGATTATTGGGTGGTTATGTGGGATGAGGTTATGTGGAGTTTAGAGTTGGTGGTGATTTGGGGTATGTGTTATTTTGTTGGATTTAGGAGGATTCTTAGGGGTGGGGGTAAGGTGTTGTGGGGGAATTGGTTAAGGGGGTTTGGTTGAGTGTATGTCATGGTAGTTGTGGTGGGTGGTTGTATTGGATATATAATTTAGGGGGTTTAAGGTGGTGTTGGCTAAGGGATGTTTTAGAGAGATGTATAGTTGCTAAGGAGGTGGGATTTGTAATGCCTACAGTTTATGGTGGTTTCCTGTTTTTTTTGTTTAGTAATTTGTCTCTGTCTTTAAAATTGGAGATAAGGAGTTTCTCGTTTAGACAGAGGAGACATGGGGAGTTTAGGGATTTACATGTGCTAGATTTTCTAAGGATTTCCCATTTAATGGTTGGTGTAAGGTTATTTTGGGTTAGATGTAGATAGTGAGTAGTTAATGAGGTTTTGTTAGGGTGGTTAGGGTTTGTGAAGGAGCATTTATGTACTCCGAATCTATCCTTAAATGATGTGCTGGCCAGGCCAATATAATATTTTTTGTCGTTTGGGTATTTTTAGGTGCGATTGTGGCTTTATATACTACTTCTGTTTGTAGGCATTGTTGATTAAGTGGGCATTCCGATTTGTTGGTGCAGTTTCACTTGTTCTTGTTGGTGTTGTTTGTATTTTCATCTTTGTTAAGTATTGTTCTGTTATGTTTCTTGATTATTTGTTCTAGGTTGTCCGTGCAACTGTAGCTGAGTTTAATTGTGTTTTTTTTTTAAGATTTTGTGTAGTACGTGGCTGGGCGGGAAGTGGTTGTTTATTAGTTGGAAGAATTTAGTGCCAAGCTTTGTTTTGACCATTGTATTGAAGGGGGAGTGAACCAAATTATTTTCCTAGTTCTATTTCTCTTGTTTGGGGTATTGGGTGGATTAGGTTTAATGTAATTGAAGGTTAGGTTTTGGGTGACCACTTTCCTTAAGTGCATTTTCGTAGAAGTGTTTGTGTTTGTTAAAAATTTCGAGTTTGGAGGAGTTGGTGCTAAGTCTTTTTTCGATAGATGTGGGGATGTGTTTAATTATATGTTTTGGGTGGTTTGATAGTGGGTGTATATAGAGTGGGTAAGTATTTTCTTTGGTGTAAGGTTCGTATGTGTTGTTTGAGAGGTTGAGAGTTACATCGAGAAAGTTGACAGTTTTTATATTGGCTTTGATATCTAGTTTTAGGCCTATTCTGTTCATTTCTTTAGTTAAGGTTTTCTTTATTTTTTCACATTTGGAGGCATTTGAGTTTTCAACTATTATGAGGCCATCGTCTCTATATAGTCTTATGTTTTTGTTATTTATAGTGTTTGTTAGGTTGTGTAGAATGAAGAGACCGACAAGATCAGTTGCTTCTGCTGAGTCTGCCGCTCCCATTGAGAGGTCGAATGATCCGGATTGGTTCTTCTTAGTCCACTGGGTGCCTTGGCTAATTAGGACTGCTTTTCTGGACTTTTTTATAATGTCCATTTCGGATGGTTGTAGGTCGGAGAGTAAAGAGGCAAATTCCAAGGCTTCGTCAAACAGTTCTTTTGATATGGAAGGATAGTAGCTTTCAATATCGAACTGGATGAAGGCGGCCTTCTTTTTTTTTTGGATGTTGTTGAACCATTTTATGGTGTCTTTAGTATTTATCCACTGGTTTAGTTCGTATTTGGTTTGAATTTGTAAGTTAATTATTTCCAGTATTCTTTTGCTAATTTTTCCTATTTCGGGCTTAGTGGGGTTTATGAGTCTAGTTTGAGGTTTTACCTCGAAGTTGGGTTTGTGGTCCTTAAGCATTATCTAGGCTTCTTTGTTCACTAGTTTTCCGACTCTGTTGCTAATGTTAAGTGTGTCAGTTATGTTTTTGCTATCTAAATTGATGTCTTTGATTAGATCTATATCCTATTTTTTATAGTTGGTGATGATGTTTTCTTTAAGCAGCTTTAGGTATTTTTGTTTTTGGATTTTGTAGAAGTTATATGTCTTGTCAGCTTTGACATACAGTGATTTGGGGGAGTTAATGCTTTTGACTAGTTTGTCTATGTGGTGTTAGAGTGGTTTTTTTCTGTGGTGAAAGGATACTTTGTTGGTAAGTTCCGTGAGATCTGTTTCGAAGTTGTGGAGTAGGTCAATAATTGGGGCTGTATCCTTATTTGTGAATCCGTGGTAGTCCTTGTGGTTGTTCCCTCCGTCTTTTCCCTTTAGAAAGAAATATGCTTTCCATCGCATCCTTCTGATTAGTTCTTCCATTCTTAGGGTGAGGTTTAACAGGTAGTTTGTTTTGCTTGTCGTTGGTATGTTTTGGAGAGACAAGTTGAAGTTCACCTTTTCCGTAACGTAGGGTAATAGTCACAGTTTTTAGGGTATAGTGCTCAACCGGATAGGAGCAAATATTTAGTAGAAATGGTAATTAATAAAGACTGAAGAAAGTGCTCAATACTGTTGTAGAGCAAATATGCATTTTATTTTTTATTGTCGTATCTTTCTGTTAAGTTACGTTATTGCTTCAGCTACCCGGCCGTTTTTTGGCCGTCTGTAGCTTCCTCAGACTTTTACAGAAATGTTCGTTATGATGTGATGAAAGAGTGAATGATGTCAGGGGAGGGGTGCGAGAAGAGCAGAAAAAAGAGGAAGGAAATAAGGGGAAAGGTGGGAGGGGGCGCCTGATATGTCGGTAATGTTTTAGTTTTGGAGTTTGAGGACCTTAAGTGGTTGTGGAGGAGTGTCTGGGAAGTTCATTTCTGGTGTGGCTGAGGGCATAGGGATACTTGAAGGGGAGGGGGACATGTGGGGGTAGGAAGAGGTGTTTACTTTAAAATTCGAGTCTTAATCTTTAAGTTTTTGGCGTCTTGTTGGTGAGATGATTTCTTGATAAGCATGTCTTGACCTGTTGGGTGTTCGCTTAGGTTCGGAGGCGGGCTATGATTCGGTTTATTTATTTGGTTTTTATTTGTTGTTAACTGCTTAGATATAAATAATATATAATAAGTTTTTTAGTGGTATTCTGTCATTTAATGAAACACGTGTAAGCGTACTTCATAAAGACATATTTCATAAAAAGTGAATTAAAAACTTATGAGTGTGAATTAAATATATCTTTTTAGAATGATAACTAAGAGTGTATATATATATATATATATATATATATATATATATATATATATATATATATATATATATATATATATATTGTCAAAATTAGGAATTGCTTCTATTCAATGTCTTTGCTTTTACAGACACTGAGATAACCTTACGAAACACAAAGAAAGTATACATATTTAAGATTTTATTCTTCCCGGTAAGAGAGGGGTCGAACAAAATATTGCTTTAATTCAAAACCGAGTCTCTACAAAAATGCTTTATCTTTAAAGGAAGAAATTAATTATTTTTATAATAATTTATTTATTTGTATGTATATATACGTTTCTTCTTCATAAGACTCATTAGTAGGATACATAAGTTTATACCATTGATCTCAGTGTTCAATTTTAACTTTTGACTTCCGTCTAATCACTTTGCTCTCCACGTGGACGTGTATATGTCTTCTGTAAAAATGGCAGGAAATATGCTTCCCTAATGTTCTAGCTAATATTAATATTCATGACGTCTCATTCAATAGGTGTAATAAAAGGAATAAAAAAAATGAAGAAAACGTCTCAAAGTGGAAAGTTCTTTAAAAGAAAGAAAATAGAAAAACGTATCAATCGGTATAAAAAAGTACGGAAAAGGAAAATTCTCCTAATGGAAATAAAGTGAATGATTTCTTTTTTCAAATTCATTATACAGGGTGGTCAAAAAGTCAGGTAACATGTTAAAGGTAGAAAAAACAATATGATCCATTATAATCTCTATTCGTTTAATATTATTTGTTTAAATATTTGAGTGTAATATATAAACTACTCCTCCTGGTTTCTGGCTTTGGGGCTATGTAAAGGATAGCGTTTATGGCAAGAAGCCTGATACAATAGCGTCTTTAAAGTTATTTATTGAAGAGGAGATTGCGCGGATATCAGCTGACATGATTACACATGTTACACAATCAGTGGTTAATCGCTTCCAGCGATTGATAGAGAGAAATGGACGACAATTAACAAAATAAACATATTTCATGTTTGTTTCATTTTATATTTCAATGTATGGTACTTAAATATACGTGTATTGCTAATATCGTTTTTCTTTAAAATGTTACCTGACTTTTTGACCACCCTGTAGATGACAAGAGGGTTTTCTGGCCTGCTATTTTCTTTCTCCCTTCACTTAAACACTTGAAATGGTTTCGCGGTGTTTTACTCGGTAACGTTTGGGTGACGAGACGGATATATATTTATCTATTTAATAATTAATACACATTGGGATTTCTTATAGAGTGGAAACCCCCATCTTGAATGCAAATTTGTATAATAAATAGCGCAATGAACCATCAAGATGTCCGCCATTTCTATTCATGCGCAAATAAGAATAGCAAATTTCATAGACAGTTGTTGAATTTGAATTATCACAAAATAGCTGAACATTCCAGAAGCTCCTCTCAAACTCTTATCTACAAGAATCGAGACGACAAGTGATTTAATTTCTCTCGATGGTGCTTAAGATGTTGAGGTGACAACCACCTGCTTTTCGTTTCACTCCTTTTACTTTGGGCATTTTGTAAGTATCTGTCACGACAGTCGACTCCATCGATTTTATAGCTTTTCTTGTTCGTCTCAAAGACAACCCAGCATCAGGAAGTAAATTAATGCGGTCTCTTTCACTTTCGATGACCCTTTCGACGTTCCGCCATTTTTGAGCAGGAACGGGAAATTTCAAACTGAAATTACACTTTTCCCACAAATTTGAGTCTGCTAACTGAACTTCTGTGAGAAGACTGAAATACATCAAAGTAACCATTCAACAAGTAAAAGTAATCAACATCAGCAGCAGCAGCAGCATGTCATTGACCTTTTTGACCCTCTCGAGTTATCGAGGTTTGTCCTTCATCACAGCAACTAGATCCTCAAAGGTGCATTGTGAATTGTGAAGGTGCATTGCTCAACGGAAGTGCTGTGCCTTTTCCGCACTGAACCACATCCTTGTTTGTGCATTCACAAAAGAACATCACTAACGATTTCACCTTTAACACTCCAGCAGTAACCAGCAAATCTGGTTCTCTTTGTGATCAAGACTAAGATCTGAAGAAAGTATCTGGAGAAATGCTCCCTCGTGGAATGTTCCCCCGGTGTACACACCGTCAAGTATATTTTCTAATCGTTTAGTGACTGTCCAGGTCCTACTTTCATATCGTCGCTATCCACTTTTGGAAGAAGATTTGACTTCAAGAATGTTTTAATTCGATAATATAAAAAACTGAGGAAAATGGAGATAAAAAAAAACACGAAATGTTACACTTAACGTTTCCCGGATGTGTAGAGGTAGTGTATTAATGATATTGAGCAAGGGTGGGGCGTAAAAAAATGGAGGAAAAAAAAGAGCTAAAAACAGGAAAATAAATAAAAAGCGAACGAAAAAAATCACATAAATAACCCTGTTTAAATGTTAAAACTTTCCCAAACAACAAAAAAAGACAATCCGTTATATTGGTTCGAATGTGAAACCCGTAGGTAACGACGCGGGCCCTCTATCCACTGCTCTACAGCGACGTAATTGCAATAACGCCGTGTTTTTTCTATTAAAACCAAATCAAGAAAGAACGTTGGACGCGCGTGCGTGGTTGCCGAAGTATGGAAAAAAGGAACTATTTTTTGCGACCCTTGCTAAATCTGTTGTATTTTTAATAACGAAAATAAGAAAACACGTCATTGTACATTTCTAAATAATGGACACCCTCTTCCTCCCCCCCCCCACCAAAAAAAATGAAACGAAAAATAAAAGAAATATGGATTATGTTTTTTTATGTTGTTAAGTAGTTTGAATGCTTTTTAGTTGGTGAAAATGTAATTTTATTTATGTAGCGGTAAGCGAGCGTACCATATCACTTATTGCTAAATCAAAGAAAAAGATGTCGCCGCTTCCTGAGTAAATCTTTTCATGTAAATGTAAATATCCGTGGTTCATTTTTTTTCTGTTAATACTCGTTTGCGGATAACACTTTTTTAGCGTTTACTAAGACATCAGATCGTTTTAGCGAAGCTTAATATAGGACGCTGAAACCGGATATGATAAAAAAAGAAAGCTGCGACGTAATTGTCTAATTTAACAATATGTAATAGGCTATAGGCACCGCCAAAACTTGGGGGGGGGGGGCAGGTCAGTACTTTCTGACGGACCGTCTTTTTAAAAATCTACCAAAAATCAGGTAATTATCCGATCAATACGAAATTTTCAGCGATTATTAGGAGAAGAATGAACTTTATAACAGTGTACTTAATTTTCATAAACAATATTTATATATATATATTTTTTTTTTGCTTACAAACCCCCCCCCCCTTGTTTTGAAGTGAGAACAAATATGCTTAAATAATCATCTGAAACTGAACAAAACATATTGTGTTGTTGTAAGGGACAGAATTATAGATTTAAAAAAAAAAAAATTGTTTGCATACCTTATTTTGACGTCTGAATATCAGAACTTCGGTTGTGTTTAATTATCCCGCTTTTGAGTTTTGAAGTGTGAAATTCGGTGAATATGTTGAGTAAAATAATTAATTTAAGTTAAGCAAAACAAAAAAAAAATTTTTTTAATATTTATACGAAAAAAGCCATTTTAAAATTTTTGATAAATAAATTAACAATTTTTTTTTAGCGAGCCGAATAATGCATGACCATTATTAAACAGGGCATGCTTTGAATAATCGATACAAAAAAAAATTCGATAAATGTTGTGCCCTTTGTGTTAAAAATAGCATCATTTTTTTTCGATCCCGTTTGAAAACGTTTGCCGCCTTTCGACTACGGTGGACCAAACGCGCTGAAATAATTTTTTTTTTATTCTGCTTTAAATTGCCCCCCCCCATTTTGGGGAGCCTGGCCCCACACACATACACATTAAAAACCAAACTCATACAAATGGTCACCCATCTGGTACTGGCCAGCCTCAGCTTAATAATACATTGAAATTTTCGTCACTGAAAAATAAGTTTTTTTGGCCTGTTTGGTCTTCCATAGTTTTCTTCTAATAAAACGCAAACGTAAACAGAGTCGATCTCGACTCTACATGGACGCGAAATATCTGGTTATCTATATGAATAAGTGAAATTATTTGAAATTCAGGTACTTATATTATAATATTTTTGCATATTCTCTTAAAAAATCATCCTAAATCTTAGTTAGACAATAAATAAATAAATTAATTATTTCAAAAACCTTTTTTTTTAATATTTAAGTACGTTTTTTGTGCAAGACAAAAAATGTCAATTGTTAACTTTTGGGGAAAATTTAACATTTAAAATTTAATTAAAAATAGTAGAAAAAGTTTTACATTATTCTGTTTTCTATATGATAAAATTCAGGGTTTTATCTTTCTGGGAAAAAAAAGTTACTCAGAAATAATGGATTTTAATAAATGTAATTTAGTTTTAAAAAACAACAACAACTTGATTTTGCGGCCATTTTTGGCGGTGCCTAGTAATAGGACATGGCATGTGTAACTTCATAAAAAATGTTATGGTTAATGTAAGTAAAATTAGCCTGTAAAATAAAAGAAAAGGAACGATGGAAAAATATAAATGAGTTTAAGCAATGCGTGGCGATTGAGCTGCAGTAGTGATTTAGGATTGTGGTGTTGTTGTTTTTTTTTGTGTGTGTGTGTGTTTAATCTATATATATATATATATATATATATATATATATATATATATACTAGCATGGGTGCCCGGCGTTGCCCGGGTGTTTGGAGGTGTACGCTGAGCAAAAAAAAGCCGTCAATTTTTTTAACTTTGACCCCTATTATGAACCTTAAAATTTATGGTTTTGGGCTCAAATCAATTTATTAAGTTAGATCCATGTCCAGGGAACCTTTATCTAAAATTTCAAGTGTTTACACCCAAAATTGTCGGAGGAGTTTGGTAGAGTTCTCAAAGGTCAAATCGTTGAACTTTGACCCTTTAACAGCAAAATTTCTGGCCGAAAACCGATCACATTGATTTTCCCAAATCTCAGTAGCCTGTATATCAAATTTCGAGTCTGTAGACTAAAAATTGACAGAGTTATTGCGGAGGGAAATGTACACAGACACACAGACACACACACACACGCAGACACGTTCACTTTTATAGATATACTAGCATGGGTGCCCGGCGTTGCCCGGGTGTTTAGAGGTGTATGCTGAGAAAAAAAAAAGGGGGGTAATTTTTTAAACTTTGACCCCTATTATGACCCCTGAAAATTTATTGTTTTGGCCTCAAATCAAGTTATTACGTTAGATCCATGTCCACGGAACCTATATCTAAAATTTCAAGGGTGTAGACCCAAAATTGTTGGAGGAGTTTGGTAGAGTTCTTAAAGGTCAAATCGTTGAAATTTGACCCCTTAACAGCCAAATTTCTGGCTGACACCCGTCACATCGATTTTCCCAAATCTCAGTACCCGGTATTTCAAATTTCGAGTCTATAGACTAAAAATTGACAGAGTTATTGCGTAGGGAAATGTACACAGACAGACACACACACAGACACACAGACACACAGACAGACACGTTCACTTTTATAGATAGATAGATAGATAGATAGATAGATAGATAGATAGATAGATAGATAGATAGAAAAAAATATCAATTAATTGAAGACATTATAAAGCCTACCTCCTAAGCCACTCTCTACTCTTACCTCTTAAAGTTATTATCTAACATGATTATTATACTATTTATACTTATATCCTACAGTAATGCTCATTTTTTACTAAAATCTCCACAAAATATTATATTCATAACTGCACCATCTTTATCATCGACCCTTCTGGATATAATTTCATAAACTATACTCATTACTTCCAAATAATTGCTTGACATACTCCAAATATTTATGTGTTTGTCCCATTTTAAATTATAACCACTTTAAATATTGGTACTATGCATATTCATGTATATTATATTTTTTATGGATTTTGCTTCAATTTTTTTTTATTATTATTTTACTTTTAATATCGATATGTTCAAAAGTTCAGCTTATAAATATGTGTTCATGCATTAGATTTTTATGCTTTAGAAACTTTATCACATTAGATATAACTTAACTAAAATTAAAATTTAAAAAATCATTATACATTTTAACTTCTTGTTTTGATTTCTATTATACAAAACCGTTTTAACCATTACTTCTAATTTCCCAACTTTAAATTTTTTTTTTTTACATGGAGTTCACCACTTATCAAGGCCCAATGGCCACTCAGGGATAAGGGTTATTGTGTGTACAGTATCAAAGGGATAGTGTAACAATAGTATTGGAGAATTGGTAAGGTGTCATTACGTAGGGGGGGAGCGGTTCATCAGGAATTTGTTTGTGTTGGACTTGAAGACATCCAGGTTGAAGTCGGGAGAGAAACAGGCAAGCGGAACAGAGTTCCACAGGCGTGCAGTTCTAAGAAAGAAGCTTTGTTCATGGTATCTACGTTTTGATTTAGGCACAGATAGGGAGTGGGGAAAATTATTGACGGTGGTTTCAGCTAGTCAGGTGTTTTTTCAGAAAGATTGGCGAGGGGGACCAGAGAATGGAGCTCAGACGAGCACCTGCCATGGAAATAATGATAGAACAATGACAGGCTCGCTACGTCTCTTCTGTGGGAAAGAAATTGCAGGGTAGAGAAAAGGGCATCCCCCACCAAGCCACGGAGTCTATTTTGTACTCCGTCAAGGCAGGATAGGCTGGGTTTTTTTGCAGCCCCCCCCCCCATATTTGCTATTTTTTATCTCTGATACTTACCAGGTATATTATAAATTTAAATAAATAATGGTTTGTACCATTATATAACATAAGCTTAAATATTTATTAACTGTGTAATGTTTTATATAATTTAGTAACTTAAATTATTTTTTTTTAAATATACCTTAAATTAAACTATTTATCATTGTTATTATCATCTTTATTAATTTAATTTATTTATTTATAACTTTTATTTAATATTAATTATTTTTATTTTTACAATTTTTATTTTATTTTTTATTATATTATTTATATTACCATTATAAATTATTTTCGTTTTTATTGTTATCTCTACAATAGTAGAAAGTACAATTATTATTACCAATTATTGTAGTTACTAAGCTTTTTATTTTAATTACTTTTTTGTATTCACCATTTTTATCACTATTATAATTAATAATTCGATATTATCATTGGTTAGTATTATTTATTTTATTTTGATCTTGCTATTATTTGCCTTTAAAGGCTAAAAAAATTTTTAAATATTATCATCATTATTATTTAATTAATTAGAATTCTTATTGAGATGAGTAATTTGTATTATTTATCGATTTATTTTTTACAGACTATTATCCTCATCTTTTAGTTTTTGTTTAACGACGTTTCGGCCAACTATTCCTCCGGCCTTCTTCAGTTTGTAAACTGATGATACAGTTAACTAACTGCATCCTCAGCAATTAATGCCTTCCAGTTGTTGTCGTCTCACCACGTGTTGCCCAACTAAGCCTCTGGCAGGCTTTGGGTGGGATTGAAACCGCTATCTTCCGACAATGCTCACCTAAAACCGTAGGGATTCACCATCTCTATCCACTGCGCCACGAGCCACGACGGGCAAGCAAAGTTGGATGTTTTTGTTCAATAAATTCACGTCGCGGTTAACCACCTGAAAAAGGTCAGAGGCATAGTTGGCCGAAACGCCGTGAAATATCAACTAAAAGATGGGATAATTGTCCACAATAAATAAATGGATAAAATGTTACCATCAATATTATTATTTATGGCGTATTTTTATTTTCTTCCTCGTCTTATAATCTTTTTAATTATGCTTGTCGTAATAGTGGAGGAACTAGTGGAGATGGACGATTTTTATTTATTTATTCATTATATATTATCAATATTATATTTTCTATTTATATTTTATTATATTTTTTTTTTCATTATTTATATTCATAAATATTCATTATTTATTTCATAAATCTTCGAAAGTTTTTATGGCTAATTAATTTGTTCCACCTTGGAAACGCCTTTGATATGGCGGTCATTTGATGATAGCAGTATTAATATTAGTCCAATGCAATATTTGAGCTAAAAAGCATTTTCGAGAATATGACCTCATATCTTTATGTAATGTTACGTCGTCTCGGTTACTAACCCGCACGATATTTCCATTTTTTGTATTTGATTTTAACACGTTATATATATATATATATATATATATATATATATATATATATATATATATATACAATGTCAAAACACTGTTAATTCACTGCCCGCATAGCAGCAGCCGAATAACGAAATGGTTAGAAGCTCCGACTGTCATTTGGGTGGTCGGGTTTCGATAATGTTATGTCGTCAATGTCAAAACACTGTTAATTCACTGCCCGCATAGCAGCAGCCGAATAGCGAAATGGTTAGAAGCTCCGACTGTCATTTGGGTGGTCGGGTTTCGATCCTGGTTTAAGGTAGTCCCTTGTCTAGCCGCACTGATGAACAGCGAAACAGTACTGTATGTGGATGACTATATATATATATATATATATATATATATATATATATATATATATATATATATATGTGTGTGTGTGTGTGTGTATAAACTCTTGATCAAAAATTTAAGAAATCTTTAAAAAAAAATTTTTAAGGATAAATTTTAAACTCCTCCACTTAATGCCATCAATGCTACAACCATTTAATAAACATTTATTTCATAAATTTACATTTTTATAAAGTGAGGCATTTTACACTTGATTAAAAAAGACCAGGTGTATAAATTCTACAAAATTATACGAAAAGTGTATGAAAACATTCAACAATCCTATTTAACAATGAGTTCTTTCTCCATTTGTTTTGATGACTTCGAAAATTCTTTGTGGCATACTTGATATAAGCGTTTCCATTATGGTGCAGGGGATGCTGCTCAAGCTTATGAAGATAGCTTCGCGAAGTTCATTTTTTGTTAGAAATTGTTTGCCATTTCAATAAACATCTCTTGTCATTCATCCCCCAAACATTTTCAATTGGGTTCAAGTCCGGGGAGCATGCGGGATGTCTCAAGAGATGGACCTCATTTTCGTGCATAAAGGTCAAGGTCAGTCGGGCAGCGTGGATTGCAGCATTATCTTGTTGGAATAAACAATTTTGAACCACACGGAGCTCCATCGTCCCTTTGTAAGAAAAGGTACCCCATACCATAAGGGACCCTCGATGGAGGGTCCCTTATGGTATGGGGTACCTTTTCTTACAGAGGGATGATGTGTGGAAAAAATTTCAGGAGGCATATTTTCGTTATGCCAATATCGTTGGAAGCCATCTGGATTATCTAGATTCATTTTTTTCTCATCAGAAAGCAGGAATTTCTTCCATTTTTCAACGTCTCATTTTTGGTATTCACGACCAAACCTTAAGTGGTCAACTTTGTGACGGGGAAACAGGCGAGGAATTTGTTTACGCTTTTTATTTACCATGCCTTTTTGTCGTATGGTTACTCGACTGTAATCAGCATCTGTGACTGCAATAATTTGATTAGAAGAAAGTCCTTTGCTTTTCACATCGACCCGTCTTGTTCTCCTGCGCAATGCAAGAGAAATTGGGGAGGGGCTACAAGTGGATTTTGCTTTATTATAATTCTCACTCTTCAAAGTTGCAAATCACAATTTTACTGCGATTTATCTTGGTCGCGATCGCCCGCTGTGACAAATCTTGCTTAGGGAAATCTAAACTAATCAAAATCTGGCATCTAAGCTTCAGCCTCTGTCCCATCGACGAAACGTTGCATCCCTCTGTCTGTTCTACAAGTATTTTAATGGTGAATGCTCTGATGAACTGCAAGCACTTGTGTCCCACGACGTGAACACCCTCGACAGACCCGACAAGCTGCAAAATCCCACCCCCACACTGTAGAGATCCCTAGATGTAAAAGATTTTTCTACTCCAGTAGTTTCTTCCCCAGAACCGCTAGACTTTGGAATTCCATTCCAGGTCACTGCTTCCCCAACTGTACTGACGTGCAGAAGTTCAAGTGCAACGTGAACCAACATCTTGCTGCTCAAATCCCTACATAGTACCCCAGTAGTTGTTGCCCCTGATAGTAGCCCCCTACACCAAAGTAGCAATGTGCCTTGTTTGGGGTGAAAATGTAAAAAAAAAAATCTAGAATTGGAGCACGCTCAACTTCGGTGAGATTGCTTGCTTTAGGCATGGTGACACCTTTACGCAGTGATTGCTAATCTGTAAACTAAACTAAAATAAAAAAAGAAAACAGTTTATACACCTGGTCTTATAATTTTTATCAAGTGTAAACTGGTTCATTTTATAAAAATGTAAATTTCTGTATTAAATGTTTGGAATGTAGTATTTTTTCCATAACTTTTTTCGGTTGTAGTATTGGTAACCTTAAGTGGGAAGAGTTCAAAATATATCCTTAAAAAGATGGTGTCTTTTTAAAGATTTCCAAGTCGTCTTTAATTTTTGATCAGGAGTATATATATATATATATATATATATATATATATATATATATATATATATATATATATATATATATATGTATATATATATATATATATATATATATATATATATATATATATATATATATAATCTTAGGTTATTGCTTTTTCCAGAGAGTATACATTTTATTTGTCTTTACATAATCAGTAATATGTTGCTACACGGACATGAGCATGTTTCGGTCAGCTAGTTACCAGTAACTAGAGACCTCTTCAAGTAACACAGCTTATACAAAATTGCAAACTTTTCTTTCATATAAGCTGTATCGCCTGAAGAGGTCTTTAGTAACTAGTAATTAGCTGGCCGAAATATGCTCATAACTGTGTAGAAACATATTACTGCTTATGTAAAAACAAATAAAGTATATATATATATATACTCCTATAAATTCTTGTGTGGGTGTATGTGTGTGTGTGTGTGTGTGTGTGTGTGTGTGTGTGTGTGTGTGTGTGTGTGTGTGTGTGTGTGTGTGTGTGTGTGTGTGTGTGTATTGATATTCATAATAAAAACACTTTCTCTATTTTATTTAAAAAGAAAATACAATATATGGGTCGTGGAATTGCATTCACTAGCAAAAGATCTAGATCATTTAAATATTCATTGTAATTAATTCCCTCTTAGTTTCTTCGGGTTTCTTATGGGATGATCATTTTTATTTAACTATTACGCGTAATTATATTCATGGTGATATTCTACATGATTTATACTTGCGTAATATTTGTGAAAAAAGCTTATAGTAATTACAAAACTGTTTCCATGTGTGCTTATGTATACGTATATATTTTTGCTTAAAAAATTTTGCCTACCAAACTCCTCCTAGAGTTTTTGGTCTACAGACATGAAACTTCATATATAAGGTATTTGAATCTATGTGAAACTTTATATTTGGGTTTTAACCCGGAAAAAAACCGGTGCAAAAGTGTGAAAATTAAAAAAAAAATGAAATTTGCCAGATGAAGGTCGAACGCCGACATTACGAATGCATAAAGTAGTAACTATTGGTTCATGTTTTAAGTTCTAGCCTCGCGGTAAACATGTCTTCATAGCACAGTTATTGACACTAGACGAAAAAATAAATCGTGAGCTGAGGGTTTTGGTTTCGATTCTTGGTGGTGGCGCACAAGTCTTTTTTTTTTATTATTACTATATATTGCGTCCAATATAATCTATAATATAAATCGCACCTGTCTGTCTGTATGTATGTATGTGTGTATGTTTATCTACCAATAACTTTCGACGAAGGCAACGGATTTTCAGGACATCGGTATCGTTTTGAAGCTCGACCCTTCGGACGACGAATACAGAAAAATTGACTAAAAACATTAATTAATTCACCCTCAACTGGGCACTTTTCTACGGGAAAGGGTCCATTTTTTTTTGCCTATATTTTCGAAAGCCATCATCTCTTTTCGATTGACAATCCTTAAGCCTACATCACTTCTGATTTGCTTACTACCACTTTTTCTTTTTTTTTTTTGCTCAACACTCACCTCTAAACACCCGGGCAACGGCGGGCACCCAGGCTAGTATATATATATATATATATATATATATATATATATATATATATATATATATATATATATATATATATATATACTATTTTGTTAGAAATAAAACAA
>NC_136488.1:123215131-123235131 GCF_053919585.1 Euprymna scolopes
GAGGGGCCACCAGAACAGCAAGTAGGTAAACTGTCGAGTGGTTTTAATTATTGGATTGTTCGTGAAATCACTTTGGAAATAGGGTTAACTATGATGATCGATTCACTTATTCTACCTTATACATATGGTCTTTGGGAAACCCCTCCCACGAGTAATGGTAAAGGGTACAAGGATAGAGACAGAGACGGAGAGGGAGAGGGAAAGACAGACAGAAAGGTAGATAGAGACAGAGACGGAGAGAGAGAAAGAAAGACAAAGCCCCAAATAGAAAGGGGGCATAAACTAGAAGTTGGATAATATAAAGATATGTTTTTTAGCCAGTTGGGGAGAATTCGTTGGTGAGGAGAGTTCGTTGACAACTCCGGCTTTTGAAAGTTTTGAAGAAGATTAAAAGTCGTTGGAAACTTCAAGGGTCCAGACGCAAAGTTATTGAATTTTATTTTATTTTATTTTCAGAAATGTCGTCGGGAGTGAGGTTACCTTCAAGGTGCGGCCCAACTCTGCTCCCGGCGACGGGCGACACAGCCCATAGGGTAATACCACAAGTCTCACAGATCACTGACACGAGTTCATAACACGTTTATGGAAGAGAGAACAATAAGCAATGGTTTATGGCCACCACGTTCCCCGAACATGTCATCATGCGATTTTAATCTTTGAGAGACTTTAAAACAAAAAGTTTATGCAAATAATCCTCACAATCTAGTCCAATTAAAGGAGAACATTATCAACGTTATCAGGAGAATCACTAGAGAAGATCTACAGGCAATATCTTCAAACGTAGTTAAACGTGCCCGGAAATGCATAGCTATCAACGGGGAGCACTTCCACCATCTTTTATAACACTAGGGGGTTATTTAAACAATAAAAGAATGCTCTTCCTCTCTACTACCTTTTTCTGGGCTACTTTTAAATGGGGCCCCCTGTATTAAACTAAAAGAATACCTGTCCCGGGGAGGGTAAAATTAATTCCCCAAGTACAAGTTTGACACGTACTTTATGGCCATTTAATTAAAATTAATATATAGTGATAATAAACATTATGTTTAGAATCCTTGTTTCGGTCTTGATCAAAACCTGTTACATGATTTTGATTCTAGAAAATATTGAAAATTTAGGGTTTAAGCTTAAGGGGTCTTAAGGAGCAACTAAAATTCAAGTTTTAATTTGTGTCTAATGCAAATCTGAAAGGTTTTAATTTTTAAATTGCAGGTTGTAATTATATTACGCCCCTAGAAAACAAATACACCAAAGAAATTGTAATTTAGGAATAGTTATTAATTCATGTTTAATATCTACTTTTAGTTTAGCAAAACGCGTAACTTCATATACGTAGAAATGAATATTGTTTTTAGTTAAATTGTATATACTCGTACGTCTTTATAATTTAAAAAAAAAAGGCAAAAATGCAAAAATAACCCCGACTTCTCCGCAGATGCGCTGTACTTCTCCTTCATTCCCTTGTGTGTGGTCTACCGTGTTCTCATATTATTATAAATAAACTTACAACAACGCATAACATGCAATCCGGATGTCGATTTTGCCATAGCATTTGATCCCCTAAAACAGCATCCAATATTCCGATCAGTTGTTTCCTAAAAGTATTTAACTTCCGATAGATAATCTAACCTTCGAATAAGCCTAGTTTGGAACAAGGTGTTTCAATATATAATCGAATTACTAGTCACTAGAATGGTTCTTACGCCAGGTTTGACTGGCGAGGAGGGTATTAAGACACTTATCAAATAGAAAAAAACAAGATCTGTTAAAAGTTGCTTAAAACCACTTGTAGACTCAGTACCCATGAATACCATAAACTATTAGGTTGGTGCAAAAATAATGTCGGTTTTTGACATGAAGTTTAACGTGAAAAAAAGATACTATTTTTACACCAACCTAATATCAACGTAAGTGATGGCGCGGGATGAGATTCTTTCGGTGAATTGGGGTTCCAGCAGCCTTTCCTAGCTATCAAAGAATGAGTGTTTTGTTCCATGGTATTAGGTTACATAAGGTTAAAAGGAAAACACTTACTTCCGGTTCTGCCCTTGGCGAATTTGGTCTGTTTAGTAATGGTTTAACGCTTTTAACGATCATAAGCCCGTCAGAACACATCGTATAATTTGCGAACATGCTTGATTTATTATCTTTTTTGGTTTTCTGCTCAACCATACAGCAAACATCGATCGATGATCGGATTTTAGCTCAATTTCATTGCCGCGAATTTGACTGCGTTGTTTTTGTCTCGTAAAAATATACTTTGTTAGTTATAGGTTTTTCTGTATACTTTCTCTTCTTCTTCCTCTGGAATAATGTTGCTGTTGAGGAAGGAAGACACATACAAGTAATATATACACTGCGTATCAAATTATTAACGAGTTTACATTTTTTTAAAGAACGGGTGAATAAAAATCCATGAAACTTTGAGAAAGTGCTTACAATACTATTCAGCTACTCCAATCAGAAAATAAAAGTATTTAAAGCAGTATTAGCGAAACTATGGCAGAAGATAGGAATATCTGTTGATTTCAGTGTCTTAAGTTATTAACGAGGTTTAGAAAAAAAAAACAGAATATACCCATAACTTGCTTATTGAAATAATTTTCAAACATTAAATGAACTAGGAAAAAAGCTTAGAACACAATAACTCCATAGCAATGTCTACGTCGACATAATTAGTATGCGATCCGTTTTTATGAATGACTTGTAAAAGACCTTGGTCCACAGAATTAGTCAAATTTGTGATTTTGTCAACAGTTATTCTTCGCGATACCTCTTGGAGAGCATCCCAAACTCACCTTTGCTTTTAAATTGGCGTCCACTTACAAAGAGGCGTCGCTTCATGATACTCCAAGGGTTCTCAATTTGGTTAAAATCTGGTGAACTCGCAGGCCACTCCATCTTCCGTAGCTCATAGAACCCTAGTTGTTGCAAATACTCTTTGTCTTTTGTTTGCTGCATGCGAGGTAGCATTATCCTGCATTTATGCAGAATAATGCTCCCTCACATTAGCATGCATAATAGTTCTTCTGAACGTCAACCTTTGCTTCTTCAACCATGGTTCAAAGTGCTCGTTCAGAAAAGCTATGTAAGCATTTGACGTCATTTTTACACCTTCTGGGACTCTCCATGGGCCAACTAAAGTAGCTTCGATAAACCCTGCCCAAATGATTATCCAACCACCACCTTGTTGGCGCCTTAAACGCTGATGACGATGTCGTTCATCTAGGACCCATCCCTTGCTCCAGCCATCTGGACCATCAAGAGTGACACGCACTTCATCCGTGAACAAAACTTTGGAAAAATCCGTTTCCATGTTGTTCTCTGCCCATTTCAATCGATTTTGTATGTGATGTTGCTTTAATGGAGGTTTTGTTACATGCGTAACAGACTTTGCAACTTATTTCAGAAGGCGACATTGAGTACTTTTTGAGACATTCTCCAATCCGGCTTAATCAAAGACTTCTCGACTTGTCTGCCCAGGGTTCTAAATAACTTCACGTTTAATTTGGAGTAGAGAATGACGTGAAACAACTCTAGATTTACCTTTATCAGCTCTCTTACGTACCTTTGTAGGGTACTTGGCAAAGTTCTTCAGAGTTTGATGGTACCTTCCTATCATTTTCGATATTTCGAGGGTAGTTTTACCTTTTGCTACCTGTTCTGTAATAGTACTCTTTTCAGAACTACTCCAACCGCCTTTACAAACCATTTTATTGACACACCTCAAATACCGTAGATTCAGCAATTACGATGGCAAGTTGTTTACATTGCGTGGAACAGTACGAAAATTTCACAGTACACGCAACTCAGCATTGCCAACGTTTCCGAAGCTTCTGATACAAAACTAGCGGTAAGTTTCTGAAACTGCTAAAAAATGTTATCTCGTTAATAATTTGACACGCAGTGTATATATATATACATATATATATATATATATATATATATATATATATATATATATATATATATATATATATATATATATATATCTTAGGGGGTTAGAACAATAGTCTAAAGAGCAGAGTATATTTTAATGTATTAGTAAATTCATTAATACAATTAAAATAAAAGAAAAGAAAACAGTGCTCGTTGTAATGTAAATATATAATAAGCTCGATGGGCATATATATCCTAGAGCTATTTTAATATTAAGTAAGATGATTGATAATTTATAATTAACATTAAAAATTAAAAATCAGTTTCATAAGGAAGAACAGACAAAATCAATAAATTGTACGATCGTTTCGGAAACGATGTTTTTATTGTGATAGACAATGAGTCTTGAACAATAATTTTATCATATAGTTTTTTGAAACAAAGTCTCCTCATCAGCAAAAATATTGGGTGGGAGTTTTTCTAAAGATGCCAAAAATAAACCTAGCATTTTTTAAGTAAGGCAGATGTATCTTTTAATGGTTCGCTATCTAAAAGTTGTACGTATCATCGTCAATGCATTCATTGGGATGGTAAATGTAGTTTATGAATGCTTGAAAAAGTTGAGATATATATATATATATATATATATATATATATATATATATATATATATATATATATTCCTCTGAATTCCTGTATCGATGACTATCTTTAAAAAAATTTTCGAGCATAAAAATGTATAAAGCTGAACGAAACAGATTATATAGTCTCTGAAAACATGTACAAAAATTGGCCTCAATCGATACCGGAGAAGGTTTGTATAATCAGCTTTTGGAAACATAACAACATACACCAACTAATAAAATAGAAAAATCTTACTTGACTTTATATGCGAGATTATAAAAAGTCGTGAGACAAAACAACCACCAAAACAGAAAAAAGAATAAAGAAATAAAAAAAAAAGAAAAGTCGCAAACAAATGAAAAAAAAAATGCCAAATAGTATTTTGAAGGTTACGCACATTCCAAGATGGGCGTCATTTATTATTTTTTCTTTTTTTTTTTTTTTTTTTTTTTTTTGCTTTTCGCCGAGGAGACGATGAATTGAAAACCGGGGGCGAAACGGAAGCCGAGCTAAAACGATAAAAAAAAAAAAAGCAATGGCTGACATAGTTATGAATGGGCAGGATTTTTTTATTTTCTTTGGCTTCTATCCCTTCTTCCTTCTCTCTCTCTCTCTCTCTCTCTCTCTCTCTCTCTCTCTCTCTCTCTCTCTCTCTTCACTGTATTTCTGTACTTCATTACTTGAATTCCTCTCTTTCTCTTTTCATTTCTTTTCTTTCTACGTCTATTTATTTTTCCTAACTGGCAAGAACAGATAATGTTCTCTGGAGTCTATGACTCCTCGCTTCTTCTGGTCATCTTTACAAATCATTTTGCGTTCTCGCAATGACCGTTTACCAGCAAATTGTCTATGATAACACCTCCATAGGATTCCAGTACTCTTCATGTCCTACTAGTGGAGGTCTGTATGATGTTTGCCATATTCAGTCTTTCTATCAACGTTTCAGCAGGACCATTTTCGGATTATTATTATTATTATTATTATTATTATTATTATTATTATTATTATCATTATTATTATTATTATTATTATTATTATTATTATTATTATTATTATTATTTACTGACTAGGAGTAGTCACACAGGCCATCATCAAAGATTTCTCTTTGAGAACAACTTGCGGTGTTATCTGGGTCTGAGCGACAACAAGCCTCTCCAGATTTTCATACTTTCCATCTTTTTCAATAACATTTGCAGATGAATTTGCGTTATTGAAACAGCCGTTTACCATTGATTTCTCGTTGGCGGCGACCATTGGTCTTCATAAGAATTTAGGTTGCAATAAGTCTTCCGAAGGTTCCAGTCCTCTTCGTCTGGCTAGTGCTCTCTCTCTCTCTCTCTCTCTCTCTCTCTCTCTCTCTCTCTCTCTCTCTCTCTCTCTCTCTCTTATTCAGATACGTTGTTTTTTCTCAGCCACCTCTCTGATGCCAATCTCTCACATTCTATTTCCAGTGTTTTTCCTAGTGTTTCCGCTATTATTGATGTTATCTTGACTTTTTTCATCTTCCATACCCCTTGCAGCTCCCTGACCAGTTCCATCCTCCTCGACCCTCTTCAACTCTTTGGAATGGTGCCTGTTCAGTCCAATCCCCTCCCCCTTTTTTTGTTTTGATGTGGGTGGGTGCGTGTCGGGTTAACTTACAATTATAGTTTCACTTTTCTTGCTTCCATGTGGCTTTTCTTTGTGTTTTACCTCTGCAGCAGTTTCTATACGTCCAGCTTGCGCCTGCAGCTCATGTATATGAGTCTTTGCACTCAGGGTAGTGAGGTAGGTTATTCCATAAGAACCGCTTAGTGATACATAGTATGTGAAAGATTGTTTCAGCAATCTGCCCTACTAAGGGTTTTCCTTAATATTTCAGTAGTTTTCATTATTGTTATCTTCTCAGACATCCCTCGGATTCCAATCTCTCCAATTTTTTTTTTTTTTCGAAGTTTTTTTTTTTTTTTTTTTTGGCGGCAATGTTCCTAGTGCTCCTACTATTATTAGTGTTATCTTAAGTCTATTCATCTTCTAATTCTTTTCAGCTCTCTGGCCAGTTCCGTGTATTTGCTGCGCTTCTCTGTCTCCTTATTATTATTATTATTATTATTATTATTATTATTATTATTATTATTATTATTATTGGCTCACAAGGAGCTTTCACACAGGTTGTCAAAGATCTCATTGAATACAGCCTTTGGTGTTGCGTGGAAGCTGAGTGACAACAAGTCTCCCCAGATTTTCCAGTACTCCCCACCTCTATCGATACCATTTGAAAAAAATAAATTTGCATTATCGCAAGAGCTGTTTGCCATTGATTTCTCATTGGCAGCGGCCATTGATCTTTACTGAAATTTGAGCAGCAATCACTCTCCCCAAGGTCCCAGTTCTCTTCGCACCCATACAGTGGGAGTCCGGTCAGTGCTCCTTCCTCAGTCTTTCGTTCCTCCTTGACTACTTGGCTATTTGGTTTCACTCTTTTTTTGGGGGGGGATGGGGGACAGTGATGTGGTAATGGGGGCATGGGGTGGGGTTAGAGAACTTATAGGTATGCAACTTCAATGTTCTTGGTTCCATGTAGCGCTTCACGTTTATTATTATTATTATTATTATTATTATTATTATTATTATTATTATTATTATTATTATTATTATTATTATTATTATTATTGAATCACATGGAGCTTTCACACAAGTCAACAAACGATATGATTGGAAACCTGTGGTGTTCTCTGGAAGCTGAGTGACAACAAGTCTTCCCAGACGTCCAGCTCCCTCCACCTCCTTCGATAGCATTTGCAAATAAATTTGTGTCATCGCAACAGTCTCTTACCATTGATTTCTCGCTGGCAGTGGCCATTGGTTTATACCAAGGCTTGCTGCATTCACTTACTATATGATTTATCATTTCGTCTTGGTCATGAGTTTCCTGGTCTTCTTTTGTCCACCCTATAAACGGTTATTATTATTATTATTATTATTATTATTATTATTATTATCATTATTATTATTATTATTATTATTATTATTATTATTATCATTATCATTATTATTATTATTATTATTATTATTATTATTATTATTATTATTATCATTATTATTATTATTATTATTATTATTATTATTATTATCATTATTATTATTATTATTATTATTATTATCATTATCATTATCATTATTATTATTATTATTATTATTATTATTATTATTATTATTATTATTATTATCATTATTATTATTATTATTATTATTATTATTATTATCATTATTATTATTATTATTATTATTATTATTATTATTATCATCATCATCATCATTATTATTATTATTATTATTATTATTATTATTATTATTATTATTATTATTATTATCATTATCATTATTATTATTATTATTATTATTATTATTATTATTATTATTATTCACTATGAGTTTTACACAAGTCATCATCAAAGATTCCGCTTTGAAAACAACATGTGGTGTTTCCTGGAGTCTGAGTGACAACAAGTCTCCCAAAATTTTCAGTACTCTCTAATTCTTTCGATAATATTTGCAAATTAATTTGAGTTATCGCAGTAGCTGTTTACCATTGATTTCTCGTTTACAGTGACCATTGGTCTTCATTGGAATTTGGATGACAATAGATCTCCCCCCCCCAAGGTTCCAGTCCTATTCACGCTCATCCAGTGGAGGTCCGGTTAGTGCTTTCTCTCCTAGGTCTTTCCACCATTCTTGACACTCCATGATAATTTGGTGTAGTACCAGTTGATGCCGACACATTACTGGGGGGGGGGGGCACTTAAAATTTTACAGTTCCAGTTTACTTGATTCTATATGGTATTTCTTTGTGTTTTAGATCTGTAGCAGTTTATACATGCCGGCTAGCCTCTTAGCTTATGCATATTAGTTTCAGCAAACAAGGGTTTTCCTTTAATATTTCAGCCATTTCCATTATTCTTATTCGTTGTATCTTTCCAGCCATCCCTTTAATTTAAATCACTCCCCTTCTTTATTCAAAGTTTTTTGCAATTGTTCCTAGTGCTCCTACTATTAATGGTGTTATCTTGACTTTCTTCATCTACCATGCCCTTTTCAGCTCCCTGACTAGTTCCGTGTATTTGCTCTGCTTCTCTGTTTCCTTGATCTGCTGGAACGGCAAATCTACAATCTGGCAGGACTTTTCCTTTTTGTTAACTATTATGACATTCGGTCTTCTTGCTTGGATAAGTTTTCTGTTTGTACATCAGTGTCCCATAGGATTTTGTGAATTCTGTTTTCCAGTACTGCTGCTGGTTGTGCTTGTATCATTTTGTTTTCAAGATGTAGTTGTCTGCATGATTTCCGGTGTACTGTCTTCCTCACTTCATCGTATCTATTCTTGTATTCTTTATGGATTATTTTGCTGTATTCACTTATTATGTGGTTTATTGTTTAGTCTCTTTCTCTGCAGGGTCTGCATTTGCTATTTTTTTTTGTGTGTGTTTTATCTATTATTGCTTTGGTGTGATTGGTTCTAATCGCGTTATATTGTGTGGTTATTATTGGGGATTCAGTTTATCTGTTTAGGTTTCCTTTTCATGGCCATGTCCAATTGTTTTTCTTGGTCTTTTCTTATCCTTATAATTCGTCCGTGTAGCTGTTTCTTTTCCCATCTTTTCTCGTCTTAGCCTTGCCTATCTATTTTTTTTTGTTGTTTGTTTGTTTTGTGTTTTTTATTTTTGTTTTTTTTTTGTTTATTTTTGTCTTATTCATTTTTCAATCTCTGTTGCTGCGGTATTTATCTTTCGGTGCTCTGCATTATGTATTTTTCTATTTTTATGTGTGTGTCATTTACACAGTTTTCTATACAAACAAGTTTTCTTCCTCTGTCTTCCCATTTCACATAGTAGGTCAGTATCACCTTTTGGGTATAGTGCATTATTTATGGTTATAAGTTTCTTGGTCTTCTGGTCAAGGTGCATCAGTTCTTCTTTGCTCCAACGGTCCGGAATATCTTACTTGCGACACTGCTCATGTGTTTATACCTTTTATTAGGTTTCTACTATATAGTTCAGTTTCTAAAATTTTTCTTGTTCTTCTGAGTTATTTCCAATTTTCTTTTTCATTTCTGTTGTTTTAATGATGTCTACTTTCAGTATCCACAAATATTGTGCCCTCATCTCCGCTTGGTTGAGTAATTTCATATCTTCGGTTGCCTCCAGTTTTCCTCTTCTTATAACTAGTAGTGCACACTTTTCCATTCAAATATACTGGCTGAAAACCCTGGCTGTGTTTATTAGCATCTCTAATTCCTTTTTGGTTCTTGCAAAAAGTTTCAGGTCGTCCATGTACATTAAGTGGTTCATTCTTTCATCTGTATTAGTGAACTTGTACCCGAGTTGGTATTTTCTGAATATATTGTTAAACGGTATCATGGATATGATGAACAGTAATGATGATGGGAAGATACGACTTTCTCATTTTTATCTCAGTTACATATTTTCCATTAACTGTCAGTCCAAATCTCAATATTTTCCTTGCATTTTCAATCAAATTATAATCTTGCTTGGTATTTTGTATATCCTTAAGCACTCTATTATCCATGCTTGTAGGATCATGCAGTACCCTTTCTTGTTATCGATCCATACCGTGGCTACATTCTTTTTTCTATTTTTTACCTCCTTCAGGATCATTTGGTCTATGTATAGTAGATAATGTGTTCCTCTTTTCCTTGTTGGCATCCTTTCTGTTCCTTGGGAAGAAGTCCACGATTATTGAAGGAGTGGTAAAATTGTTCTCTTAGTTGTGTTATTAGCACTTTCCACATGGTAGGTAAGCATGTTATAGGCCTGTAGTTGTTGGAGGTGGCTCCCTTTAGTGTGTCTTTTGCATTAATATGGTTCTGTCTTTTGTCATCCATTCTGGCACGTCTTCTTCGTGGATTATTATTATTATTATTATTATTATTATTATTATTAGCACAATCATGTTGACACACCAGTTCTTGCCAGATCACCGAAGTTAAGTAATATTGAGCCTGGCTAGTACCAGATGGGTGATCATTTGGAAAGGCGAGGCGCTGTATGTACTGCGAGGTAAAAATACCAGGTTGAGAAACTGGTGTGGTCTATCCTTCTCTCGAGGGCAGATGGGATTCTCTTAAGCCATGGTAGGCACCCCATCTAGTGATGGCGTCATGATAAAAAAAAATTCCGTTGATAGCTCTGGCGAAGCATCAAGTATTCAGCTACCGACAAGATTCAAATTACACTACAAACTCGTGTAGTAAGTTCAACCTCGGCTACGGCCGCGCTGGATGGATGGATGGAAGGATGGATTATTATTATTATTATTATTATTATTATTATTATTAAAGTAGTAGTAGTAGTAGTAGTAGTAGTAGTAGTAGTAGTAGTAGTAGTAGTAGTAGTAGTCTCAACTTTTGGTTGGTATTAGTTGTATTTTTTCCAAACATCTAGTTAATTTCTTTGACTTTGGACATTCAAACTGTACCTTAACATTTTCGTCGTTTCTAACAGGTAAGTGCTTTGCAAAATTGGAGAAAAAGAAATTGTCTCATCAATCTGATTAAGCCATTTATGGTGGCTTTTCCTTCTGGTTCCAAGCGTTCTAATCACACTGGGAAGCATCTTGACTTTTTTACATTTCCATCTAACTAATTCTTATTTTAGATTTTGATATTTTTTCATGCTCTACTACTGAAACTATGTCCATGATTTATCAAGTTCTCTTGTTTTTGTTTGGAAAAATTGTCATGGTTAAAATGTTCAAGGCCTTATCAGTGTGTATGTGCATGTTCTAACATTGTCATTTTCCTGTAAAACTTCTGGATTATGCTCATACCACTTCTCATTGTGGTCTAATTCATAGAGTTTGCTTATATTCAAGTCTAGGACTTTAGCGACTTTGCCATGCCTCAATTTTTATATTGCTCTTGAGTTAACATAGGGCAGCCTGATATAGTATGCACTGTTTCTCGCCTTTTATTACACAGTCTGCACATCGGTGATTCTGCAGTTTTGTGAATGTAGTGCTTGATGGACCTAATACGAGTGGCTTGTTCCTGGGTTGTCATTAAAGTGCTCTCGGTAGATTTTTTAAGATCACCTCTGACCAACCAATTCTAGCTGTCATTATCTCTAAATTTAGTATTTTTAAAGAACACAATGTGTAGTTTCTTTTCAAATAATTTTTCCCCTCTTTTTGCGATCTCTGACTCTTTTTCACCCCAGGTCTTGTTTTTTTTTTTTTTTCATTTTTTTTTTACTTTATGAAGAAGAGTTTCATTAATTTCAAAAATATATTCAATTCGACTTCCTTTCTCTATATTTCCCAAATCTTTAACACTGAGAAATCCTCGACCACCTTCCTTTCTAGGTAGATACAATAGATCTATAAGGAAGGAGGTTCCTTAGCCAAAAAAAAACATAAATTGTAAGCATTTTACATATTTTTTGCGTGCAAACATTTTAATTGATCTATATTCGAGTCAAGTGTACCAACGGTATATCGAATGATAGCTACTGCTCTGTCATTCATGCCATATATTGTATTCCGAATGTGGAAGTGAAATTTTAGAATAACCCTTAATCTTCTGTTGTACTCGCCTGTGACCTGGTTTTTCATTTCTATGTTCTTAATTTTATCGACTTCCAGTATTCCCAAATATTTGTAGCCTCTCTCTCTCTCTCTCTCTCTCTCTCTCTCTCTCTCTCTCTCTCTCTCTCACTCTCTCTCTCACTCTCACTCTCTCTCTCACTCTCTCACTGTCAACATTCTTTAAGTTGTTGGAAGTTCAAAGGTAATCACAGGGGACGATCTGTCCTCTTTTTAACACAAGAATAGCACATTTGGTAATGCCAAAATTCCATCCTTATTTCATTACTAAACAATCTGATCGTGTTTATTAGGGTATCAAGTTGGTCCTCATTCCTTCCAAAAACTTTAAGGACATTCATAAATAGTAGATGGTTGCCTGTAAGAAGTCTTTCTCCAGATTCATATCCTGTTTTCTCATTCTGTAAAAGATGTATCAACAGGATCAAGCTGATGACAAAATTCAAAAAGGGAAAGACAATCACTCGGGAAAATCCGTTTTCTAATTTTCAGTTACCTAATGCAACATTTCTAGAAGATAAGTTTCCCATTTCTTCATGCTAGTCTTTAAAGATGTTCAGATGTTGAAGGGTTATTCCGAAAATTTCCAAACATTTGAGTCAAAATGTCAAATACCACCTTTATGATCTACCCAGCCCATGACAAGGTTAGTAGATTCCCGTTTGCAGTTTCTTAAAATCATTTTTATCGATAAAAAACTGATCCTTGGTGCCTCGTGATTTTTTTCAGCAGCCTTTCTGTTCCTCAGGTAGCAAATTATACTTTCAGACTAGCTAGCGAAAAGTTTCCATATAACTGAAAGGCAAGTGATTGGTTTAAATTTCTCACCACTCTCTTTTGTCTTTTTTCTTTTTCATGATCAAGGCTGTAATACCACTTGTCAGCAACTCAGGGGAGTTATCTGTTATCAAACAGTCATTTAACATTGTTGCAAGAAATGGGAGAAGATCTGGAAGGTTTTTGAACCTGTATCCTTGAACTCCATCAATGACGAGCGTTTTCCAATTTGAAAACTTTTTAACCTTCACCTGCAGCATCTCAACGATGACTGTTATGTGCATCTGTGGTTCTATTCTAGAGGACACGTCTCTTTCAATATATTTGATCTATTTTTCTCTCAACTTCCCCTGAGCTATGTTCATGTTCCGTTCATTCTCCTCTAGGATCCTCCGACCACTCCGTCGTATCAGTTAAGATAAAAACGAAATGTAAGAAGCCCCCAGACGTACCCCTCCACCGTACTGTATACCGATACTCTATGGCTGACTGGGATAGCTTCCGTACATTCATATCTGATTTACCTCTGCACTCCATGTTTAAAAAGGAAGTGTCCTCTATAGTATCAGATCTGACCGAATGGTTAATTGTAGGCATAGACCAATTTATACCATCTAAAAAATTCCAACAAAAACCTAACAGCCAGCCATGGTTCTCCCCAGAATGTGCTGCTGCTATCGCGCAGAGAAATCACTTTTTCCATAGCTACCAACGTAATAGATGCACTGAGACTAAAGCTGATTTCAGGACTGCCAGCAACCACTGTAAAAGAGTAATAAAAATGCAAGAGAGCTATATGCCCAGTCTGTTAAATCCAAGGTAGCTGATCAGCGGCTTGGTTCCCACCAGTTTTGGCAAATAACAAATAGGATCCTGAACAGAAGTGTGCGTTCTATCCCAACCATTATCAATGAACCAGAGGTCATCTCGTCAGCGTCAGACAAGGCCAAACTATTTGCAAAGAACTTTGCAGCTAATTCTACCCTATGCGACGAAGGCCATCAACTCCCCATATTTCCTCCTATAACACAGAACAAGCTAGGTAGCATACAAATATCCGTTCATGAGGTCGCCAAGCTAATCAAGAACCTAGATTCCAGTAAAGCAACTGGCCTTGATGGCATCCCAATTATAGTGTTAAAAAAGCTTCAACCAGAACTTGCTCCCATACTTATGAAACTATTTAAGCGCTGCCTTAAGGAGAAGTGCTTTCCGACTCCCTGGAAGACCTCATCAGTTTTCCCTGTATTTAAGAACTCAGGTGATAAGTCATCTCCCTCTCAGTACAGACCAATAAGTCTCCTGTGTGTTATGAGTAAGTTGCTGGAATCCATATTAAATAGAGAAATAGTCAACCACCTCAGCAGGAATAACCTTCTTAGTGGCACACAATATGGTTTCCACTCTGCAAGATCTACGGCAGATGTGCTGACGGTTATATCCCACAGTATTAGTGAATCTCTTGACAAAGGCTTCCTTTCTAGGACAATTGCTCTTGACATATCAAAGGCCTTCGACAAGGTATGACATAAGTGTCTACTTAACAAGATTTCCAGCTACGGTATAATTGGAAATGTTTTCTCAATCATTAAATCATTTCTCTCTGATAGGCTCATAAGAGTAGTGGTAGATGGACAAAAATCGGAGGCCTGCAATATAAATGCTGAAGTCCCTCAGGGGTCAATCCTGGGCCCAACTCTCTTCCTGGTCTACATCAATGACCTCCCTAAACACATACATAAATCATTCGTTGACATCTATGCTGATGACACGACCATCTACGGCAACACATCAAAGGCTGTAAATGACAAAGTTCTCTCTGATTCTCTCTCCTCTAATCTCGAGCGCGTGATTCAGTGGGGGAAGATGTGGCTGGTTACCTTTAATGCATCCAAAACCAAACTCCTATCCTTACATCATCAACGCTCTGATCCCCATCTGGCATCAATTGTGATGGATGGCTCTCGTCTGGGAGAGGCCCCGTGTTTTGACAAGCTTCTGGGTTTGACCTTTACTCCTGATCTGAAATGGAACACGTACATCAAGTCTGTTGCCAAGGTCGCTGGAAAGATGGTGGGATCCTTCTACCGCTCCAGAAGATATCTCACTACTGATGCAATTCTCTATCTATATAAAAGCCAAGTACGTCCAAGGGTGGAATACTGCTGCCACATCTGAGCAGGAGCTGCTAAAAACAGCCTATCCTGCCTTGACAGAGTACAAAATAGACTTCGTGACTTAGTGGGCGATACCCTTTTCTCTACCCTGCAACCTCTCTCCCACAGAAGAGACGTTGCGAGCCTATCCTTGTTTTATCATTATTTCCATGGCAGGTGCTCGTCTGAACTCCAATCTCTGGTCCCCCCTCCCCAATCTTTCATGAAAAACACCCATCTAGCTGAATCCACTGTGAAAAATTTCCCCCACTCTATATCTGTGCCTAAATCAAAATGCGGATTCCATGAACAAAGCTTCTTTCTTAGAACTGCACGCCTGTGGAACTCTGTTCCGTCTGCCTGCTTCCCACCGGACTACAACTTGGATGTCTTCAAGTCCAACGTTAACAAATTCCTAATGAACCGCCCCTTAGGTAGACACTTCGTCAAATCTCCACACTAACGTACTGTACTTGCAATAACCCTTATCCCTGAGTGGCTTCCGGGCCTTGATAAGTGGTGATCACTGTGTAAAAAAAAAAGAAAGAAAAAAAGAAAGACTACACGAGATTAATCAACATCAGGTATTATTTCCTCTTTCAATTTCTTCCATTCGTGTTATTTCGATTCATCGGACTACTACCCTCATATTCAGTGTGATTTTTACAACATTTCGGTCGACGTAACCTCCGATCTTCTTTAGGTGTATGTTGTCGAACAGTAGTCCAATGAATCCAAACAATATGAATAACCAATCGCCATCTCAAAATTTCAAAAACGTCAATTTCTTTCCAGTTGATTATTCTCGAACAGTCTGTCACTGTCATTTTTCATAATAATAATAATAATAATAATAATAATAATAGTAATAATAACAATAATAATAATAATAATAATAACAATAATAATAATAATAATAATAACAATAATAATAATAATAATAACAATAACAATAACAATAACAATAATAATAATAATAATAACAATAATAATAATAATAATAATAGTAATAATAACAATAATAATAATAATAATAATAACAATAATAATAATAATAATAATAGTAATAATAACAATAATAATAATAATAATAATGATAATAATAATAATAATGATGATAATAATAATAATAATAATAATAATGATAATAATAATAATGATGATAATAATAATAATAATAATAATAATAATGATAATAATAATAATAATGATAATAATAATAATAATAATAATAATGATAATAATAATAATAATGATAATAATAATAATAATAATGATAATAATAATAATAATAATAATAATAATAATAATAATAATAATAATAAAAATAATAATAATAATAATAATAATGATAATAATAATAATAATAATAATAATAATAATAATAATAATAATAATTCTGATTTCGTTTATCAACGTCTCTCTGGAAAGGGATGGGGTTCATTTCCAGAGGATTTCTCTTAATCCTGTCTTCAAACTAGGAGCTTCAAAGATCAAGGGTTTTCCTAAGGATGTTGGTGGACCTATAATTGCAGAGGTTTGAAGGCCACCTAAAACATCGGGGATTTGTAGTTTTTTCAATTGTCCTTCCAGACAACTTGATACTACTCCTAGTGTACCAACTACGACTGGGATTATTTGTGTTTTAACCCCGTGTATACGCCTTCTCTCCAAGGCCAATGGAGCATAATTGCTCCACTTCTCATTCTCCTTCTCTCTCACATTCCTGTCTCAGGGTACTGAGAAGTCTACAATCTGCCAGTTTTTTGAGACCTTGTCAATGACGACCAAATCCGGACGATTATGTTCAAATTGCTTGGTTGTTATGACACTTTTGTCCCACCATACCTCTACCTTGCCATCCTCACTTGTTCTCACTTCATCAGGCACCTCCTCAAACCATTTTCCAGCACACTTCACCCCAACCCTCTTAGACACCTCCCAATATATCCGGAGTCCCATGTGATCGTGTCTGTCTTTTGCGGTACTCTCTCTGGGCCAGTCACTACACTCTGCTACAAGGGGCACAATTGACTCTGAGGTCTTACCACAAATCCGGCATTCTGTAGCAACTTCATCTCCTAGAACCACTTTTTGAATAATCGTGTTCCTAATGCCTGCTCTTGTGCTGCACAAAAAAAACTTCAGTACTCTTAGCCAGATACCCAGCTCTAAGCCATTGCCATGATCTTTCATCAGCCACTTCTGCTATATCCTGGAAGAACCTTCCATGCATTTTCTTCCTAGCCAGTTCCTCTGCCATTTCTCTATCCATACGTTTCACATAATCAGCCTACCTCCACTTCATTGGCCACAACCTTAAGCATCCACTCCTCACTTCTAACCACATGCTCCTTCAACATCTCCTGGGTTCTAACACAATCTTTTACACATTTCAATCCTCTCCCAACATCTTTCCTCTTTTGATACAGCCTTGCTACGCTACTTCAAATATGAAATATACCAAACATTGCTAAAACTTTTCTTGTTTTGATATCCATGGCATGCAAATCCTTGTCAGACCATTCTAAAATTCCCGCATTGTATCTCAAAACACTGACTGTCCATGCATTTACTGCTTTCATTAGGTTTCCTCCATACAGTTTCCACTTTGCAATTAGTTTCACTCTTCTAAGATACTCCTTCCTGACTTTCTCCTTCATTTCTCTGTTCATGATGCCTACACCCTCCAGCACTCCCAAATACTTATATCCTGTATCTTCTATTTCTTTCATGATTTCTCCATTTGGCAGCACTATTCCATTCGAATGAACCTTTACTCCTCTTTTCATCACCAGTACCGCACATTTACTAATCCCAAACTCCATCCCAATGTCTTCTGAGTATGTCCCCACAAGTTCTACCAGTCTCTCCATTTCCTTTTCATTTCTACCGAATATTTTCAAATCATCCATAAACAGTAGATGGTTGAGGCGTCTGTCACCAGATCCAAAGTTATACCCCAGTTTCTCTCTCTTCAAGAGAATGCTCAGTGGCATCATTATCATTACAAAAAGAAGTGGCGATAACGAATCTCCTTGAAATATCCCAAGTTTAATGCCAACCTGCCCCATCTCCTCTCTGTTTGCTGTCAGCACCGTTTTCTATTGAGCCATACTTGTTTCCAAAAGCCCTACCACATTCTCAGCAACCTTCATCATCAATAGTGTTTCACGTATCCATGAATGAGGAACCATGTCATAAGTCTTTCTGTAATCGATCCATGCTACGCTCAGATTCCTCTTCTTCTTTTTCGCATCCTGCATTATTGCTTTATCAATTCGTAGTTGCACTTTAGTACCTCTCGAGCCTTTCCGGCACCCCTTTCGTTCATCAGGAAAAACACCATTATGTTAAAGTGTTACGTTGTCGTATCATAAGGATATGAGTGTTTGTTATATTGTCTCTATAATAAAGGGTTGTGAGTGTTTGTTGCGTCATCTCTAATAATACATTAGAAGAGATGACGTGTTATATTATATATTTATGTTGTATCATAAAGGGAATCGTGTGTGAGTGACATGTATTTTCAGAACCTACCTCTGCTTCTTCGATGTTGGACCATCTGGAATTTCTCGTCCTGGACGGAGACTTGATACCTGTTTTTTTTTTAATGAAGATTCAATCACTCCAAGACAAGGAATTAGTTATATAGTTTATTTCACTTTTCCCAGACGTCCTGCAGAAGGTGGAAAGTGAAATCGGACTATGTGGGTTCTTCTTCTACACACGTCAGCGTCCCCCCCCCAGTGAAGAGGAGGAGACAACGGGACGCCGTCCGTTGTCTTTTGAGTCCAAATCAAATCTCAACGAATCAGCTAACCTGATCGCACGCAATCTAATCAGCTGAACTTAACTTCCGGTCAACGTATCTACACTATAACTCCACTCTTCCTCTCTCTCTCTCTCTCTCTCTCTCTCTCTCTCTCTCTCTCTCTCTCTCTCTCTCTCTCTCTCTCTCTCTCTCTCTATTCCTTAACAAAAGTGTTTCTAATTCTCTCTTTTGTTGCAGATGCTTTGTGTGTAGAAGCACAGGTGGGCCTCTTCCAAGACATAACTTAATCGCAAGAGGTTAACAGAAGTCTCCGAGCAACAGAGACTATTCCAGTTGCTTACTCTGTGAAGGAAATAAGGCGTATAACACATTACTCTCTAGGTGTTCATAAATTTTCTCCGCAAATATTCCAGTAAACAGTTTCCACATCAATGGCAGACATGTAATTAGTCTATAATTATTGGCATCTATTCCTTTTGCAGGATCTTTCCTAATCAGTGTTGTTCTTCCCTTCACAAGCCAATCAGGGACATCTCCTGACTCTACAACCCTTTGCAGAGCAGCAGGTATAGGTGGATAAAGGCATGGAAACTGTTTAAACCAGAAGCCCATCACTCCATCTGGACCAGGTGCCTTCCATTTTGTCATCCTTCATATGCCAGCCTTAACGTCATCGATGGTTATCTCAACGTTCTTCATCTGCTGCATTTCTGATAGCCTTTCTCTGACCTCTCCCAACCAGCTAGCCTTCTCATTATATACCCCTTCGACAGACCAAATCTCACTCCAGAACTTCCTTGCATCTTTTGCATTTGGAGTTTTGTTATTTCCCACCTGTTTACTACCATTTAATTCTTTATACAGCTGAGACTGATTGTTCCGGAAAAGGTTGTTCTGCCAAAATACAACACTTATTCCAACAAAGTTCCTAATTTTCATACCACCAGTGTTGACCTTCTCTTTCAACATTGTTAGAACGTTCAGCGTTCCTTTTTCCAGCAATCTATACCTCCTTTCAAGTTCGTCCTTGGCTTTCTGTCCTAGCTTAACTCTTCTTATTTCTTCGATTCTACCAATGTCTTTCCGCCACCGTTTAATACTTTCTTCAAGCCGCCTCTGCCAGTGTGGCCTTCTATCCTTTATTTCTCCCTTTTTCTTCTGTAAGACGATTCGCAATAACGTATGACGCT
>NC_136488.1:123240131-123260131 GCF_053919585.1 Euprymna scolopes
GTATTGTTTGATCTTTTTTATACAAGTTTATTGTATTGTTTGATTTTTTATACAAGTTTATTGTATTGTTTGATTCTTTTTATACAAGTTTATTGTATTGTTTGATTTTCTTATACAAGTTTATTGTATTGTTTGATTTTTTTTATACAAGTTTATTGTATTGTTTGATTTTTTTATACAAGTTTATTGTATTGTTTGATTTTTTTATACCAGTTTATTGTATTGTTTGATTTTTTTTATACAAGTTTATTGTATTGTTTGATTTCTTTATACAAGTTTATTGTATTGTTTGATTTTTTTATACAAGTTTATTGTATTGTTTGATTTTTTTATACAAGTTTATTGTATTGTTTGATTTTTTTATACAAGTTTATTGTATTGTTTGATTCTTTTATACAAGTTTATTGTATTGTTTGATTTTTTTATACAAGTTTATTGTATTGTTTGATTTTTTTATACCAGTTTATTGTATTGTTTGATTTTTTTATACAAGTTTATTGTATTGTTTGATTTTTTTATACAAGTTTATTGTATTGTTTGATTGTTTTATACAAGTTTATTGTATTGTTTGATTTTTTTATACAAGTTTATTGTATTGTTTGATTTTTTTATACAAGTTTATTGTATTGTTTGATTCTTTTTATACAAGTTTATTGTATTGTTTGATTTTTTATACAAGTTTATTTGTATTGTTTGATTTTTTTATACAAGTTTATTGTATTGTTTGATTTTTTTATACAAGTTTATTGTATTGTTTGATTTTTTTATACAAGTTTATTGTATTGTTTGATTTTTTTTATACAAGTTTATTGTATTGTTTGATTTTTTTATACAAGTTTATTGTATTGTTTGATTTTTTTATACAAGTTTATTGTATTGTTTGATTCTTTTTATACAAGTTTATTGTATTGTTTGATTTTTTTATACAAGTTTATTGCATTGTTTGATTTTTTTATACAAGTTTATTGTATTGTTTGATTTTTTTATACAAGTTTATTGTATTGTTTGATTTTTTTTATAAAAGTTTATTGTATTGTTTGATTTTTTTATACAAGTTTATTGTATTGTTTGATTTTTTTATACAAGTTTATTGTATTGTTTGATTTTTTTATACAAGTTTATTGTATTGTTTGATTTTTTTATACAAGTTTATTGTATTGTTATTTTTTTATACAAGTTTATTGTATTGTTTGATTTTTTTTATACAAGTTTATTGTATTGTTTGATTTTTTTATACAAGTTTATTGTATTGTTTGATTTTTTATACAAGTTTATTGTATTGTGTTATTTCTTTATACAAGTTTATTGTATTGTTTGATTTTTTATACAAGTTTATTGTGTTGTTTGATTTTTTTATACAAATTTATTGTATTGTTTGATTTTTTTATACAAGTTTATTGTATTGTTTGATTTTTTTATACAAGTTTATTGCATTGTTTGATTTTTTTATACAGGTTTATTATATTGTTTGATTTTTTTATACAAGTTTATTGTATTGTTTGATTTTTTTATACAAGTTTATTGTATTGTTTGATTTTTTTTATACAAGTTTATTGTATTGTTTGATTTTTTTATACAAGTTTATTGTATTGTTTGATTTTTTTATACAAGTTTATTGTATTGTTTGATTTTTTTATACAAGTTTATTGTATTGTTTGATTTTTTTTATACAAGTTTATTTTATTCGTTGATATTTTTATACAAGTTTATTGTATTGTTTGATTTTTTTATACAAGTTTATTGTATTGTTTGATTTTTTTATACAAGTTTATTGTATTGTTTGATTTTGTATACAAGTTTATTGCATTGTTTGATTTTTTATACAAGTTTATTGTATTGTTTGATTTTTTTATACAAGTTTATTGTATTGTTTGATTTTTTATACAAGTTTACTGTATTGTTTGATTTTTTTATACAAGTTTATTGTATTGTTTGATTTTTTTATACAAGTTTATTGTATTGTTTGATTTTTTTTATACAAGTTTATTGTATTGTTTGATTTTTTTATACAAGTTTATTGTATTGTTTGATTTTTTTATACAAGTTTATTGTATTGTTTGATTTTTTTATACAAGTTTATTGTATTGTTTGATTTTTTTATACAAGTTTATTGTATTGTTTGATTTTTTATACAAGTTTATTGTATTGTTTGATTTTTTTATACAAGTTTATTGTATTGTTTGATTTTTTTATACAAGTTTATTGTATTGTTTGATTCTTTTTATACAAGTTTATTGTATTGTTTGATTTTTTTATACAAGTTTATTGTATTGTTTGATTCTTTTTATACAAGTTTATTGTATGGTTTGATTTTTTTATACAAGTTTATTGTATTGTTTGATTTTTTTTATACAAGTTTATTGTATTGTTGGATTTTTTTATACAAGTTTATTGTATTGTTTGATTTTTTTATACAAGTTTATTGTATTGTTTGATTTTTTTTATACAAGTTTATTGTATTGTTTGATTTTTTTATACAAGTTTATTGTATTGTTTGATTTTTTTATACAAGTTTATTGTATTGTTTGATTTTTTTAGACAAGTTTATTGTATTGTTTGAATTTTTTATACAAGTTTATTGTATTGTTTGATCTTTTTTATACAAGTTTATTGTATTGTTTGATTTTTTTATACAAGTTTATTGTAATGTTTGATTCTTTTTATACAAGTTTATTGTATTGTTTGATTTTTTTATACAAGTTTATTGTATTGTTTGATTTTTTTATACAAGTTTATTGTATTGTTTGATTTTTTTATACAAGTTTATTGTATTGTTTGATTTTTTTATACAAGTTTATTGTATTGTTTGATTTTTTTTATACAAGTTTATTGTATTGTTTGATTTCTTTATACAAGTTTATTGTATTGTTTGATTTTTTATACAAGTTTATTGTATTGTTTGATTTTTTTATACAAGTTTATTGTATTGTTTGATTTTTTTATACAAGTTTATTGCATTGTTTGATTTTTTTATACAAGTTTATTATATTGTTTGATTTTTTTATACAAGTTTATTGTATTGTTTGATTTTTTTATACAAGTTTATTGTATTGTTTGATTTTTTTTATACAAGTTTATTGTATTGTTTGATTTTTTTATACAAGTTTATTGTATTGTTTGATTTTTTTATACAAGTTTATTATATTGTTTGATTTTTTTTATACAAGTTTATTGTATTGTTTGATTTTTTTATACAAGTTTATTGTATTGTTTTATTTTTTTTATACAAGTTTATTGTATTGTTTGATTCTTTTTATACAAGTTTATTGTATTGTTTGATTTTTTTATACAAGTTTATTGCATTGTTTAATTTTTTTTATACAAGTTTATTGTATTGTTTGATTTTTTTATACAAGTTTATTGTATTGTTTGATTTTTTTATACAAGCTTATTGTATTGTTTGATTTTTTTTATACAAGTTTATTGTATTGTTTTATTTTTTTATACAAGTTTATTGTATTGTTTGATTTTTTTTATACAAGTTTATTGCATTGTTTGATTTTTTTTATACAAGTTTATTGTATTGTTTGATTCTTTTTATACAAGTTTATTGTATTGTTTGATTTTTTTATACAAGTTTATTGCATTGTTTAATTTTTTTTATACAAGTTTATTGTATTGTTTGATTTTTTTATACAAGTTTATTGTATTGTTTGATTTTTTTATACAAGCTTATTGTATTGTTTGATTTTTTTTATACAAGTTTATTGTATTGTTTTATTTTTTTATACAAGTTTATTGTATTGTTTGATTTTTTTTATACAAGTTTATTGCATTGTTTGATTTTTTTTATACAAGTTTATTGTATTGTTTGATTTTTTTATACAAGTTTATTGTATTGTTTGATTTTTTTATACAAGTTTATTGTATTGTTTGATATTTTTCAATGTAGCTGTTTTGAACAAGCTTTATATCTATCCGACATAAGCAAAATAGGATCGCTTTTTCTTTGCTTTACGGCTACAAGAACTGTAGCGGTTACTCGCATCGAATCATATAAGAAATCGAAATTACGTCTCTGAATTCTTTTTTTAGCTTAGGATTGGTTATTCGTATTTTTTTAGATTATTCGGTCTACTTCTACGTGGCGCACTGGTTAGAGTACTTGGAAAAATCAATTGCAAAAGTGATATTCTCATGAAGGTTTAAGGTTCAATTATCATGGTGGTCGACCGAAAAACACAATTGCGAATTACTTAGGAGCTCTAACCAGTCATGCCTGACCGAACATGAGCACGCTACCCCCGTGAAGTAAATAAAGGATTCCGTTCGAAATTTCGTCAAAATTCCAAAGTTTGACAGAAAGATTCCCGAGCTCGAAAAGATACACATGAAGAGGGTCGGAGGTTACATCGACCGAAACGTTGCGAAAATATCACTCAATGTGAGAACAGTAAAACAGAGCATCCAAATAATAGGACATTGAAAGCAACAACTATTGATAGCAGATTCGAAAGCGACGACTATTTAGGGAGATGGGTTGTTTGTTAGCATCAAAAAAAAATTAATTGTCGAACACAAAAGCGCGAAACAAATAAAAAATAAAAATAAAAACAAGAATTGATTTGGACAGCAAAAGGTTGAAAGTTGTGTTCGAGTTGAGAAAGAAGGGATAGAAGGTTTGTTGGGTCTGTTAATCATGAAGCCGTTCTTTGTGTAGTCCTAGGTTAGCAACAGTTATTTTCGATGAAAATCATTGATGCTGGTATTTCAGGTGGATAGTAACAACAGGTGTCTAGCTTCGCTGCTGGTCGGGTTCTCTCTGTTGGCTGACTGTGTTTTCCAAAAGGCGCTAAAGAAATTCCTTAAGGGACAGATGAACCAAGTAAAATTCCTGATAGCTGATTGGTCAGAGTGTGGTTGAAAGGAGTGTTGATTCACAAGAGAAAATAGATTATTTGTGACTCGTACAACTTTTGATGATAGATTCGAAAGCAATGAAGGTTGAAAAAGTTATTTGCGTATCTTTACTCCAAATAATTTCGATCATTGGAATTTTTTATGTTTTATTTATACAGAAAACTGAGACCTCGTCTATAAATAGAACAATAGTTTTTGTTTTGTTTATTTTTGTTTGATTATTTATTTGTTTTCTGTTTTTTTTTTTTTTAAGAAATGATAGTTTTATAACCTGATATTTTTAGCAATCAATATAATAATCTCCGAAGATGTATTTTTGTTTTAATAATTGTAAAAAATGTTCCAGACGTTTTTGAGGAAATATGAACCCTAACTGGATCGTTTGACGTGAAATTTATTGTTAAATATTTATCACAACCAACATTGATATGCAGAATTGTTAAACGTAAAGTACGGGGCTTTTCTTTTCTTTTTACATAGGAGTCATCACTTATCAAGACCCGGAGGCCACTCGAGGACAAGAGTTATACAGTGTACAGCAATCAATGGGATAATATTGTAGTAATCGTTAGTAATAGAAATTTGGTAAATTAGATTACTTAAGGGGGGCGGTTCATCAAGAATTTGTTCATGTTGGTCTTGAAGAAAATCAAGTTGCAATCAGTTGGGAAGCAGGTAAACGTGAGAGAGTTCCACAAACGCGCAGTTCTAAGAAAGAAGCTTTGTTCATGGAACCTACGTTTTGATTTAGGCACATATCAAGAGTGGGGAAAATTACTGCCAGTGGTTTCAGCTAGACAGGTGTTTTTCGTGAAAGATTGACGAGGGGAGCAGAGATTGAAGCTCAGACGAGTACTTGACATGGAAATAACGATAAAACAGAGACTGGCTCGCAACGTCTCTTTTGTGAGAAAGAGGTTGCGGGGAAGAGAAAAAGGCATCCCCCACTAAGCTACGAAGTCTATTTTGAACTCTGACAAGGCAGGATAAGCTACTTCTAGCAGCTCCTGCCAAGATGTGGCACCAGTACTCCATCCTTGAACGTACTTGGCTTTTATATAGATATAAGATTACACCAGAAGTGAGATATTTACTGGATCGATAGAATGATCCCACCATTTTTCCAGCGACCTTGGCAACAGATTTGATGTACGTGTTCCATTTCATATCATGAGTAACGGTCAAGCCCAGGAGCTTTGCAAAACATGAAGCCTACCCAAGACGAGCACCATCCATTTCAATTGATGCCAGATGGGAATCAGAGCGATGATGATGTACAGATAGAAGCTTGGTTTTAGATGCATTAAAAGTAACCAGCCACATTGTACTACGCGCTCAAGATCAGAGGAGAGAGAATGCGAGAGAACTTAGTCTTTTACGTCCTTTGATGTGTTGCCATAGATGGTAGTGTCGTCAGCATAAATGTCAGCGAATTATCTATGTGTTTTGGGAGATCATTGATGTAGATCAGGAAGAGAGTTGGGCCCAGGATGGATTAATACATTGCATACTGAGAGCTTCTGATTTCTGACCATCAACCACTACTCTTATGAGCCTATCAGAGAGAAATGATTTAATAATTGAGAAGACATTTCCAGCTATACCGTAGCTGGAGATCTTGTGAAGTAGGCCCTTATGCCATACCTTATCAAAGGCCTTTGATATTTCAAGAGCAATTCCCTTAGAAGGGAAGCCTTTGTCGAGAGATTCACTAATGCTATGAGATATAACCGTTAGCACATCTGCTGTAGATCTTGCAGAACGGAAACCATATTGCATGTCACTAAGAAGGTTATTTCTGCTGAGTTAGTTGATAACTTTTTTTTTTAATATGGATTCCAGCAACTAACTTATGACGCAGAGGAAACTTATTGGTCTGTACTGAGAGGGAGATGACGAATCATCTGAGTTCTTAAATACAGGGCATACTGATGAGGCTTTCCAGGGTTTTGGGAAGCAATTCTCCTTAAACAGTTTTGTATGTATGTGAGCTAATTCTGGTTGAAGCTATTTGAGCACTATAATTGGAATGCCGTCAGGGCGAGTTGCTTTACTGGAATCAAGGTTCTTGGTTAGCTTGGCGACAACCGACATAAGACTAGTTCACACTGACAGAAGTTTAAAGAAACTAGAAGTAATTGTAAGCTAAGACAGAATACACTGAAACCACCAGAAAACGCATCGAAGCACAAAAATTAGGAACCCGTGATTTTTGGAAAATCTACAACAGTGTAGTAAATAATGGGAAGTCAACGTTTCCCCAACTATCAAACAATCATGAGGTTGTCTGCACAGCAACCGAGAAAGCTAAGCTTCTTGCCACTCGGTTTGCCTCAAACTGCTTATTGGACCCGGCAAACCACTCCCTCCCTGACTTTCCTTTGCTGGCAGACGCCACACTAGACGATCTGAAAATCACCCCTTCTCAGATACATGATATCATAAAAAAAACCTAGACACCTCAAAAGCATGTGGACCTGATCTATTCCAGGCTGTGCTATTTAAAAAAAATGCTCCGTTGAGGTTAATCCTGTTCACTCTAAACTTTACAACGAATCTTGCTTTCCTGTCTGTTGGAAGCTGCTTCTGTGGTACCAGTTTTCAAGAATTCTGGCGAAAGAACTGACCCATTAAATTATCGCCTCATTAGCCTCCTCCCGCTTTTCGCCAAAATATTTGAATCCATAATTAATCAAACTCTAGTCTATCACCTTATAGCTGCTAAACTTCTGACAGACAATAAATGTGGATTTAGGCAAGCCCGTTCCACAGCAGATATCCTAACTGTAATCTCTGAACATATATACCGTCCACTGGACAAATCAGGGAAGGGTAGAGTGGTGACCCTCGATATATCTAAGGCTTTTGACAGGGTATGGTACGATGGTCTTCTAAGGAAAATCAGATCATATGGTATCACTGGAAGAATACATAACGTAATTAAATCCTTCCTAAGTAAGCGAGGAATCCAGGTTGTCCTCGACGGTCATACATCTAAACAATATGATATAAATCTGGGAGTACGTCAGGGGTCTATCCTTGGACCTTTATGATTCCTGATATTCATAAATGACCTCCCTGATAAAATTGTTTCTGGGATAGGTATATTTGCCGATAATACCACTTTTTATAACAGAGACGAGGGAAACACAAATGAACACATATCTAAGGAAATGGTAGAAACACTAGATAAAGACCTTCAATCTGTAATGGAATGGGGACAAAAATGGATGGTCACATTCAATGCTGCCAAGACTAAGCTTGTTTTTTTTTTCAATAATTACAAGAAACCTTCTCAATCACAACTAGCAATGGCCAAAAACACATTACCTGAAAGTACTTCCTTTAAACTCCTCGGCCTAACGTTCACAGGGAACGTGAACTGGAATAGATACATTGAGAGCATTGCCAAGGCTGCTGCAGAAAAGGGTGGTATTCTCTACGGTGCTGGAAAGCTACTTACGCCTGAAAGTATTCTGTACGTCTATAAGGCCACCATTCGCCCCTTTATGGAGTATTATTGCATTTATACACAAACATGCAGATCAAGCCGTCATTTTTAGTTAAAATGGAGAAAAACGTTTTGTAAGTAGAGACTCAATTTTGTAAGCAAGAGAAAAATATAGTCTACAGATAACCTTATAGAGTTCCATTCCTCATTCAAAAAAACGAATAATTAATGTAATCTTAGGAATTTGCGAAGCAACTAACCGGTCAGTGAGTATATTATAACAATATTAATATTGTATTTTGAAAAGAAACGTAATTTATTTATTTATTTATTTATTTATTTGAACAGAACCGGTCGTTTGAATTTGTAAATACTGGAATTTCCTTGTGATTTCGTAAAAAATAAATCGTATTAACTTCTTTACAATTTGAGCCGATTCTAACTGACTTTACTGAATTAATTTTGTAGCAGAGCATGCTTCAGTGGTTGTTAATTTAAAATTACTTTATGATTAAAAAAATAAGTTTCTTCTTGCCTTGTTCTGTCGGGCCCATGTCTGATTCTGTTCAATCTTATAAGGCCCCATTCTTCCCAGGCTTTACCTTATCTCTGAAAAGAGGTTAGTTTATCGCTTCAAAAACGCCTACTGGGAAATGTCGACGAGACTGATCAGGCATTTTGTAGCAGAGCATGCTAATCATAGTATGCTGTCTTTTCAAAACCACACCTGGCCGTTTGGATGATTTTCTTATGAGGCTGTAAATAAAAATAGTGGAAGCGATCTTTGGCCTTTTAGCTAGGATCAAAGTGTATTATCTGTTTTGGTGCTACACTTAATCTTTTCTGCCTTTATATGTGACAAAAAAATCCTTCAAGAATGAGACATTTTTTTTTTACTTTTGTCTCAACCAAAAGTGTCACTTTTGAGGAGACTTTTGTTTTTCCCCCTAAATTGTTGTTTTTTTTTTTTTTTTGCTTTTTGTTTTTGTTTTTTGGGGTTCTTTTTTTTTCGCTTTTTAATGTATCGACATTTTGTCTAATACTACATTCGTAGTGATACGAGTCAATAGGGACAGACGATATTGGCTGATTTAAGTTGATGAGATTTTCTTTGCTCCCTTGGATATCCATTATTATCACCCTTATTTTCATCTTGTGACTCAACTATGTGTTTTCAGTTAAACTTACGATCATGTCTCAGACCGGATGTAGCCAAGTTCAGAGATTTTGTCCTTGGTGACGTCTTTCCCGCCTCGGCCTTCCGCACACTTTAATTACAATGGCTTCTGCAGTTTGTCTCCTTTTTGTTTGACGTAATATAATCCTCTTTCTAGATCTTCTCTCTCCGGATTGGAAACGATATTGTAATTTTCCAAAGATTGATTGACTCTCTCTCTCTCTCTCTCTCTCTCTCTCTCTCTCTCTCTCTCTCTCTCTCTCTCTCTCTCTCTTACACAAACACTCTCTTTCTTTATCTCTCTCTTTCCCCCCTCTTTCTCTCTCTCTCTCACACACACACACACACACTCTTACTCTTAATATTTATATAGTTTAGCTTTATCGGACAATTGCTCTTACCTTGATTGTTATCTGCACAACGCTTCGGTCAACGTAACCTCTGACCTTCTTCGGGTGTAAAAGTCGCCACGTTTTATCAGAGGAAAAAGGGAGGATACCTCTGCAGTCTAAGGTTTCGGATTTTCGGATCTATTTAGAAAAAAGTTTACACGAATTATAAAGATAAAGTAATTATCAGGGAACCCTAGTGGTATAAATTCTAACTTAATATTAATTTTTTATGATTCAATTTTTAATTAAATTCATCCACTAATTGTAAGTTCTTGACAACATAATATGTACGAAACTAAGAGCTTGCTGGGTTCAGAATGCTTAATCGCTTGTTTTTAACCAGATGTAATTTGTTTTAATTTTTTAATATGCTATAATTATAACTGATAAGAGATAAATAACAAAATAAAAGAGAGAGAGGAAAGCAAGAAAAAAGGTAAGGAAGGAGGGAAAATGAGCAAGGAAGAGAAAGAAAAGAAAAATAATCGTTTTATATTTATACTAGCGGGGGGTACCCGGCGTTGTCCGGGTGTTTGGAGGTGTGTATCTAGGAGTGGGGTCCCTGTTTTAATATTATAAAAAAACACGATGTTATAGGAAAAAAATGCCTGACACGTTACCTCTACGCCAAAGATACACACAATTGAGAACGGATAAAATTAACCCTTTAAAAACACTTGCAGGTGGTTGAAACTAATGTCAACGTTTTCTAGGTCAAACATGACGTCATTGTCGTAGTAGCAGGAGGAGGCCGAGTTTAGGGTGAAGGAACACCCATACACCCCCACACACACATATTTTTGCTTTTATATTCATAGATACCCCCCCGCCCTGGTTTAGCTAATATATGACGCGTACAATTGAAAGGAATAAAAAACAAAACGAACGTGAAAAATACCAAAGGAAAAAAAGAAAAAAAAAAGTTACCGCGTAAAATGCAAATATGTTTATTTGAATCTAATTCTTCTGATTTTTTTAATGGAAAAACAAAATTCAAAAAAACAAAACATACCGTGCATAATGAAAATATGTTTATTAGATTTTATTTTTTTATTTTTCTTTATTTCAATGAAAAAGAAAAAAAAAGTGAGTAAATAAAACCAGAAAACTAACCGTGGTTTTTATTTTTTTTTAAATGTTGGTCGCTGTTAACAAATTTGAATGTCGTCTGATTCCAATATCGATAGCATAGTAGTAATTGTGCTGATGAAACTCTCAGAAATGCAATGTATAGAAATAAATAATGAATAAGTAACAACTCCGAAAATAGGAGGTCAGCAGTAAATAAAATATTAAAGCGACTAATCGGTGCAAGATTTGAAGAACGCTGGTGGCTGACTGCTAAAGTTTCTTGTAAAAACTGGAATCCAATGTTAGTTCGTTTCGTTTAATTAATACTTCGAATCGCAACCCCCCACCCACCTACGAAAAGAGAAAAATATAAAGGGAGGAAACAAAGTGAAAAAAAAAATAAATTTATAAAATGGCACAAGTAACCCACATAATAACTGGAATATAAAGTCGCGTTTCGCCCGACGGGAAAATGCCAATCCATATTTTTTAAGCAACTAAAAACTCAAACCGGTGTTCCTCATATATTCCCCTGTGGATATATCCGCAGCGGTGTTAAATGGTCGCGGGCGGAATCGAATAGAGAGAAAATATTTTACAACTTCCATTGATTCTAACCGATTGTGGCAATGAACTCTCACCGGAAAAAAGATAGAAATGTACGAATATCAAAGAACTGTAAGGGTAGTAGGCCTATAGCACACCTCAGATCTTGTGCTGAAGTCTGGGGACATTATATTTGAATGTAATGTGATTTTTAATCCTATTAAGGTCAGACTCAGACGGGAAAAATGAATTCATTTTATTTATATAGAATAGAAAGAAGAATAGATAGAAGATAGATAGATAGATATATAGATAGATAGAATAGAAGAAGATAGAATAGAATAGAAGAAGAAGAAGGAGAAGAAGAAGAAGAAGAAGAAGAAGAAGAAGAAGAAGAAAGAAGATAGATAGAAGAGAATAATAAGAGATATGAGAAAAAAACAGGCATAGTAAAGGGGGACAACTCTGACAAAATGGGGTGACTAAAGGTTGTGTAAATAACACTCAAGATGAGAATAATTATCCGATTAATTTAAACAACAGAAATACTCATACTTCATCATAAAAATTCAGAACTGTAGTTACTCTTAATAGTTATACCACTGCTTACGGGACCTGTGGAAATTCCACAGCGGACTCTTTCATATGTAATATGAATGTTGGCATTCTGTGGGTGTTCAGCGTAAATGGAGACTCCCTGATGTTATTGTAGCTCTTTTGTTAAAACTGCAAAAGTATTTATCTAAGCTAGTAGGAACGTCCAACGTAGCCTGGTCGTCAAATACGCTTGAATATGACATTTTAACTTGTGCAGATTTTGTATATATTATTATAGAGTCAAAATTCTATCGATTCTTATATATTATAAAGTTATGATTTCAAAAATAAAAAAGAAATATCCATATGACTTAGGTGCGTCAGCTGGAATCGAAACTGAAACCAAAACTTATTGTTATATTATGCCGGGGCAACATCGGTTTGCCTTGCTGATGATCGATTTAGGAAATCGACTATTATTATTATTCAAAAAGTAAATGTTAGATAATAAACATTATTATTGGTTTGTAACTTTTATGTAGAAAAAAGGTATGCGGAGAGAATATTTGAAACAAAAGAATGTTCAGTAAAATATTTAACTTACAACAAAGAGATCCAGGAATTTGGCCTTGACGAGAATTTAGATTTCGAAACAGCAGAATTGGGTTCGGAGACGTGTTTAGAAGCCATATGTCAGATCATGGAAGTAAATGACGTAATAGGAGTGTTAGTTTAGATATATACGAGTTATTTAAAACAAAGTCCGGCACAGAAGTCCAGAAGAGAAGACGAGGAGAGACAGTGATACGGTTGAATCCCTAGCGATGGGCCTTTAGGCCTGGCATAAGGAGAGTAGACTAAGCCCAGCGTGCAATCTTTCAACAAGGAAACAATAAAATAAAAGTCGTTTAAAATATAACTGGAGACTCCTGGTCGTTTTTTTTATGTATTTATTTATTTATTTATTTATTTATTTATTTATTTTTTAAGAAGAAGAAGAAGAAGAAGAAGAAGAAGAAGAAGAAGAAGAAGAAGAAGAAGAAGAAGAAATGTTTATTTCAGTTTTAAGCAGATTCATAAACAAAGATCCCAGATGAATAAAGGTAATGTTTCCCTGTTTGGCAATAGATAATTCCCCCAGATGTTCCGTTTCTTTGTTGTTAAGGAAATGTCTGTTGTTAAATGTTATAGGTCATGATGAACTGTATATGTGTGTAATGTATATATGTAAGCATTTATGAACATTAAACGACACGATGAAATATCGCTATGTACACAACTCATCATATACCACACGTATCATATATACAGCATCTTAGATATATAGAGACCTTATACCCCCCCAACACGTAACATATACATTCTGGCACTGTAATGTCATACAGAACACTCTCGATAATACAACATTACGAATATATATATATATATATATATATATATATATATGATTACTTCATTTAATCACATAAATTAATATACGAAGATATAATTTTATGCGTAAATCTTTCAGTATTTACTTCAAGAGTGCTCAATACATAGGTAGAGCTAAGTAGTAAGTTATGAAAATATATATGGCAATTAAGCTAAACAGAATATTCCGCGTTTCATTCTTGTGACAATTCGACAGGTTTATGTCAGGCATATTGCTATCGTATCATTATATAGATACTTATCTCTGTCTTTCTCTATCTGTATGTATGTATGTATGTATGTATGTATGTATGTATGTATCCACACAAAAACAGATCAAGCCGTCATTTTTAGTGATGAGTTGACGAAAAAGATTTTGTAAGTAGAGACTCAATTTTGTCAGCAAGATAAAAATATAGTCTACAGATAACCTTATAGAGTCCCGTTCCTCATTCAAAAAATCGAGTAATTAATGCAATCTTAGGAATTTGCGAAGCAACAAACCGGCCGGTGATTATATTATAACAATATTAATATTTTATTTTCAAAAAAAACGTAATTTATTTATTTGAACAGAACCGGTCGTTTAAGTTTGTAAATACTGGAATTTCCTTGTGGTTTCGTAAAAAAATAAATCGTATGGACTTCTTTACAATTTGAGCTGATTCTAACCGACTTTACTGGAATTAAAGTAAAAGCTCCAGTTATTGTTAATTTAAAATTACTTTATGATTAAAAAAATAAGTTTCTTCTTGCCTTGTTCTGTCGGGCCCATGTCTGATTCTGTTCAATCTTATAGGGCCCCATTCTTCCCAGGCTTTACCTTACCTCTGAAAAGAGGTTAGTTTATCGCTTCAAAAACACCTACTGGGAAATGTCGACAACACTGCTCAGGCATTTTGTAGCAGAGCATGCTAATCGTAGTATGCTGTCTTTTCAAAACCACACCTGGCCGTTTGGATGCTTTTCTTATGAGGCTGTAAATAAAAACGGTGGAAGCGATCTTTGACCTTTTAGCTAGGATCAAAGAGTATTATCTGTTTTGGTGCTACACTTAATCTTTTCTGCCTTTGTATGTGACAAAAAGATAATTCAAGATTGAGACATTTTTTTTTTTTACTTTTGTCTCAATCAAAAGTGTCACTTTTGGGGAGACTTGTTTTTTCCCCCTAAATTCCCTTTACTCCTGATCTGAAATGGAACACGTACATCAAGTCTGTGGCCAAGGTCGCAGGAAAGATGGTGGGATCCTTCTACCGCTCCAGAAGATATCTCACTACTGATGTAATTCTCTATCTATATAAAAGCCAAGTACGGCCAAGGATGGAATACTGTTGCCATATCTGGGCAGGAGCTGCCAAAAACAGCCTATCATGCCTTGACAGAGTACAAAATAGACTTCGTGGTTTAGTGGGGGATGCCCTTTTCTCTACCCTGCAACCCCTCTCCCACAGAAGAGACGTTGCGAGCCTATCCTTGTTTTATCGTTATTTTCATGGCAGGTGCTCGTCTGAACTCCAATCCCTGGTCCCCCCTCGCCAATCTTTCACGAAAAACACCCGTCTAGCTGAATCCACTGTGAAAAATTTCCCCCACTCTATATCTGTGCCTAAAGCAAAACGCGGATTTCATGAGCAAAGCTTCTTTCTTAGAACTGCACGCCTGTGGAACTCTGTTCCGTCTGCCTGCTTCCCTCCGGACTACAACTTGGATGTCTTCAAGTCTAATGTTAACAAATTCCTAATGAACCGCCCCCCTAATTAAACACTTCATAAAATCTCCTCACTAACGTGATGTACTTACAATAACCCTTATCCCTGAGTGGCTTCCGGGCCTTGATAAGTGGTGATCACTGTGTAAAAAAAAAAAAAAAAAAAAAAATTGTTTTTTTTTTTTGTTGTTTTGCTTTTTGTTTTTGTTTGTTTTTTTGTTTTGTGTTTTTTGATGTATCGACATTTTGTCTAAATTCGTAGTGATACGAGTCAGATAGGGACAGACGATATTTGCTGATTTAAGTTGATGAGATTTTCTTTGCTCCCTTGGATATCCATTATTATCACCCTTATTTTCATCTTGTGACTCAACTATGTGTTTTCAGTTAAACTTACGATCATGTCTCAGACCGGATGTAGCCAAGTTCAGAGATTTTGTCCTTGGTGACGTCTTTCCCGCCTCGGCCTTCCGCACACTTTAATTACAATGGCTTCTGCAGTTTGTCTCCTTTTCGTTTGACGTAATATAATCCTCTTTCTAGATCTTCTCTCTCCGGATTGGAAACGATATTGTATTTTTCCAGAGATTGATTGATTCTCTCTCTCTCTCTCTCTCTCTCTCTCTCTCTCTCTCTCTCTCTCTCTCTCTCTCTCTCTCTCTCTCTCTCTCTCTCTCTCTCTTTTAATATTTATATTGTTCAGCTTTATCGGACAATTGTTCTTACCTTGAGTGTTATCTGCGCAACGCTTCGGTCAATGTTGTTTTTGAATCTTTTGTATCTCTCTCTCTCTCTCTCTCTCTCTTTCTCTCTCTCCCATTTTCTCTTTATATATCTCTCTCTTTCTCTTTCTCTCTCTCCCTCTCTCTCCCTCCCTCCCCTTCTCTCTCCCTCTCTTAATATTTATATTGTTCAGCTTTATCTGACAATTGTTCTTACCTTAAGTGTTATCTGCACAACGCTTCGGTCAATGTTGTTTTTGAATCTTTTTATCTCTCTCTTTTCTCTCTCTCTCTCTCTTTTCTCTCTCTCTCTCTTATTCTCTCTCTCTCTGTATATATCTATCTCTATCTATCTCTTTCTCGTCATTTAATCAACATACGTAAATAAAGGTGCGCCGTCAAGACCACCTTTCATACCGTCCGAGAAAAGAGAATCCGGCCGTCTATGACACATGTCCAATTTGATCAGATTAGCAAAACAGGACACAAATATCTTATTTACAGCGCAATCCTCTTATTGGGAATAAGAACTAGGATTATATTTCGCTCCGGATTGCGGTTCTTAGCAACAAGTTCTTCTTTTGTTTTTTCTTTTGTTTCCCCCCCCCCCCTAGGTAATGCTCATCTCCAAATTTTGATTTCAACCCTCAATTTTTCAAGTAACTTTAAGTTGGTCAGAATTTCACTTTCGCCTATTAAGGAGTTACGAGATGCCTTTAATAAGTTTCCAGACTTTTTTAACACGGGCACTTTTATGTATAGTTCTGGACTATAGGAAGATTAAGAAACTGTCTTGGTGCCCATCTTAGTCTGTGACAAGCATTGAGCACCCTTGGAACAAAATTCTCGCAAATCTGCTGAATCTTCAGTTTCTCGCGAACAATTAAGTGTACAGTTCCCACACTGACATCAAACTGTGCACACTTATTTATTTTTAAATTCTTTATTTGGCCAATTAACTCTAGTGTTCTAACTTCCTTACTTCTCTCACACCTTTGACCATCCTTCACAGACTTTATGCCTTCCTTGAATCTCTTATGCCATTCAAAAACTGATGCTCAATTCATGCAAGATGGTCCAAAAGCAGTCTGAAGCATTCCACACGTTTCTGTAACATTTTTTCCGAGTTTAAAGCAGAATTTTATTGCATATCGTTCTTCTAAAGTGTCCTCACATCCAGACTGCATTTTAAAATTCACTAGATGCAACATTCAGCCTTTAGTAGGGTGTATTCCAATTCCTGCTGTAGCTATTTATTTGAACCTTAAATCATAAAATTTGGTTAGTTATCTCATAATATGTATGGCAATAACATACTGAATTTTTAAACGTCTACAACAATTTGTAATACCTGTACAAAAGAGGTCTAGAAACTTATTAAAGGCACCTCGTAATTTTGTGATATAAGGGCATTCGTAAGTACATTCATTCGTTCATTTTGCATGGTTCTATTGTTAAATATTAGTTTCCTCGATATTTTTTTAGTTAGAATTTTTTTTTTCTAGAACAAAATCGGGTACTTACTGGAGTGAATATGTGAAGGTTGCCAACATCTTTAAGTGAAAGTGGTTCGAACTTAGCACATTCCGGTTATTAGTCCGTGTTGTTAACCATTTAGCCGCTATCATCCCATTCATAATACATGCCTTAGCCATTGTGGACGATGGTCTTAAATTTACGAATGTTAATACACGTACAAAATGACATTATTTTTGCACCAACCTAATATTTCGTATGAAATCATGCAAACATATTTCTTTTCTTTTACACACAAACACATGTACACACGCACACACGTATGTATACACGCACACACGCACACACTCACACACGTTGTGCGTGTTGTTCTTATACATATATATATATATATATATATATATATATATATATATATATATATATATAAGAACAACTAGTTTATAAAACATGTTAAAAACACTTTGAAAAAGAGTTAAAAACATATTTAATTTTAAAAGGGAAGCACAAAATAAGTCGATAGTCCTTAATCCGCTGAGTTTCGAAGAAATACTTCCTTCTCATCAGCAAAATGCAAGATCGGATTTAACTTGTAAAAGTATTTAATGAAACTACAAGTATGTCATAGATCTTACTTGGTAACTAAGAGTGAAGCAAGGGAAGAGGGTGATGAAAAAAGTGCTTTCACGTGAATGGATATCCAATAACGGTAAAATCCAAAAATCCAGAATCTAAAAAAGTTGGTTAAATTTATATATATATATATATATATATATATATATATATATATATAGAGAGAGAGAGAGAGAGAGAGAGAGAGAGAAATATATATATATATATATATATATATATATATATATATATATATATATATGAAAAAAACGACATTGTTCATTGTTTTTGCATCAATCTAATAAATGTACTACGAATGTCCTCATACTGAATCATTTCATTTGCTTCTGAATGGACAACACTCCGAAGAAGAAATTTTGATTAACCTTTTTGGTAAGTGAGTCTTGACGCCAAGCTTCTGGAGATGAACATCACATAGGAACATCTATGTGAGTGTGTGAATGCGATCTAAAAAATGACCTGATTTGAGAACAACTTTTGTATATCTCGTCATGTGTACAAAAATGTTACAACGTTTCTGGATTTTTGAGATGAAAATTGGGTATTCGTATTATTTGGATTCATCGGACTAATGTTCTCATCTTGAGTGCGATTTTTACAACGTTTTGGTCCATATAACTTCCGACCTTCTTCAGGTGTATCTTGTCGAACTCGGGAATGTTTCTGTCGAACTCAGGAATTTGGAGGAAATTTTGAGCGGAACCCTTTATTTATTTCAAGGAAACGTGGCGCGGTGGTTAGAGTACTTGGCAAAATCAATTATAAAAAGTGATATTCTCCTGAAGGTTGAAGGTTCAATCCTCAGTGTGAGCGACCGAAAAATACAATTGCGAATTACTTACGGCCTCTATCCAGTCGTGGCTGACGGAACAAGAGCACGCTACCTCCGTGTAGTAAATAAAGGGTTCCGTTCGATATTCCGTCCAAATTCCCGAGTTCAACAGAAACATTCCCGAGTTTGACAAGAAGAACGTCGGAGGTTATATCGACCGAAACGTTGTGAAAATCGCACTCAAGATGAGAATAGCATCCAAATAAGAATCCAAATAATACAAAAATATAACGCGTATAAGATAAGGTGAGATTTTGGAAGAGTAAAATGTGTGTGTGCGCGAGAAAGTGAGAGTGAGAAGAGACATGTACGTGCAAGAAAAATAAAGGATGTGCAAGGGGAAAGAGAGCACGAAAAGGTGTGTGTGTGTGTGTGTGTGTGTGTAAAAAATAGGAAAGGTATTTGTATGTAATAAAAAGAAAGATATACATCTGTGTGTGTACGTGCGAAAGTTTGAATTTATATGTGCCATAATGATATGAAAAAAAGAACATATTAAAAAAAAACGATATCTAATATTGATGAATGTTCGTTTCGCAACATTCACGATGCTTTTGTTGGTATCCGTTTCCCCGATATCTTTCTATTTTTTTCTAGAAGATTATCAAGTACTTACGGTAGGGACCATGTGAAGATTGCCAACATTCCTAAGTGGAAGTGTTTCTGTGGAACGAACTGGATTCGAACTAAGAACACCCAAGTTGTCAGGCCGTATTGTTAACCATTTAGCCACCGTCAGCTCTTTGATGTTACTTATGGTTCTGATTAATGACCGTTTTCTTGTTGCTTTTTGCTGTTTTCTTTTTCTTCTCTCGAGAATCCAGCATCATCATCATCATTATCACAATCATCATCATCTTCCTAGTATGGCTTCTCTCATGATTCTACTGTTTTTTTGTTTGTTTTATTTTGTTTTGCTTGGTTGATTGTTTTTTCTTTCTCCTGATGAACTTGCGGTCAGATCGCAGACCTTTTGTGGGTTGGTGTCGGATGTAGCCAATTCCAGAGCCTCCGCCCGTCATTCCCGCCTCGGCCTTGTGTCCATTTCTGATTGCAATGGCTTCTACAGTTTGCCTCTTCGCTTGACGTAACGCAATCCACTTTCAATATTTTCTTCATCCACATTGGAAGGAATATTCGAATTTTCAAAAGTTTGTTTTTCTCTTTCCTGTTACTTGACCA